>NC_071492.1:1809973-2109973 GCF_028500815.1 Rissa tridactyla | reverse complement strand
CCAGCCGCGTCTCCGAGGGCTTGGCTGTGGGCGACTGCAGAGGAGCTGCTGGGGACGTTGCTCTCTGGCCCGCAGAGGAATTCTTCCAAGATGCGGGCACCCTCCAGGAGCTCCTCCGTGCTGTAATTGTGCATCAGCAGCTCCTCCGGCAGCGAGAGGGAGTCGACGTCGCAGAGGGGGGCGGCTTCGCCGGTGCCACCGTGGTCACAGTCCAAGAGCCTCAGGGCCTCCTTGAGGGACACCTCGTGGGGCACAGCAAGGTGGCCGGCCGCGTCCCCGAGGGCTTGGCTGTGGGGGACGTTGCTCTCGGAGGAGATGTCGCTGCTCGAGGAGGTGTCACTCTTTAGGGAGATGCTGTCGTACTCTGTGATGTCCTGCTCTGAGTAAGTGATGTTCTTTGGGGAGAAGGTGAGCTCTGGGGAGATGTCGCTCCTGGGAGAGATGTTGCTCTTTGGGGAGCTGATGGTGCTCCAGGGGATGTTGCTGCCCAGGGGTGTCTGCGCGGGGGAGGCCCTGCTGGAGCTGTTGGTCTCTGAGGACCATTCCTTGGTGTTCTCGAAGGCAGGGATGGATGTTGGCAGCTGGGAGGGTGCTGGGGCCACCGCTCTCCTCTCTCTGACGGTGCCACCAGGGTCCCCAGGTGTGGTGATGCTGGTGTCGGGGTCATGGGAGACCTCCACCGTGTCCAAGGAGGAACCAAAGAGCCAGAGGGGCTCTTGGAGGATCATGTCCTCGGTGACTTCAATGTTGGCATCCAGGTCACCAGGAGCTTCTTTGTGGGGGGCAGCAGCAGGGCTGGGGGGGAAGTAGGTGCCCGTGGGGACACGGCTGGCAGGGGGTGCTCCCGCATAGGTGACCTTGAGGTGCTGGCGGCCGGGGGTGGAGGTGAGCAGGAGTGGGGGAGTTGCGGGCACCGCTGTGCCCTGGTGGCCATAGGCTGGGAGCTGCGTCAGTTGGGAAGGTGGTGGTTGTCCCTGGGGGGTGCCAGGGGCTGCCCAGGCCGGGAGGGTCCCGCAGCCCCTGGGGCCCCACAGGGCAGAGCCTTGTGGAGCAGCGGTGCCATGGCTGAGGGTGGAAGTGGCCGGCGCAGGCACGTTGGTGACGGTCCACTCGACGTGGAAGAAGTGCGGGTGAACGCAGCAGCAGCCGCATGGGGCCCTCTGCAGCCCTGTGTGGGTAGAATGGAGCCACGCTGGGCGGGGGGCACCCTCCAGGGCATCCGCCGAGCCACCCCCCATGGCCATCAGGGTGCTGGTGGTGTCAGGGTGGCAGAGGAGACAGGGGTGCCATACCTGGTGGTGGGGCCTGTGGGACCTGTGGGGCCGCCCCCACTGGGGGTGCCCAGGCCAAGGGGAAGAGCAGCTGCTGCCCGGGCGGTGGGAACAGGGTGGCTGCGCCTGGAAGAGAGACAGGAGCCATGGTCACCTCCTGCGCTCTTGGCCCCGAGAGCGTCCCCGGGCTGTGGGTCGGGGTCGTTCCCTGCCTTGGGGGTAGAAGGTTTGCGGGAGCACGAAAGCCTGAAGGCTCTGGGGCGCTGGGGGAGCGTGGGGGCCGCGCAGTGGGAGCCACCGAGGTGGCAGCGCCATGGTCGGTCCCCTCAGTCTCTCCGCTGCTAAGGACTCTTTGGCATCTCCAGGATGGAATGTTGGGGCTCCCTGTGCTCCGTCCCCTCCCAACAGCCCCCCCAACAGCCCCCCCAGCTCCTGCTGGGGAGGGAAGGGGCTCGGGGGGGCTGGATGTCCCCGGATCCCACCAGGGGCTCTGTGTGCAAGTGCTTTTTGCTTTCAACAGTATTTTTCAGGGGGCAAAAGGACCAAGTTGGTTCAGCCAAGCTTTGTGGGGACGAAGCTGCACCCGCAGCCTCCTTGTGCCACACGGCAAATGCCTCTGTGACTGTCGCCTGTGCTGCGCTGCCTGGAGTGACGCAGAGACAGGAACAAGGACCTGGAGGGTGCGAGGGAAGGTCACGCAGCACCCCTCGGTGGCACGCTCCCCTGCCCAGCCCTCCCTCAAATCCTGCTCTCGGGTCTTTTAGTCTCCTCATTGGGAAACAAGCAGCTCTGGGTCCCCCTCGGAGGGGGCTGTACCTTCCCTGGGTGTGTGACACCGGGAGGAGACGGTACCCACCGCTGCATGCTCCCAGAAAAGGCCGGGATTCTGCACAACATCCGCAGAATGGATCCGCATAGGGCCTCCTCAGCCCTATCTGTAGGAATTTGCCATGTGTTTAGGGAGGAAGGTGAAGTTGGTAGCTACGGCTCCCAGCAGCAGCTCACTAGAAGAAAGAAAAGAACAAAAACAAAGCAAAAAAAAAAAACAATCAGAGGTTTGTGTCCAGTACAATAGAGCCACCGGTACCCTGTTGCGTCGCCCTGTGGCTCTACAGCGAAGGTGATGGCAGTCAGATGTGTCAAAACAAGCCTCTACCCTCCTGAAAATTTAGGGCTGCTGCACAAAACCGCCTCCGGTGCCGAGCTTTAACCTGCTCCTGTCATGATATAATGACAGCCTGCGGAGGCATAATTTAGCCCAGACCTGAAGACGTCTGTTTTAAGGTTAAAAAGTCCTCCCAGCTAAAATTTATCCGACAGCAGCAATGAAAAAAACAACTTGTCTGGTGTTCATTTGGGTTCCTCTCATTAATGAAGCCATGCAGGATCCCAGCCCGGAGGGTCCATCTTTGCTTTATCCCAACTTCCCATATCCACTGCAAGGTTTAATTGGTTTCATGGCACCGGATCCCAACAAGGATTTAAAACGATCCGGTTGCTAACAGACCTGGTTGCTTTAACCCTGAACCCCAGCACTGGAGGGACGCAGCCTCCCGATAAGGACAATGCCCCTATTGCTGGGCAGTCACCCAGAACCGGTGCCAAAACGGGTTCTGAAGTTTGGTGACCTGAAGACCAGCCTCACCCCTGGCAATGCCATGCCGAGAGTCAGCAGGAGCCACTGAAAAGCTCCTCCCCACCTCTCGCCGTGCCTGTGCAGAGCCAAAACCCTGCCAGTGCCAGAAGGCATTAAGGGCAGATGTGGCGGTGTGCTCTTCCCTTTTTTTATCCCCCCGGCTCCTGCTCAAGCCATGGCCATCAGCGGGAGTTGTGATGAGTCGCACTTGAACTGTGGGAGATGGCTGGCAACATAACCAAAACCCTGCCTGGAGTGGGAACCTGGGTGTCTTGTTCCCATCAGAATATGACTATAGGTCAATTCTCTTACTCTATAAACAGTGGACAGCCCAAGAGCCCTTTGAGCTCTCCTGCACGGCAGCAGCTGCATGCCAGGGTCTCCTCTTGAGCAGGGACGCTCGCTTAAGGTTCTTCTCCTCAAGGCCGAGAGATTCCTTGCCGCAACAGATTCTCGGTAAGTGACTAATAGCATGCTAAACTTTGAAATCTTAGCTAAGGGATCTAAGGATTGATTGCGCATATAGAATCCTTTAGACATAAACCGTTGCCCAAGTCTGGGACTAGGATTGGATCCAGCCGCAGCCAGACTCCTCTCTGAGAAGGAGTTTAGAAAGCCAGGGGGTCCTTTCTGAACCTCGTGACTCAACGGGAGGGTCTCCCTGAGAGCTTGTCTGACCCCGGCCTCTATGCAGTAAATAATCAAGTGTGCCCTGGCATCGAACCTCGTAAAACACTGTCGCATTCACTGCTAACTTTGTTAAATCACTGTTTTATGTTAATAAACATTTCACTACTCTCTTACAAGTGAAGTTATTCACTCCGCCCGCGACAGCAGATCCTAAAATGATGTTAGCCAGTTCCATTGGGATCAGATCTATCCTTCCTTAAGACTTCAGCTATTTCACCCTTTGGAACACACATTGTATTTTCAGTGCAGAGCCATTTTCTTTACAGTCAAGGAGGCTTACCTTATTTCCTGGAGGCTGCTTCAACACAGCATCACTACAACTTTCCGTAAGACATGTCAGAGAGAGAGTGGCCCAGCAGGGCACAGAACGGCACAGCAAGAGCCTGAATCTACAGCCCAAAAGCAGAAATGGAGTGTGCTCAGAGAACCCTGCTCCTGGTTAGCGTCTCCTTCAAATGAGAGTTAAGGAATAAACCTAAATTGCTTTGAAATGTTGAGTTCTTACAGCTATAAATGTCTGTTACCCGGCACTGTAAAGACCGCAGGTTACAAAGCTTCGTGCAGCCTAATGCGGGCAGGTTCCGCCTGGAAAATGACAGTTAAGAATTCGGATCCCACTCGATGTACTGGTAACGTGGTTTCAGGCAGCTGTTGCCAGCACTGACCAAAGGGATGAGGATTGGCAAAACCAGAGAAGGCCGTAGCCGTGCTCTATTTCTGCTAATCTCTGTTTCCCTGAGACGTGAAATCGCAGCTGGCTGCTCCAGCTCTCCTTTTAGCTGCCTTTGAGCTTGCAAAGTCATTTCAAGCCAGTGCCTGAGGACTCGTAGGAGTGGAGAAAAACAGTTTCCTGCACTGTGTTGTGTGAACTCAGAAATCGGGTAATGAAAAATGGGGAAAACGCTCAGCTCTCCTAACCTGGGGATGGGCACCACTTGCTGCTTGGCATCTCAAGACTTGCAGCACCTCAAGACTTGCAGAAAAGGGACTCAAAAAAAACCCCACAGCCCCTTTCCTTCCAACTTTTGCCTGCTGCCAGGGAGACACAGCTCACCATTCCCTGCTCCTTGATCAGCTTATTTGCCTTCTCGCTGAGGTCTAGTGCCCATAAATGAACCGGGAGCTCTGGATCAGACTGGCAGGAGCAGATCGGGTAACAGGAGATGAGGCAAAAGACAAGCATCTATTGAAGGAGGGAAAATGCGCTGCAGAACGTCTTCTTACCTTCTTGTAGACCAGGTCAATGGGACACCCGACATTGATGTCCACAAAGTCCACTTCAGTTGTCTGGTTCGGGAGCTCTGCGCATTTGGTCATCGTGTCTGGAAACGCTCCCTCCGGCTGCCAGAGGGGGACAGGTTGCATGAATTCAAGCAGCAGCTTTTCTCCTCAGAAGCGAGTTATCATTTCTTTGGTTCTCAAGATGATAGCACCCACCCGCACCCCAAAAATTACCTTCGGTGTGAGGAGAGCCCACTGGGAGGACTGGCCCTGAAGCAGGTTTGTGCACGCAGCCGTCTCTCCACAGGTGACGTCTGCCCCAAAGCGCTCGCATCGCCTTCGGAAAGGGAGGTTACCGCCCTGAAAGAGACAGCAGAGAGATGGTTTGTCAGGAGATTTGCTCTGTTCCAGATGTGGCAATGGCAAATTTGGACAAAAGGAGAGAATTATCCACCTACCGTGGTCAGCGGAGCCAAGTAGAGCTTGCCTTGGATTGCCAGCTGGAAAACAAGAAGGATGGAGGAGCACGTCAGGAGAGCTGAAGCAGCAGTGGTTAAACAGAAGGATATTCCAGGTAGCAATTGTAGCACTTGCCTTGGCTAAATGTCAGTGGGAAACCCAGGAAATCACTGGTTTTTCTTCGAGAGCCCCAACTATTCCAAGAGAATGTATCACTTGGAGAAAAGAACCAGAAACTGGAACCGCTCCGTTTGTTTTCAGTGCTCACCCTGGAGGAAACTCAAAGCAGTTACAGATCTAGAGGGATGCAAGACTGGCTAAAGGATGAACGCGGAGAGGGGCCAGAACTGCTCCAAGCACCCGTCGCTCCCTGGGTGATGTTGGGTACCCCACGAAACGCTCCCAGGAAGCCGACTGCTGTAACGTGCCGCAGAAGGGCGGTGACGTACCCACTTGAGGGGACATTTTAGCACTACCGCTTCAGGGAAGCTGACGCTTTACTTGTCCCGCTCAGCTCATCCTGCTTCACCCTCTCCCAGGCAGCCAACGGAGCTGGTTTTGCCGGCGCAGCCCCCTGCTACGCGCTCCCTGCTGGGAGCCTGCCCTGGTGCGTCTCTCTCTTCAGTGTGCTTCCCTAGACTTCCAAATCAATGCAGCCCTGGAGGGATCACCGGGCTCCCAAATCCCCCACCCCAGAGCAGCGCAGAGCAGGGTCCCCGCACCCTACCTGCGTTACCCACGGGCACAGCCTGCTCTGCTCGTAGCGCCTGGGCTTTGTACACGGCCTGCTCTTCTTCTGCCTCCGGGCCCGCTTCCGCTCCACGGGCTCCTTCTCTGCTGCTCCACCATCCTCTCGGCTTTCCCCGTCCTGACCGAGGTCCTCTGACTTCACCCATTTGGCGGGGGGCTCGCTCTGGCAGCTGCCGACCTCCTCCTCCTCCTCGACCTTCTCCTCCTCCTCCTCCTCCTTGCCCCCGCCGCTGGGCTCACCCCGGGCCCGCAGGTAGGCATGGAACTGCTCCTTGGAGGCGAGGAACCTACAGAAACATCACACCCCTGTCACCCCAGCCATGGGGGGAGCGGTGTGACAGGGCCATGGGGGACAGGGGGCTGCTGGGGGGACAGCGGGGCCGGGCATGTACTGGGGGGGCAGTGCAGAGGCTTGGCATGTACCGGGAGGGGGCTATGGGGGGGCCGTACACGTAGTGGGGGGGTTATGGAGGGCCCTGGCCCCTACCAGGGGGGTTATGGAAGGGCCATACCTGTACCCGGGGGGTTATGGGGAGGTCTGCGCATGTACTGTGGGGGTTGGGGGGGGGGCCTGGCACGTACCGAGGGGGGTTAGGAGGGGGCCCGGGCACGTACCGGGGGGCCGGCGGGGCCGGGGCCGTCGTGGGCCCGCACTCACCGGGGACCGCCGCCGCCGCCATGCTGCCGCACGCGGGGATGAGGGCAGGGGCCGGGCGGGCCACGTGACGGGGGCGCGTGCGCGGGGCGGGTAGAAAAGGCCCGGCGGCGGCCAGGCCGCCTCAGAGCGGCGGCGGGGCCGGGGTTTGTGTGTGGCCGGGCCGGGGGCGGCGGCCGGGCCGGGGGCGGCGGCCGGGCGGGCTGTGTGAGGGGTCGCAGCGCCGCTGAGGTCAGTGTCCGTCCGGCTGTGGGAGGCTCTGAGCGCTCTGCGGGGGAGCAGGGCCTGTGGGCTGGGGGCGGCCCTCAGGAAGGGCCTGGCCGTGGGGGCAGGACCCGCGGGGGAGGGGCTGTCCGTGTGGGGAGGGGCGGCTTGGGGCGGCCGGTGTGTGGGCCTTGCACCGGGGAGAGGTGTCGTCCCGTGTTGTGGCTCCTGAGGGCCTGTGTTTTGGGGCACCTCCTGGGTGCTGACCTGTGAGGCGTTCGGGATGAGCAGCAGCTGCTGTGCCGGGGGAGCAGGGCTCATCCTGGCTCGAGGGACAGAGCAACCCCCCTAGAGGCCCCCATCTGGTGACCTCTGAGGGGTTCTGTGCTTTGGGGCTTTGGCTCTTCTGCCTCCTGCTGGCTGTCAGCTGGAGAAGGTGGAGCGCTCTGCAGAGATGTAGGGCGCTTGGTGTGGGCTTTTTTCATGTGGGGTTTTTTGAAGCAGTAAATGCAAGGCCTGGTTGCTCAGGGCTCAGCCGTCTCCCATTGCACAGAGGTGTAAATCTGCTTGAAGCTGTCCCGTGGGCAGAATTCTGTTGTGGCTGCTCCAGCAACAGGGTTTTCCGCATTACCCCTTGGAAGGATTTTCAAGCTCCGCCCAGCAGAGGTGTGAGAGGGCTTTGTGTTTCGGCTGCTGGTGGCCCATGGGAGGAACTGGTTTTTGCTCCTCCTTTGGTGCAGGCCGTTGTGCCTTCTTCCTGCTGTGGGCAGGCTGCAGGATGGATGGAGGAGCCGTGGGACAAAGTCACCTTCCCTCTGGGGGCTGGGGTCGTTCTCTGACATGGGCTGTAGCCAGCACAAAGCTCACTGCAGATGTTTGGTGCTGCCACACGTTCCTGGTGGGTGTATGAAGGAGGCTGTGCTGCTAATGCAGCGAGCAAGGGCTGGTGCTCATGAGAGTGGCCGGAGTGCAAAGCCTGTCCTTGTGTTTGGTGTGTGGGTGGGAGTTCAGACTGAAAGACAGAGTGATGTGACAAGTGTGGGGTGCTTGGTGTGAGATGGCACTCTCTGACCTTTGCTTCCTCCCCTATAGCTGCCACATCTTCCCCATGTGTTTGGGACCCTGGTTGCAGCCTCTCCAGCTCCATAGTCATAGAATCGGGTCATATCGAGGTTGGAAGCGTGTCCAGGGGAGCGAGGAGCTGTGAATCCTGCGTTGCAGCTGCCTGAGCTGGAAGGCTTTCATGGGCGAGTACAGTGCTTGGATCACCAGAGCTGTCGCTTCAACATCCTTCAGCAGCACTAAAGCAGCTTTGAAGAAAACCACTAGCCAAGAACTCGCTGGGAAAGGCCAAGTCAGGAGAAAAGGAAAGGCTGATTGCAGGAAAGTGTGATTTATATATATATATACAGGGAGAAGTAAGTCAGAAAAAGTTCATCTGCTTGAATGTCCAAGTTAAACAAGGGACAAGTATTAACGAAAATCCCCCTTCAGCGGGGCTGTGGCACCTGGTGGGGGCCGATTCCCGCTGTCCCCCGCGCTCCCTCCCCTCCCAGACAGGCACGGAACGAGGCTGGAGAAAGAACTTTTAATGGAAAAACATGAGAGAAAAGGTCCTATCGAAGCTACTCTAACCCCCCCTCCCTCAAATATGCCCCCCTCCTTTAAACACATCCCTCCCCCCAACTACACTGCCCACCGCAACCTTTAACGGAAAAAGTCAAGAGAAAAGGTCCTACCGAAGCTACTCTAACCCCCCCTCCCCTAAACATGTCCCTCTCCCCAACCCCCCCAAACACACCACCCCCCCAGATACAGCCCCCTCCCTTAAATCTGCCCCCAACCCCACTCCCCTAAATACAACCCACCCCCCAAATGCACCCACCCTCTGCCCCCCTTCATCTGTGTCTCCTCGCTGGGGGGCGTCTCGTCCCCCCCGCCACCCCTGGCCTGTCCGCCAGAGCCCTGCGCTTCCTGGGTGGCAGCAACGGGGAGCTCATCCCCCGCTTCATCCCCTGCTTCGTCCCCCGCTTCTCTGTCATGGTGGACTGGGCCCGGTGGCAGCTCCATCCCCGTGTCCCCGCACGACTCCTGGGACTTTGTCCTGCAGAAGATATCTTCAAGGACGACGACGGCCTTCTGGGTCACCTCCACGCCAAAGTACTTGACAGGCACCTCCTGGGGCACTGCAAGGTGGCCAGCTGTGTCCCCGAGGGCTTGGCTGTGTGGGACAGCAGAGGGGCTCCTGGGGACATCACTCTCAAGGTGGCCAGCCGCGTCTCCGAGGGCTTGGCTGTGGGCGACTGCAGAGGAGCTGCTGGGGACGTTGCTCTCTGGCCCGCAGAGGAATTCTTCCAAGATGCGGGCACCCTCCAGGAGCTCCTCCGTGCTGTAATTGTGCATCAGCAGCTCCTCCGGCAGCGAGAGGGAGTCGACGTCGCAGAGGGGGGCGGCTTCGCTGGTGCCACCGTGGTCACAGTCCAAGAGCCTCAGGGCCTCCTTGAGGGACACCTCGTGGGGCACAGCAAGGTGGCCGGCCGCGTCCCCGAGGGCTTGGCTGTGGGGGACGTTGCTCTCGGAGGAGATGTCGCTGCTCGAGGAGGTGTCACTCTTTAGGGAGATGGTGTCATACTCTGAGATGTCCTGCTCTGAGTAAGGGATGTTCTTTGGGGAGAAGGTGAGCTCTGGGGAGATGTCGCTCTCGGAGGAGATGTCGCTCCTGGGAGAGATGTTGCTCTTTGGGGAGCTGATGGTGCTCCAGGGGATGTTGCTGCCCAGGGGTGTCTGCGCGGGGGAGGCCCTGCTGGAGCTGTTGGTCTCTGAAGACCATTCCTTGGTGTTCTCGAAGGCAGGGTTGGGTGTTGGCAGCTGGGTGGGTGTTGGGGCCACCGCTCTCCCCTCTCTGACAGTGCCACCGGGGTCCCCAGGCGTGGTGATGCTGGTGTCAGGGTGACCTCCACCGCGTCCAAGGTTGAACCAAAGAGCCAGAGGGGCTCTTGGAGGAGCATCTCATCGGTCACGTCAATGTTGGCATCCGGGTCGCCAGGAGCTTCTTTGTCGGGGGCAGCAGTGGGTCTGGGGGGGACGCAGGTGCCCATGGGGACGCGGCTGGCAGGGGGTAGCCCCATGGGGGTGGCCGTGCCAGAGATATTGGTGCCTGCAGGCTGTCCCTTGATGTGCTGGCGGCTGGGGATGGAGGTGAGCAGCAGCATGGGTGCTGTGGGCACCGCTGTGCCCTGGTGGCCGTAGGCTGGGAGCTGCATCATGTGGGGCAGTGGTGGTTGTCCCTGGGGGGTGCCAGGGGCTGCCCAGGCTGGGAGGGTCCCGCAGCCCCTGGGGCCCCACAGGGCAGCGCCTGGCGAAGCAGCGGCGCTGTGGCCGAGGGTGGTGGTGGCCGGCGCAGGCCCGTTGCTGGTGGTCCACTCGACGTGGAAGAAGTGTGGCTCAAAGCAGCAGCAGCCGCATGGGGCCCTGTGCAGCCCTGTGTGGGTAGGAATGAGCCATACTGGGCCTGGGGCACCCTCCGGGGCACCCGCCGAAGCGCCCCCCATGGCCATCAGGGCGTTGATGGTGTCAGGGTGGCAGAGGGGACAGGGGTGCCATACCTGGTGGTGGGGCCTGTGGGGCTGCCCCCACTGGGTGTGCCCAGGCTGCAGGGAATGGCTGCTGCTGCCCGGGGGTTGGGAACAGGGTGGCTGCGCCTGGAAGAGAGACAGGAGCCATGGCCGGCGGTCACCTCCTGCGCTCTCGTCCCCGAGAGGTGGCCCCAAGTATTGTGGAAATTCTCAGGAACTGGGATTCACTGGGCAGGCGAGGGCAGGGACACTCAGCCGGGCTTGCTGAGCCCCCGTGCCAGAACTGCTAGGGGGGGAACAGGGGAGGTGGGATGGTGAAGGTGGCCATGGAGAGGGGAGGGGGAGGCTGAAGGTGCCCAGGGTTCTTGGGTGCCAAAAGGTGTCGGGGTGGCAGAGGGGACAGGGGTGCCATACCTGGTGGTGGGGCCTGTGGGGCCGCCCCCACTGGGGGTGCCCAGGCCGTGGGGAAGAGCAGCTGCTGCCCGGGCGGTGGGAACAGGGTGGCTGCGCCTGGAAGAGAGACAGGAGCCATGGTCACCTCCTGCGCTCTTGGCCCCAAGAGAGTCCCCGGGCTGTGGGTCGGGGTCTGTCCCTGCCTTGGGGGTAGAAGGTTTGCAGGAGCACGAAAGCCTGAAGGCTCTGGGGCGCCGGGGGAGTGCGGGGGCCGCGCAGTGGGCGCCACCGAGGTGGCAGCGCTGTGGTGGGTCCCGTCAGTCTCTCCGCTGCTAAGGACTCTTTGGTGTCTCCAGGATGGAATGTTGGGGCTCCCTGTGCTCCGCCCCCTCCCAACAGCCCCCCCAACAGCCCCCCCAGCTCCTGCTGGGGAGGGAAGGGGCTCGGGGGGGCTGGGTGTCCCCGGATCCCACCAGGGGCTCTGTGTGCAAGTGCTTTTTGCTTTCAACAGTATTTTTCAGGGGGCAAAAGGACCAAGTTGGTTCAGCCAAGCTTTGTGGGGTCGAAGCTGCACCCGCAGCCTCCTTGTGCCACACGGCAAATGCCTCTGTGACTGTCGCCTGTGCTGCGCTGCCTGGAGTGACGCAGAGACAGGAACAAGGACCTGGAGGGTGCGAGGGAAGGTCACGCAGCATCCCTCGGTGGCACGCTCCCCTGCCCAGCCCTCCCTCAAATCCTGCTCTCGGGTCTTTTAGTCTCCTCATTGGGAAACAAGCAGCTCTGGGTCCCCCTCGGAGGGGGCTGTACCTTCCCTGGGTGCGTGACACCGGGAGGAGACGGTACCCACCGCTGCATGCTCCCAGAAAAGGCCGGGATTCTGCACAACATCCGCAGAATGGATCCGCATAGGGCCTCCTCAGCCCTATCTGTAGGAATTTGCCATGTGTTTAGGGAGGAAGGTGAAGTTGGTAGCTACGGCTCCCAGCAGCAGCTCACTAGAAGAAAGAAAAGAACAAAAACAAAGCAAAAAAAAAAACAATCAGAGGTTTGTGTCCAGTACAATAGAGCCACCGGTACCCTGTTGCGTCGCCCTGTGGCTCTACAGCGAAGGTGATGGCAGTCAGATGTGTCAAAACAAGCCTCTACCCTCCTGAAAATTTAGGGCTGCTGCACAAAACCGCCTCCGGTGCTGAGCTTTAACCTGCTCCTGTCATGAAATAATGACAGCCTGCAGAGGCATAATTTAGCCCAGATCTGAAGATGTCTGTTTTAAGGTTAAAAAGTCCTCCCAGCTAAACTTTATCCAACAGCAGCAATGAAAAAATTAACTTGTCTGGTGTTCATTTGGGTTCCTCTCGTTAAGGAAGCCCTGCAGGATCCCAGCCCGGAGGGTCCATCTTTGCTTTATCCCAACTTCCCATATCCACTGCAAGGTTTAATTGGTTTCATGGCACCGGATCCCAACAAGGATTTAAAACGATCCGGTTGCTAACAGACCTGGTTGCTTTAACCCTGAACCCCAGCACTGGAGGGACGCAGCCTCCCGATAAGGACAATGCCCCTATTGCTGGGCAGTCACCCAGAACCGGTGCCAAAACGGGTTCTGAAGTTTGGTGACCTGAAGACCAGCCTCACCCCTGGCAATGCCATGCCGAGAGTCAGCAGGAGCCACTGAAAAGCTCCTCCCCACCTCTCGCCGTGCCTGTGCAGAGCCAAAACCCTGCCAGTGCCAGAAGGCATTAAGGGCAGATGTGGCGGTGTGCTCTTCCCTTTTTTTATCCCCCCGGCTCCTGCTCAAGCCATGGCCATCAGCGGGAGTTGTGATGAGTCGCACTTGAACTGTGGGAGATGGCTGGCAACATAACCAAAACCCTGCCTGGAGTGGGAACCTGGGTGTCTTGTTCCCATGAGAATATGACTATAGGTCAATTCTCTTACTCTATAAACAGTGGACAGCCCAAGAGCCCTTTGAGCTCTCCTGCACGGCAGCAGCTGCACGCCAGGGTCTCCTCTTGAGCAGGGACGCTCGCTTAAGGTTCTTCTCCTCAAGGCCGAGAGATTCCTTGCCGCAACAGATTCTCGGTAAGTGACTAATAGCATGCTAAACTTTGAAATCTTAGCTAAGGGATCTAAGGATTGATTGCGCATATAGAATCCTTTAGACATAAACCGTTGCCCAAGTCTGGGACTAGGATTGGATCCAGCCGCAGCCAGACTCCTCTCTGAGAAGGAGTTTAGAAAGCCAGGGGGTCCTTTCTGAACCTCGTGACTCAACGGGAGGGTCTCCCTGAGAGCTTGTCTGACCCCGGCCTCTATGCAGTAAATAATCAAGTGTGCCCTGGCATCGAACCTCGTAAAACACTGTCGCATTCACTGCTAACTTTGTTAAATCACTGTTTTATGTTAATAAACATTTCACTCTCTCTTACAAGTGAAGTTATTCACTCGGCTCGGCCCGCGACACCTGGCCTAGTCGGCAGGATGTCAGGAGTTATCACTGATTATTTAGGGAGGCATGGAGTGAACCCGAGCCCCAGATTCTCAGAGGAATGGGCTGGTGATAATTGGTCCAATTGGGAAGTCGTTGAAGAGTACTTGAAAGCCATTAGGGGCCGTACAAAGGATGGAAAAGATAAGGGAGTCGTCTGTAAAATGTTAGGCACTTGTTTAGAAGCCGCGTACCAAGACAGGGAGAATAGGAATAGGAGAGAGCAGGAATTAGAGAAGGAAATAGAGAGCAGGAAGGCAGCTGAGTTACTGATACCTTTTAAAAATGAACAGCTGCAAAAACGATTGCAGGAAGAGAAGGAGAAAAGGCGGAAATTGGGAGAAAAGGTCGAAATGATGCTTATGCAGGCTCCCCACCCCCCTGACATCGTACAGATTAGGAAACTGATAGTATCCCCTGAAGATTGGGACGGAAACATTTGGGGTGATCCCGATGATAGCGAGTCAGAAGAAGACGTTCCTTTTTTCCCCACAAATCCTCCCGAATATGAAGCCAGACCCATTGTTAAAACAGAAGGAACTGCGGGACCTCGGGGTGCTAATCCACGGCATACCACGCGAACCAGTCCCTGGGGTCCGCTGCAAGGGACAAATTTGCAAGAGAGATATAGCAGAAACCCCAGTGACACTGAAACTGAATCCTTGTGGCGAGTATGCTTAACTGGCGGCGACCGAATCATGTTAAGCCGGTGTGAAAAATAGTGAAGGTGTTGTTGGCTTTCGCCATAATAACAGGGCTATAAACCTTTGACTTATAAGGATAACTAACCTTTAGTAAATTAGGAAACATGAGAAACCTCAAAGATAACAACTAACAGCAACTGTGGAGAAAAACATCATGAAGAAAAACATCCGAGAGAAACAAAAGAGAACTTCTCCAAAAGACTCCACAAGTGATTAACAGAAGGAAACAGATGCAGAGGAGAAGGGAGCTGATGATAATCGATCCTACCAGAAGGAAACACGTGCACGGGAAAAGGGAGCTGATCCTACCAGAAGGAAACAGCTGCATGGGAAAGGGGAACTGAAGATCATCGATCCTCAGAAACAATTCAGAAGGAAACACACACATAGAAGAGAAAAAGGACTAATAATAGTCAATCCTTATCAACAATTACTCTGTCTAAAAGAGGGAATACGTATGCAATATTGAATGTATATAAGACATAGTTGAAGTGTTAGCTGGTGTGCCTCTGACCTGAGTCATGCGCCCAGCGCTGTGCTTTTGCTTCATTGACTTTGTCCCTATAATAAAGTAAGTGCCATTTCTCTTTAAGGGATCTGGCTATTTATTACAATTTGGGGGCTCGTCCGGGAGAATTCACTTGGTCCCAGTGGGCTCCGAGACCCCGAGCAGGAGGTGCACCTCACCGATTTCGGTGGCCTGCTCGGAGGACTTCGCGGTGCCTGTTGAGACTCCAAGCTGATAATGCCACGAGAGGAGGGACTCATAAAGCAAAAGGGGTAAGTCTCCCCAGGAAAACCCGCGGTAGCCCATAATTCTTGCGCACGAAGACCCAGGCCAGAAAACAGGACTGTAAGTACTGCTTGGTTGGGCAGGTTTGGGGCTTGATTGCTGCATGTGTGGAACTCGGACCGGACAGTCCGGATCTGGGGAGCGAGTGTGGAGTCTTTCTAAGCGCGGTTCCAATCTCCCGCGAGGGAATTGGCCGGTGAAGAGACGAAGCGTCAGAGATTGAGTGAAAGACAGCCCCGGGAAAACTGGGTGCTTGACTGCTGTGGTGAGCGGAAGACAGCCCCAGGGAAAAGGGGAGCGGGAAAGTGCCGGCAGATATACCCCAAGACAGTCCTTTGGGGATAAAATTGGCTCATTGGAATATTGATCCGGCTACTAAAAATAAGGCTAAAGTTAAAATGATTCAGTATTATATGACAGAATGGACAAAGGAACCTCTACGAGCAGACCATTTGTATTGGCCTAGATATGGGCCCTTTGAAGGGTGGATGTGCCAGGCTTTAAACCTTTGTGTAAACTCTAAAGAATCCTTCAGCCCAGAGGAGAGGGAATACGCGTCCTGCTGGAAAGGGGAGATTTGGCCAAAAGGAGTTAGTACCTTTAAAATAGCTGAGATCTCAAGGGAAGGAAAGGAGAAGCGGTGGGATCCTCTGGAAGTTTTGCCCCCTCCCTACCGCCTCCCTCCAACAGCCCCCCCTTCTCCTGGAAAAGAGCTGACACCTGGTGCTAGGAGAAGGTCGGACAGGTCTCAGAGGTTCATTGAAACAGTATCACTTCCAAACTCTCCTAGGTTACGGCGGAAACCTTCTCTTAAAGTCAAGGAATCGGAAGACCAAGACACGGTGCAGGAAAGCCCAGGAGTTAGTTTATTCCCCTTAAGGGAAGTACCCCTGGGGGGAGCACAAGGGGGGATAGGATTTGTAAACGTTCCTTTGACTCCCACTGAAGTCAGGAGCTTTAAAAAGGAATTAAAAGGGTTACTGGAAGATCCAATAGGCCTATCAGAACAATTAGACCAATTCCTAGGCCCTAACATTTATACCCGGGAGGAAATGCAGTCAATAAGAAGTATAACATTTTCTCCCAAAGAACGGCAAATGTTTAGAACAGCTGGGATGAGAATTTGGGAACGGGAAAATCAGCAAGGCCCACCTGGGGACCAGAAGATGCCAATAGTACACCCAAATTGGAATCAAAATGATGTAGAGGGTCGCAGGAACATGAGTGATTATCGAAATTTAATTATTAAAGGTTTAAAAGAAGCCGCTCCTAGAGGGCAGAATGTAAGCGAAGCATTTGATGGGCAGCAGGGAAGGGAGGAAACCCCGACCGAATGGCCTGAAACGCTGCGACCTGACATGAGACAGTGCTCAGGAAGAGATTCAGAGAGTCCCGCGGGGCAAACATTACTGAGAGTTCCAGCTGTTACATGTGCCTGGCCAGACATTCGAAGAAAATTAAGAGAAACTAGAGGACTGGCAGGATCGGGGCCTGAACGAATTACTGAGGGAAGCTCAGAAAGTATATGTACGAAGAGATGAGGAGACGGCTAAAGCAAAAGCTAAAATCGTAGTAGCCACCATGAGGGAAGGAAATATTCAGAAAAATCCCAGGGTGATGGGGGGGATGGGAGGGAATCCTGAGAGGCGGGAGGAGACTTTTAGAGGGAACCAGATCCCTCCCAGAAGGGGACCATCGGGAACTGAGAAAAGGAATGAAGGAGGTGGATGTTTCTATTGTGGGAAACTTGGGCATTTTAAGAAGGAATGTCCTCAAAGGGATAAAGATCAGAAAGTGTTTAAAGAAATTGAGGATTAGGGCTGTCAGGGGCTCTACCTCCTGGAGGATAGCTATCACCTTGAGCCCTTGCTAAACCTAAAAGTAGGCCCCCAGGAGGAGGTATTAGAATTTCTGGTAGATACAGGAGCTGAGCGAACTTGTGTTTGTAACATACCTAAAGGATGCACTATAAGTAAAGAAGTAATTAATGTAACGGGAGCAAAGGGGGAAAGTTTTAAAGCCCTGGTGATCAAGCAGGTGGTTTTTGAAGGTAATGACAAAATAGGTGTAGGGAATATTTTGCCAGTGCCTGGAGCTGGGTGCAATCTGTTGGGAAGAGACTTGCAGATCCAGCTGGGGGTTGGAGTAATCCCTGAGGAGGGGAAAATGATTGCAAAAATACTAAGATTAAGTCAGGAGGATGAATCCAAAATTAATCAGCAAGTTTGGGCTGTGGCTGGTAACAGAGGAGGTCTGAATATCCAACCAAGCAAAGTTTCTATAGAAAGGGAAAATCACCCCACACAAGTCAGGCAGTTCCCCATTGCAATGGAGGGAAAAAAAGGCCTCCAGCCGGTAACTGAAGGACTCATCTCTGATGGGACCCTCGAACCCTGTATGTCTCCTCATAACACTCCTATCCTACCTGTAAAGAAACCTGACGGGACGTATAGGTTGGTGCAAGACTTACGGGAGGTGAATAAGAGAACTTTGGCTCGGTACCCTGTTGTACCAAACCCTTATACCCTTCTGAGCAAAGTTCCCCCGAAACACAGCTGGTTTAGTGTAGTGGATTTAAAAGATGCGTTTTGGGCATGTCCCCTGGCTGAGGAAAGTCGAGATATCTTTGCTTTTGAACGGGAGGACCCAAACACCGGACGTAAACAGCAGCTTAGACGGACAAAGCTCCCTCAAGGGTTTACGGAGTCTCCCAACCTGTTTGGACAGGCTCTGGAGGAGCTGTTACTATCTTTTCACACCCCTCCAAAAACTCAAATCACTCAGTATGTAGATGACTTATTAATATCAGGGGAAGAGGAAAAATTAGTCAGAGAAGTAACAATTCAGTTACTAAACTTATTAGGAGAGAAAGGTTTAAGGGTTTCCAAGGGAAAGTTACAATTTGTAGAACCTGAAGTACGATACTTAGGGCATATAATAAGTCAGGGAAGTCGCAAATTAAACCCCGAGAGGATTGCCGGAATAATATCCCTCCCACCCCCAACTACAAGAAGAGAAGTAAGGAAGTTATTAGGACTGCTAGGGTACTGTAGATTATGGATCGAGGGGTATACCCAGGCGGTGAAATTTTTATACGAAAAATTGACGGGGGAAGATAAGATAGAGTGGACACAGAATGACAATGAAAAACTAGAAGAACTAAAGTCAAAACTGATAAAAGCTCCGGTTCTGAGCCTACCATCGTTAGAGAAACCCTTCTGTTTGTTTGTCAATGTGGAAAATGGGATAGCCCATGGAATTTTGGCCCAGGAATGGGGAGGGGTGAGGAAACCGGTAGCGTACTTATCAAAATTATTAGATCCAGTCAGCCGAGGTTGGCCAATATGCATCCAAGCGGTAGCCGCTACCGCGATACTAGTGGAAGAAAGTCAAAAACTCACTTTCAGGGGTAAGCTAATAGTTCACACTCCACACTCTGTAAGGAATATCTTAAATCAGAAAGCAAATAAATGGTTGACGGATTCTAGGATGTTGAAAGATGAGGCCATTTTACTAGACAACGAAGACCTAACCTTGGTAACAGATAAGAATCAAAATCCTGCCCAGTTTCTATATGGGGAACCTAAAGAGGAACTAGTACACGATCGTTTAGAAGTAATAAATTATCAGACAAAAATCAGAGAAGATTTGACTGACCAAGCCTTATCGGTAGGAGAAAAGATATACATAGATGGATCATCTAGGTGTATACAAGGGAAAAGAATGTCTGGATATGCAATAATAGATGGGAGTAACATGACGATTATAGAAAAAGGAGAACTGCCATCTAATTGGTCTGCTCAAAGCTGTGAGTTATACGCCTTAAAAAGAGCATTAGAATTTCTAGCACATAAGGAAGGAACTATTTATACAGATTCTAAATATGCATTTGGGGTGGTACATACTTTTGGAAAAATCTGGGAAGAAAGAGGATTACTAACTTCAAAAGGAAAAGGACTAGTTCACGAGGAGTTAATATTGGAGGTATTAGAAGCTTTAACTCTACCTAAGGAAATTGCAGTAGTCCGTGTAAAGGGGCATCAGAAAGGATTAACACCAGAAATAAGGGGAAATAATCCAGCTGACCAAGAGGCGAAAGAGGCTGCTGAAAATGGGGAAGAGAAATTATTAGTTGTTCAACAGAGAAAAGAGGAGCGAGGTAATATTCCTCAATTCACTGAAGCTGAAGAAAAGGAATTGACTAGAATAGGAGGAGAAAAGACTCCGGAAGGAAAATGGGTGCTACCTGATGGGCGTCAGATAGTAAATAAAACATTAGCAAGAAAAATATTGGAGGAATTGCATAGAGAAACCCACTGGGGAACACAGGCCATTTGCGACCACTTTCTTAGAAAATGTGGATGCATAGGGGTGTTCGGAGTAGCTAAACAAATCACCGAGAGGTGTATAACTTGCCAAAAGGTGAATAAAAAGGTAATGAGAAAACCCATCCATGGAGGGCGGGAGTTGGCCTTACGCCCCTTTCAAAATATACAAGTGGATTTTACAGAACTCCCACAAGTCCAAAGGTGGAAGTTCCTCTTGGTATTAGTCGACCATCTTACCCATTGGGTGGAGGCAATTCCAGTCACTAGAACATCGGCTAATGTAGTAACAAAGATCCTGCTAGAACAAATTATTCCTAGATACGGAATGGTTCATAGAATAGACTCTGACAGGGGAACACATTTCACCTCCAAAATAATCACCCAGAGAACTCAAGCCTTAGGCACTCAGTGGGAGTTACACACTCCATGGCACCCCCAAAGCTCAGGAAGGGTTGAACGAATGAATCGGACTTTAAAAAGGGCTTTAACCAAATTAATGATAGAAACTCAACTGTCATGGGTCAAGTGCCTCCCTTTAGCATTACTCGGGGTTCGAACTCAACCCAGAACGGATCTCGGAGTCTCTCCATATGAAATGATGTTTGCTTTGCCCTTCTTGGCTTCACAGCAGGAAATGGCTACTTATGAAGGAGGGAGGCTAGTATTAAACAATACGTAATGCAGATTGCAAAGAACTTGGAACAACTAAGAAATAAAGGGTTGCTCCCACAAACTACCGTGTTGGATTTTAAGATCCATAACATTAAAATTGGAGAACGGGTTTTAGTAAAAACTTGGAGAGAGCAATCTTTAACTCCTCAATGGGAAGGTCCCTTTCAGGTGCTGTTGACTAGGGAAGCTGCAGTACGGACGAAGGAAAAAGGGTGGACTCACGCCAGCAGAATAAAAGGACCAGTAGAAGAACCTAGAGATTGGACTCTGACTTCAACTCCCGGGGACACCAGACTCACCTTAAAACGCCAACCAACGCGGTGATGTATGGGAGAGGAACTGAATAATAACTTGGAAATCACAGAAACTTGGGGAGTGAAACCAGAACTTTATCGTTGGTTTCGGGTACGGCCAGGGCAAACCTTAAGGAAAATTAGATATCCTCCTTGGGGAAGAGCACTCCCGTTACAGGCAGGAGGGTCAGGGTTGTATAAAACTGAAAACTCTCTGTTTGCACTTGCACGTGATTTATATAAAGAAGATAGTCGGCTATATCCTAACCTTGAGGAAGAACTACAGCCCCCTCCAGTACCCCGTAGTATACCTTGTCTGATACATCCCTGTGCTAGACATCATAGTTGGGTGAAGTGCGAATGCTTAGGTTGTAAGCAAAATTGGTATTACCATTCATCCCAAAGACATCCCTTCTGTTTAAATTGCCGGAAGCAAAATTCGAGTTTGGCTCAAACTCAGATACGATATACCAATATCGTAACATTAATTTGTGGGTGGGAATTGCTAGTGCCGGTTCTGTGGGAAATTCCTGAAGAATGGTGGGAAACGGTGGTCTCTAAGTGTAAAAAACGATTTTGCTTGGAAAAAGAGGTAAGAACCCTACCTGCTACAAGAGCCAGGGATACCGGATGAAAAGAGGATGGAGGGCAAGACCAGGTTGGCCACTGTACTCGCTGCCAAGAAGAATTATTTCTCGGCTGTTGGAAGCACCCCAATAGGCATGAGAGGTAGGAGTATAAGCCATACTGGACCTCCACTCCTCGTATTGTTATTAGCGGTATCCTTAGTACCCAGTAACGAATGCATGAAGTGTTACCAGCAGGTCTCCTGGAATAGGAAGATGGTTTCCACGATGACAGTGCATTCGCATATCAACAGCCGCTGTTATAACTGCCGTGAGTTAACAGTGTGCAAATACGACCAACACGAATATTGGGTTGGGAAGAGTTTAGGAATAGGTGGAACAAGACTAGGAGTGCATTGTCCTAGAGGGGAGCAATGGCTCTGCTTTACTAAAGCCGGGCATTGGGACATATCGGACGGAGGTGGGGTACAAGATATGATAAAAGCCGAAATCGTGAAAAATAAAATAGAAAAAGTTAAGAAAAAAATAACTCCAAAATTTGATGGAGAATTGTATGCAAAAATCAGAAAGCAGTTGGAGGAAGAAAGAGGACTCCCAACATTAGGAAAGAATTTGTTTGTAGATTTGGGGGAAAGAATAAGCAGGGAATTAAATGTAACAAATTGCTGGATTTGCGGAGGGCCTTTAATGACGGAAGAGTGGCCTTGGGAAGGGAGCAGTTTAGGGCCAGTGGAACTCCTTAAATGGAATCGTACCAGTAGCACGCGAGAAGACCGACCTGAGGGATGGATTTTGAGTTCTATCACAATAGGGGAAGAATGCCTACGGAGAGAGGGTAAAAATTATTTAAAGAGTGCGGGACATTCTCCTTGTAAAAGACTTCAAATCAGCAATGGGACTTCCACCTGGTGGTACCCCGAAAAGCCAAAATGGGTATGGGCCCTAAATAATAATACAGGAAATTGTGAATATGACAGTATGAGAAGACTTTTTAAATGTCAAAAAAGGGTCCTAAACCCTTATCAAAACATTCCAGAAATATCCAAGTTTTGGGAAAATATAGCGGAGATGCAGACAGAGTTTTGGAAAGCCCCTGAAGGGTTATTCTGGATATGCGGCAAAAGAGCTTATTCAGAACTACCTTCTAAGTGGAAGGGTAGCTGTACCCTTGGTATTATCCAGCCGGGATTTTTCTTATTGCCTGGACCAAAAGGGGATGATTTAGGAGTACCGGTATATGAGTCCTTAAGAAGAACTAAAAGAGATATTGTAGCAGGATCTCAGAGGTGGGGTGAAGAGGATTGGCCTCCTGAACGGATAATCCAAGTATAGGGACCAGCCACTTGAGCTCAAGATGGCAGCTGGGGTTACCGGACTCCCATTTATATGTTAAACCGCATTGTCCGACTACAGGCGGTTGTAGAAATAATATCTAATAGAACAGCTCGAGCAATAAATCTAATAACGAAACAGCAAAAACAAATGAGGGCTGCGATATACCAAAACCAATCAGCCTTAGACTACTTACTGGCGGAAGAAGGGGGCGTTTGTGGAAAATGGAACACTTCAGATTGTTGTTTAAAGATAGATGATAATGGGGATGCAATATTGGAAATAACAGAAGAAATCCGGAAAATTGCGCATGTGCCGGTTCAAAAATGGGAATCTATGTTAAACGATAATTGGTGGAATAATGTTTCTGGGGGAAGCTGGTGGAAGAAACTAGGCTACATTCTCTTATGTTCAATTGCTGGTTTATTATTTCTTCCTTGCTTAATCCCTTGTTTTATACGCTTAATGATAACAGTAGTCCAAAGCATGCAAGTAGTTCCCATGCCCAAGAATCCAAAATTGGCAGCCTCAGGCTCAACTAAAAAGGTAATGGTATTAAGGAGAATAAGAAATACGCCACAACAATTGGAAGAAGCAGAACCGATCTATGAACAAAACAAATGGATTAAGCAAAATGAAAGTTATGGCTCAAGCCAAATGCAGTATAAAAGACAAAAAGGGGGAATTGTGAAAAATAGTGAAGGTGTTGTTGGCTTTCGCCATAATAACAAGGCTATAAATCTTTGACTTATAAGGATAACTAACCTTTAGTAAATTAGGAAACATGAGAAACCTCAAAGATAACAACTAACAGCAACTGTGGAGAAAAACATCATGAAGAAAAACATCCGAGAGAAACAAAAGAGAACTTCTCCAAAAGATTCCACAAGTGATTAACAGAAGGAAACAGATGCAGAGGAGAAGGGAGCTGATGATAATCGATCCTACCAGAAGGAAACACATGCACGGGAAAAGGGAGCTGATCCTACCAGAAGGAAACAGCTGCATGGGAAAGGGGAACTGAAGATCATCGATCCTCAGAAACAATTCAGAAGGAAACACACACATAGAAGAGAAAAAGGACTAATAATAGTCAATCCTTATCAACAATTACTCTGTCTAAAAGAGGGAATACGTATGCAATATTGAATGTATATAAGACATGGTTGAAGTTAGCTGGTGTGCCTCTGACCTGAGTCATGCGCCCAGCGCTGTGCTTTTCCTTTATTGACTTTGTCTCTATAATAAAATAAGTGCCATTTGTCTTTAAGGGATCTGGCTATTTATTACAACCCGTTTGGCGGGGGGCTCGCTCTGGCAGCTGCCGACCTCCTCCTCCTCCTCGACCTTCTCCTCCTCCTCCTCCTCCTTGCCCCCGCCGCTGGGCTCACCCCGGGCCCGCAGGTAGGCATGGAACTGCTCCTTGGAGGCGAGGAACCTACAGAAACATCACACCCCTGTCACCCCAGCCATGGGGGGAGCGGTGTGACAGGGCCATGGGGGACAGGGGGCTGCTGGGGGGACAGCGGGGCCGGGCATGTACTGGGGGGGCAGTGCAGAGGCTTGGCATGTACCGGGAGGGGGCTATGGGGGGGCCGTACACGTAGTGGGGGGGTTATGGAGGGCCCTGGCCCCTACCAGGGGGGTTATGGAAGGGCCATACCTGTACCCGGGGGGTTATGGGGAGGTCTGCGCATGTACTGTGGGGGTTGGGGGGGGGCCTGGCATGTACCGAGGGGGGTTATGAGGGGGCCCAGGCACGTACCGGGGGGCCGGCAGGGCCGGGGCCGGGGCTGTCGTGGGCCCGCACTCACCGGGGGCCGCAGCCGCCATGCTGCCGCACGCGGGGATGAGGGCAGGGGCCGGGCGGGCCACGTGACGGGGGCGCGTGCGCGGGACGGGTATTTTGAAGCAGTTTTTTGAAGCGGTTTTTTGAAGCAGTAAATGCAAGGCCTGGTTGCTCAGGGCTCAGCCGTCTCCCATTGCACAGAGGTGTAAATGTGCTTGAAGCTGTCCCGTGGGCAGAATTCTGTTGTGGCTGCTCCGGCAACAGGGTTTTCCGCATTACCCCTTGGAAGGATTTTCAAGCTCCGCCCAGCAGAGGTGTGAGAGGGCTTTGTGTTTCGGCTGCTGGTGGCCCATGGGAGGAACTGTTTTTTGCTCCTCCTTTGCTGAGGGCGTTGTGCCTTCTTCCTGCTGTGGGCAGGCTGCAGGATGGATGGAGGAGCCGTGGGACAAAGTCACCTTCCCTCTGGGGGCTGGGGTCGTTCTCTGACATGGGCTGTAGCCAGCACAAAGCTCACTGCAGATGTTTGGTGCTGCCACACGTTCCTGGTGGGTGTATGAAGGAGGCTGTGCTGCTAATGCAGCGAGCAAGGGCTGGTGCTCATGAGAGTGGCCGGAGTGCAAAGCCTGTCCTTGTGTTTGGTGTGTGGGTGGGAGTTCAGACTGAAAGACAGAGTGATGTGACAAGTGTGGGGTGCTTGGTGTGAGATGGCACTCTCTGACCTCTGCTTCCTCCCCTATAGCTGCCACATCTTCCCCATGCGTTTGGGACCCTGGTTGCAGCCTCTCCAGCTCCATAGTCATAGAATCGTGTCATATCGAGGTTGGAAGGGTGTCCAGGGGAGCGAGGAGCTGTGAATCCTGTGTTGCGGCTGCCGGAGCTGGAAGGCTTTCATGGGCGAGTACAGTGCTTGGATGGCCAGAGCTGTCGCTTCAACATCCTTCAGCAGCACTAAAGCAGCTTTGAAGAAAACCACTAGCCAAGAACTCGCTGGGAAAGGCCAAGTCAGGAGAAAAGGAAAGGCTGATTGCAGGAGAGTGTGATATATATATACAGGGAGAAGTAAGTCAGAAAAAGTTCATCTGCTTGAATGTCCAAGTTAAACAAGGGCCAAGTATTCACGAAAATCCCCCTTCAGCGGGGGACTCGTGGGAGATGGGAAGGTCTTGGCTGCAGACATCATGAAATGGTTGAGTTTCAAATTGTCAGAAAAAGGGCGGGCAGAGTTGCTCCCCTGGATTTTGGGAGGTGAATGCCCCGTTAGGAAGGTTGCTGGTGATCCTAAACTGGGAGCTGCTGTTGAGTCTGTTGAGGGCCAAGAGGCCTTGCAGAAGGCTCTAGATGGCTTGGAGCGTTGGGCAATCCTGAGCGGCATGAAATTGAAGCAGTCCAAGTGCCGCATTCTGCAGGTGGGAGGGAGGGAGGAACGGCGGCACCAGTGGGAATGGGGAGGGGGCGTCTGGGGAGCAGCCCTGCAGAAAGGGGTGTGGGGGTGGTGAGCAGCTCAGGAGGAGCCAGCAGTGTCCCCTGGCACCAAGAGGGCCAGCGCATCGTGGGGGGCATCAAAGACAGTAGAAGCAGGCGGCCAAGGGAGGGGATTGTCCCGCTGTGTTCAGCGCTGGCGCGGCTTCACCTGGAGCACTGTGTGCGGTGCTGGGCCCCACCATTGGAGAAGGGTGGGAAGGTCCTCGGATGGTGCAGAGGAGGGCAAGCAAGGTGGTGACAGGGCTGGAAGGCATGTCCTCTGAGGAGCGTCTGAGCGCTGGGGGTTGGTCTCATCTGGAGAGCAGGAGGCTGAGGGGCGAGCTCGTGGCTCTGTGCAGCTTCCTGAGGAGGGGACGTGGAGAGGGAGGTGCTGAGCTCTTCTCCCGGGCATCCAGGGACAGGATGCGTGGAAATGGCTCAAAGCCACACCAGGGGAGGTTCAGCCTGGGCATTAGGAAGCGTTTTTTCACCAAGAGGGCGGTCAAACCCTGGAACAGGCGTCCTCGAGAGGTGGTTGATGCCCCAAGTCTCTCTGTGCCCAAGAGGCCCTTGGACAATGCCCTTAAGAACACGCTTTAACTGGAGGTCAGCCCTGCAGTTTGGGTTCTGGTCTTTATCTTCCCTTTTCCGCCTTCTCTGGCGCAGAGCAGCTCCCCGCGGCCCCCGAGAGCTGTGGGCGGTGGCGGTGCAGCTGCTGCAGGGAACGGGAGTTTTGGGTGCAGGAGGGTGCTCGGGGAGGGGGGTTGGGAGGCCGGACGCAGAGCAGCAGCGGTGCCGGGAGCTGCGCCGGGCCCTGCCGAGGCCAAGGGGACTGCGCCCGCCCGGGGCCCGCAGCAGCTCCCCCCAACACCGGGGGTGCCCCGGCGGGGACCGGGGACCTCCCCCCGCACCTTCTGCGCGCCGGGCACGCAGAGGGGCGGCCGCTGCCCAAACACGCCCCTGGCTGCGTTGGTCCCGGGCTGTGGAGCTGGGAGGGGGAACGGGCAATAAAGAGCTGGGGTTTCCAGGCACTTTTGGCTCCTGCCGTGATTTCTTTGTTTATTTCATTCCTTATTTCCCCCCCACTGCTGGTGTCGGGGCTGCCCAAGGTGCAGGCAGAGAAGGGGAGGAGGGTCCCTGCCTGGCCGGCAGCTCCCCCCTGGCCATTGTGGGGGTGATTTGGGGTGATTGGGCAGCGCAGGGAGGCAAAGCCGGGCTGCGGAGCCGCGGACGGGGGTGATTGTCCCGAGGCTTTGGGGGCTTTGCCCCGAGCCCTGTCCCCGCGGGAGGGGATGCTGGCCGGGGTCCAGCCGAAGGCCTGGCAGCCCTTGTGGTCGTGTGTGTCCGTCCCCTCCCGCTCCCCAAGGTCTGTCCTTGTCCCGGGGCTCCGTGCTGCTTTCTGCGTGGGGCCGTGTCGGTCGGTCCGGCGGGGACCCGTCTGTCCTGGCTGCCCCTGGGGAAGGGGACAGGGGAGTCCCCCCCCCACTACTGCCACCCCACTGGCAGTGACCCGGCCCTGGGGGGGGGCTCGGTGCCCTTCAGGGTCCCATGTGGGGCTGTGGCACCTGGTGGGGGCTGATTCCCGCTGTCCCCCGCGCTCCCTCCCCTCCCAGACAGGCATGGAGCGGGGCTGATGAAACAACTTTTAATGGAAAAACAGGAGAGAAAAGGCCCTATCGAAGCTACTCTAACCCCCCCTCCCCTAAACATGTCCCTCTCCCCACCCCCCCAAACACACCATCCCCCCAGATACAGTCCCCTCCCTTAAATCTGCCCCCCCACACCCCTCCCCTAAATACAACCCTCCCCCCAGCCCCCAAATGCACCCGCGCTGCAGCCCTTCATCTGCATCTCCTCGCTGGGGTCGTCTCTTCCCCCCCGCCACCCCCGGCCTGTCCGCCAGAGCCCTGCACTTCCTGGGTGGCAGCAACGGGGAGCTCGTCCCCCGCTTCGTCACCCGCTTCTCCGCCATGGGCTGGCGGCAGCTCCATCCCCGTGTCCCCACACGACTCCTGGGACTTCGTCCTGCAGAAGATATCTTCAAGGACGACGACGGCCTTCTGGGTCACCTCCACGCCAAAGTACTTGACAGGCACCTCCTGGGGCACTGCAAGGTGGCCAGCTGTGTCCCCGAGGGCTTGGCTGTTGGGGACAGGAGAGGGGCTCCTGGGGACATCACTCTCAAGGTGGCCGGCCGTGTCCCCGAGGGCTTGGCTGTTGGGGACAGCAGAGGAGCTGCTGGGGACGTTGCTCTCTGGCCCGCAGAGGAATTCTTCCAAGATGCGGGCACCCTCCAGGAGCTCCTCCGTGCTGCAATCAAGCATCAGCAGCTCCTCCGGCAGCGAGAGGGAGTCGACGTCGCAGAGGGGGGCGGCTTCGCCGGTGCCACCGGGGTCACAGTCCAAGAGGCTCAGGGCCTCCTTGAGGGACACCTCGTGGGGCACGGCAAGGTGGCTGGCCGCATCCCCGAGGGCTTGGCTGTGGGGGACGTTGCTCTCGGAGGAGTTGTCGCTGCTCGAGGAGGTGTCACTCTTTAGGGAGATGGTGTCATACTCTGAGATGTCCTGCTCTGAGTAGGTGATGTTCTTTGGGGAAAAGGTGAGCTCTGGGAAGATGTCGCTCTCGGAGGAGATGTCGCTCCAGGGTGAGATGTTGCTCTTTGGGGAGCTGATGGTGCTCCAGGGGATGTCGCTGCCCAGGGGTGCCTGCGCGGGGGAGGCCCTGCTGGAGCTGTTGGTCTCTGAGGACCATTCCTTGGTGTTCTCGAAGGCAGGGATGGATGTTGGCAACTGGGTGGGTGCTGGGGCCACCGCTCTCCCCTCTCTGATGATGCCACCAGGGTCCCCAGGTGTGGTGATGGTGGTGTCAGGGTCCTGGGAGACCTCGACCGTGTCCAAGGAGGAAAACAAGAGCCAGAGGGGCTCTTGGAGGAGCATGTCCTCAGTGACTTCAAAGTTGGCATCTAGGTCAGCAGGAGCTTCGTTGTGGGGGGCAGCAGCAGGGCTGGGGGGGAAGTAGGTGCCCGTGGGGACGCGGCTGGCAGGGGGTGCTCCCACGGAGGTGGCCTTGAGGTGCTGGTGTCCGGGGATGGAGTTGAACAGCAGCGGGGGGACTGCGGGCACCGCTGTGCCCTGGTGGCCGTAGTCTGGGAGCTGCGTCAGTTGGGGCGGTGGGTGTTGTCCCTGGGGGGTGCCACGGGCTGCCCAGGCTGGGAGGGTCCTGCAGCCCCCGGGGCCCCACAGGGCAGCGCCCGACAAAGCAGCAGCGTTGTGGCTGAGGGTGGCCTTGGCCAGCACAGGCACGTTGGTGACGGTCCACTCGATGGACCCAAAGCGTGGGTCGAAGAAGCAGCAGCCGCATGGGGCCCTGTGCAGCCCTGTGTGGGTGGGAGGGAGCCGTGCTGGGCCGGGGGCACCCTCCGGGGCACCCGCCGAAGCGCCCCCCATGGCCATCAGGGCGTTGATGGTGTCAGGGTGGCAGAGGGGACAGGGATGCCATACCTGGTGGTGGGGCCTGTGGGGCCGCCCCCACTGGGGGTGCCCAGGCTGCAGGGAATGGCTGCTGCTGCCCGGGCGGTGGGAACAGGGTGGCTGCGCCTGGAAGAGAGACAGGAGCCATGGCTGGCGGTCACCTCCTGCGCTCTCGTCCCTGAGAGGTGGCCCCAAGTATTGTGGAAATTCTCAGGAACTGGGATTCACTGGGCAGGCGAAAGCAGGGACACTCAGCCGGGCTTGCTGAGCCCCCGTGCCAGAACTGCTGCGGGGGGAACAGGGGAGGTGGGATGGTGAAGGTGACCATGGAGAGGGGAGGGGGAGGCTGAAGGTGCCCAGGGTTCTTGAACACCAATGGTGTTGGGGTGGCAGAGGGGACAGGGGTGCCATACCTGGTGGTGGGGCCTGTGGGGCCGCCCCCACTGGGGGTGCCCAGGCCGTGGGGAAGAGCAGCTGCTGCCGGGTCGATGGGAACAGGGTGGCTGCGCCTGGAAGAGAGACAAGAGCCATGGTCACCTCCTGCGCTCTTGGCCCCGAGAGCGTCCCCGGGCTGTGGGTCGGGGTCGTTCCCTGCCTTGGGGGTAGAAGGTTTGTGGGAGCACAAAAGCCTGAAGGCTCTGGGACGCCGGGGGGGTGCGGGGGCCGCACAGTGGGAGCCACCGAGGTGGCAGCGCCATGGTGGGTCCCGTCAGTCTCTCCGCTGCTAAGGACTCTTTGGTGTCTCCAGGATGGAATGTTGGGGCTCCCTGTGCTCCGCCCCCTCCCAACAGCCCCCCCAACAGACCCACCAGCTCCTGCTGGGGAGGGAAGGGGCTCGGGGGGGCTGGGTGTCCCTGGATCCCACCAGGGGCTCTGTGTGCAAGTGCTTTTTGCTTTCAACAGTATTTTTCAGGGGGCGAAAGGACCAAGTTGGTTCAGCCAAGCTTTGTGGGGTCGAAGCTGCACCCGCAGCCTCCTTGTGCCACACGGCAAATGCCTCTGTGACTGTCGCCTGTGCTGCGCTGCCTGGAGTGACGCAGAGACAGGAACAAGGACCTGGAGGGTGCGAGGGAAGGTCACGCAGCATCCCTCGGTGGCACGCTCCCCTGCCCAGCCCTCCCTCAAATCCTGCTCTCGGGTCTTTTAGTCTCCTCATTGGGAAACAAGCAGCTCTGGGTCCCCCTCGGAGGGGGCTGTACCTTCCCTGGGTGCGTGACACCGGGAGGAGACGGTACCCACCGCTGCATGCTCCCAGAAAAGGCCGGGATTCTGCACAACATCCGCAGAATGGATCCGCATAGGGCCTCCTCAGCCCTATCTGTAGGAATTTGCCGTGTGTTTAGGGAGGAAGGTGAAGTTGGTAGCTACGGCTCCCAGCAGCAGCTCACTAGAAGAAAGAAAAGAACAAAAACAAAGCAAAAAAAAAAAAACAATCAGAGGTTTGTGTCCAGTACAATAGAGCCACCGGTACCCTGTTGCGTCGCCCTGTGGCTCTACAGCGAAGGTGATGGCAGTCAGATGTGTCAAAACAAGCCTCTACCCTCCCGAAAATTTAGGGCTGCTGCACAAAACCGCCTCCGGTGCTGAGCTTTAACCTGCTCCTGTCATGAAATAATGACAGCCTGCGGAGGCATAATTTAGCCCAGATCTGAAGATGTCTGTTTTAAGGTTAAAAAGTCCTCCCAGCTAAACTTTATCCAACAGCAGCAATGAAAAAATCAACTTGTCTGGTGTTCATTTGGGTTCCTCTCATTAATGAAGCCATGCAGGATCCCAGCCCGGAGGGTCCATCTTTGCTTTATCCCAACTTCCCATATCCACTGCAAGGTTTAATTGGTTTCATGGCACCGGATCCCAACAAGGATTTAAAACGATCCGGTTGCTAACAGACCTGGTTGCTTTAACCCTGAACCCCAGCACTGGAGGGACGCAGCCTCCCGATAAGGACAATGCCCCTATTGCTGGGCAGTCACCCAGAATCGGTGCCAAAACGGGTTCTGAAGTTTGGTGACCTGAAGACCAGCCTCACCCCTGGCAATGCCATGCCGAGAGTCAGCAGGAGCCACTGAAAAGCTCCTCCCCACCTCTCGCCGTGCCTGTGCAGAGCCAAAACCCTGCCAGTGCCAGAAGGCATTAAGGGCAGATGTGGCGGTGTGCTCTTCCCTTTTCCCCCCCCCGGCTCCTGCTCAAGCCATGGCCATCAGCGGGAGTTGTGATGAGTCGCACTTGAACTGTGGGAGATGGCTGGCAACATAACCAAAACCCTGTCTGGAGTGGGAACCTGGGTGTCTTGTTCCCATGAGAATATGACTGTAGGTCAATTCTCTTACTCCATAAACAGTGGACAGCCCAAGAGCCCTTGGAGCTCTCCTGCACGGCAGCGGCTGCACGCCAGGGTCTCCTCTTGAGCAGGGACGCTCGCTTAAGGTTCTTCTCCTCAAGGCCGAGAGATTCCTTGCCACAACAGATTCTCGGTAAGTGACTAATAGCATGCTAAACTTTGAAATCTTAGCTAAGGGATCTAAGGATTGATTGCGCATATAGAATCCTTTAGACATAAACCGTTGCCCAAGTCTGGGACTAGGATTGGATCCAGCCGCAGCCAGACTCCTCTCTGAGAAGGAGTTTAGAAAGCCAGGGGGTCCTTTCTGAACCTCGTGACTCAACGGGAGGGTCTCCCTGAGAGCTTGTCTGACCCCGGCCTCTATGCAGTAAATAATCAAGTGTGCCCTGGCATCGAACCTCGTAAAACACTGTCGCATTCACTGCTAACTTTGTTAAATCACTGTTTTATGTTAATAAACATTTCACTACTCTCTTACAAGTGAAGTTATTCACTCGGCTCGGCCCGCGACACCTGGCCTAGTCGGCAGGATGTCAGGAGTTATCACTGATTATTTAGGGAGGCATGGAGTGAACCCGAGCCCCAGATTCTCAGAGGAATGGGCTGGTGATAATTGGTCCAATTGGGAAGTCGTTGAAGAGTACTTGAAAGCCATTAGGGGCCGTACAAAGGATGGAAAAGATAAGGGAGTCGTCTGTAAAATGTTAGGCACTTGTTTAGAAGCCGCGTACCAAGACAGGGAGAATAGGAATAGGAGAGAGCAGGAATTAGAGAAGGAAATAGAGAGCAGGAAGGCAGCTGAGTTACTGATACCTTTTAAAAATGAACAGCTGCAAAAACGATTGCAGGAAGAGAAGGAGAAAAGGCGGAAATTGGGAGAAAAGGTCGAAATGATGCTTATGCAGGCTCCCCACCCCCCTGACATCGTACAGATTAGGAAACTGATAGTATCCCCTGAAGATTGGGACGGAAACATTTGGGGTGATCCCGATGATAGCGAGTCAGAAGAAGACGTTCCTTTTTTCCCCACAAATCCTCCCGAATATGAAGCCAGACCCATTGTTAAAACAGAAGGAACTGCGGGACCTCGGGGTGCTAATCCACGGCATACCACGCGAACCAGTCCCTGGGGTCCGCTGCAAGGGACAAATTTGCAAGAGAGATATAGCAGAAACCCCAGTGACACTGAAACTGAATCCTTGTGGCGAGTATGCTTAACTGGCGGCGACCGAATCATGTTAAGCCGGTGTGAAAAATAGTGAAGGTGTTGTTGGCTTTCGCCATAATAACAAGGCTATAAATCTTTGACTTATAAGGATAACTAACCTTTAGTAAATTAGGAAACTTGAGAAACCTCAAAGATAACAAATAACAGCAACTGTGGAGAAAAACATCATGAAGAAAAACATCCGAGAGAAACAAAAGAGAACTTCTCCAAAAGACTCCACAAGTGATTAACAGAAGGAAACAGATGCACAGGAGAAGGGAGCTGATGATAATCGATCCTACCAGAAGGAAACACATGCACGGGAAAAGGGAGCTGATCCTACCAGAAGGAAACAGCTGCATGGGAAAGGGGAACTGAAGATCATGGATCCTCAGAAACAATTCAGAAGGAAACACACACATAGAAGAGAAAAAGGACTAATAATAGTCAATCCTTATCAACAATTACTCTGTCTAAAAGAGGGAATACGTATGCAATATTGAATGTATATAAGACATGGTTGAAGTGTTAGCTGGTGTGCCTCTGACCTGAGTCATGCGCCCAGCGCTGTGCTTTTGCTTTATTGACTTTGTCCCTATAATAAAGTAAGTGCCATTTCTCTTTAAGGGATCTGGCTATTTATTACAATTTGGGGGCTCGTCCGGGAGAATTCACTTGGTCCCAGTGGGCTCCGAGACCCCGAGCAGGAGGTGCACCCCACCGATTTCGGCAGCCTGCTCGGAGGACTTCGCGGTGCCTGTTGAGACTCCAAGTTGATAATGCCACGAGAGGAGGGACTCATAAAGCAAAAGGGGTAAGTCTCCCCAGGAAAACCCGCGGTAGCCCATAATTCTTGCGCACGAAGACCCAGGCCAGAAAACAGGACTGTAAGTACTGCTTGGTTGGGCGGGTTTGGGGCTTGATTGCTGCGTGTGTGGAACTCGGACCGGACAGTCCGGATCTGGGGAGCGAGTGTGGAGTCTTTCTAAGCGCGGTTCCAATCTCCCGCGAGGGAATTGGCCGGTGAAGAGACGAAGCGTCAGAGATTGAGTGAAAGACAGCCCCGGGAAAACTGGGTGCTTGACTGCTGTGGTGAGCGGAAGACAGCCCCAGGGAAAAGGGGAGCGGGAAAGTGCCGGCAGATATACCCCAAGACAGTCCTTTGGGGATAAAATTGGCTCATTGGAATATTGATCCGGCTACTAAAAATAAGGCTAAAGTTAAAATGATTCAGTATTATATGACAGAATGGACAAAGGAAGCTCTACGAGCAGCCCATTTGTATTGGCCTAGATATGGGCCCTTTCCTGCACTGTGTTGTGTGAACTCAGAAATCGGGTAATGAAAAATGGGGAAAACGCTCAGCTCTCCTAACCTGGGGATGGGCACCGCTTCCTGCTTGGCATCTCAAGACTTGCAGCACCTCAAGACTTGCAGAAAAGGGACTCAAAAAAAACCCCACAGCCCCTTTCCTTCCAACTTTTGCCTGCTGCCAGGGAGACACAGCTCACCATTCCCTGCTCCTTGATCAGCTTATTTGCCTTCTCACTGAGGTCGAGTGCCCATAAATGAACCTGGAGCTCTGGATCAGACTGGCAGGAGCAGATCGGGTAACAGGAGATGAGGCAAAAGACAAGCATCTATTGAAGGAGGGAAAATGCGCTGCAGAACGTCTTCTTACCTTCTTGTAGACCAGGTCAATGGGACACCCGACATTGATGTCCACAAAGTCCACTTCAGTTGTCTGGTTCGGGAGCTCTGCGCATTTGGTCATCGTGTCTGGAAACGCTCCCTCCGGCTGCCAGAGGGGGACAGGTTGCATGAATTCAAGCAGCAGCTTTTCTCCTCAGAAGCGAGTTATTTCTTTGGTTCTCAAGATGATAGCACCCACCTGCACCCCAAAAATTACCTTTGGTGTGATGCCGTTTGAGGAGAGCCCACTGGGAGGACTGGCCCTGAAGCAGGTTTGTGCACGCAGCCGTCTCTCCACAGGTGACGTCTGCCCCAAAGCGCTCGCATTGCCTTCGGAAAGGGAGGTTACCGCCCTGAAAGAGACAGCAGAGAGATGGTTTGTCAGGAGATTTGCTCTGTTCCAGATGTGGCAATGGCAAATTTGGACAAAAGGAGAGAATTATCCACCTACCGTGGTCAGCGGAGCCAAGTAGAGCTTGCCTTGGATTGCCAGCTGGAAAACAAGAAGGATGGAGGAGCACGTCAGGAGAGCTGAAGCAGCAGTGGTTAAACAGAAGGATATTCCAGGTAGCAATTGTAGCACTTGCCTTGGCTAAATGTCAGTGGGAAACCCAGGAAATCACTGGTTTTTCTTCGAGAGCCCCAACTATTCCAAGAGAATGTATCACTTGGAGAAAAGAACCAGAAACTGGAACCGCTCCGTTTGTTTTCAGTGCTCACCCTGGAGGAAACTCAAAGCAGTTACAGATCTAGAGGGATGCAAGACTGGCTAAAGGATGAACGCGGAGAGGGGCCAGAACTGCTCCAAGCACCCGTCGCTCCCCGGGTGATGTTGGGTGCCCCACGAAACGCTCCCAGGAAGCCGACTGCTGTAACGTGCCACAGAAGGGCGGTGATGTACCCACTTGAGGGGACATTTTAGCACTACCGCTTCAGGGAAGCTGACGCTTTACTTGTCCCGCTCAGCTCATCCTGCTTCACCCTCTCCCAGGCAGCCAACGGAGCTGGTTTTGCCGGCGCAGCCCCCTGCTACGCGCTCCCTGCTGGGAGCCTGCCCTGGTGCGTCTCTCTCTTCAGTGTGCTTCCCTAGACTTCCAAATCAATGCAGCCCTGGAGGGATCACCGGGCTCCCAAATCCCCCACTCCAGAGCAGCGCAGAGCAGGGTCCCCGCACCCTACCTGCGTTACCCACGGGCACAGCCTGCTCTGCTCGTAGCGCCTGGGCTTCGTACACGGCCTGCTCTTCTTCTGCCTCCGGGCCCGCTTCCGCTCCACGGGCTCCTTCTCTGCTGCTCCACCATCCTCTCGGCTTTCCCCGTCCTGACCGAGGTCCTCTGACTTCACCCATTTGGCGGGGGGCTCGCTCTGGCAGCTGCCGACCTCCTCCTCCTCCTTGACCTTCTCCTCCTCCTCCTCCTCCTCCTCCTTGCCCCCGCCGCTGGGCTCACCCCGGGCCCGCAGGTAGGCATGGAACTGCTCCTTGGAGGCGAGGAACCTACAGAAACATCACACCCCTGTCACCCCAGCCATGGGGGGAGCGGTGTGACAGGGCCATGGGGGACAGGGGGCTGCTGGGGGGACAGCGGGGCCGGGCATGTACTGGGGGGGCAGTGCAGAGGCTTGGCATGTACCGGGAGGGGGCTATGGGGGGGCCGTACACGTAGTGGGGGGGTTATGGAGGGCCCTGGCCCCTACCAGGGGGGTTATGGAAGGGCCATACCTGTACCCGGGGGGTTATGGGGAGGTCTGCGCATGTACTGTGGGGGTTGGGGGGGGGCCTGGCACGTACCGAGGGGGGTTAGGAGGGGGCCCGGGCACGTACCGGGGGGCCGGCGGGGCCGGGGCCGGGGCCGTCGTGGGCCCGCACTCACCGGGGACCGCCGCCGCCATGCTGCCGCACGCGGGGATGAGGGCAGGGGCCGGGCGGGCCACGTGACGGGGGCGCGTGCGCGGGGCGGGTAGAAAAGGCCCGGCGGCGGCCAGGCCGCCTCAGAGCGGCGGCGGGGCCGGGGTTTGTGTGTGGCCGGGCCGGGGGCGGCGGCCGGGCCGGGGGCGGCGGCCGGGCGGGCTGTGTGAGGGGTCGCAGCGCCGCTGAGGTCAGTGTCCGTCCGGCTGTGGGAGGCTCTGAGCGCTCTGCGGGGGAGCAGGGCCTGTGGGCTGGGGGCGGCCCTCAGGAAGGGCCTGGCCGTGGGGGCAGGACCCGCGGGGGAGGGGCTGTCCGTGTGGGGAGGGGCGGCTTGGGGCGGCCGGTGTGTGGGCCTTGCACCGGGGAGAGGTGTCGTCCCGTGTTGTGGCTCCTGAGGGCCTGTGTTTTGGGGCACCTCCTGGGTGCTGACCTGTGAGGCGTTCGGGATGAGCAGCAGCTGCTGTGCCGGGGGAGCAGGGCTCATCCTGGCTCGAGGGACAGAGCAACCCCCCTAGAGGCCCCCATCTGGTGACCTCTGAGGGGTTCTGTGCTTTGGGGCTTTGGCTCTTCTGCCTCCTGCTGGCTGTCAGCTGGAGAAGGTGGAGCGCTCTGCAGAGATGTAGGGCGCTTGGTGTGGGCTTTTTTCATGTGGGGTTTTTTGAAGCAGTAAATGCAAGGCCTGGTTGCTCAGGGCTCAGCCGTCTCCCATTGCACAGAGGTGTAAATCTGCTTGAAGCTGTCCCGTGGGCAGAATTCTGTTGTGGCTGCTCCGGCAACAGGGTTTTCCGCATTACCCCTTGGAAGGATTTTCAAGCTCCGCCCAGCAGAGTTGTGAGAGGGCTTTGTGTTTCGGCTGCTGGTGGCCCATGGGAGGAACTGGTTTTTGCTCCTCCTTTGCTGAGGGCGTTGTGCCTTCTTCCTGCTGTGGGCAGGCTGCAGGATGGATGGAGGAGCCGTGGGACAAAGTCACCTTCCCTCTGGGGGCTGGGGTCGTTCTCTGACATGGGCTGTAGCCAGCACAAAGCTCACTGCAGATGTTTGGTGCTGCCACACGTTCCTGGTGGGTGTATGAAGGAGGCTGTGCTGCTAATGCAGCGAGCAAGGGCTGGTGCTCATGAGAGTGGCCGGAGTGCAAAGCCTGTCCTTGTGTTTGGTGTGTGGGTGGGAGTTCAGACTGAAAGACAGAGTGATGTGACAAGTGTGGGGTGTTTGGTGTGAGGTGGCACTTGCTGACCTCTGCTTCCTCCCCTCTAGCTGCCACATCTTCCCCATGCATTTGGGACCCTGGTTGCAGCCTCTCCAGCTCCATAGTCATAGAATTGGGTCATATCGAGGTTGGAAGCGTGTCCAGGGGAGCGAGGAGCTGTGAATCCTGCGTTGCGGCTGCCTGAGCTGGAAGGCTTTCATGGGCGAGTACAGTGCTTGGATCACCAGAGCTGTCGCTTCAACAACCTTCAGCAGCACTAAAGCAGCTTTGAAGAAAACCACTAGCCAAGAACTCGCTGGGAAAGGCCAAGTCAGGAGAAAAGGAAAGGCTGATTGCAGGAGAGTGTGATGTGTATACAGGGAGAAGTAATTTCAGAAAAAGTTGAGCTGCTTGAACGTCCAAGTTAAACAAGGGACAGGTATGAATGAAAATACCCTTTCAGCGGGGCTGTGGCACTTGGTGGGGGCCCATTCCTGCTGACCACCCCCGTGCTCCCTCCCCTCCCACACAGGCACGGAGTGGGGCTGGAGAAAGAGCTTTTAATGGAAGAACACAAGAGAAAATGTCCTAACAAAGCCACTCTAAGCCCCCCTCCCCTAAACACATCCCTCCCCCCACCCCCCCAAATACACGCTGGTCCTCTAAACACATCCCTCCCCGTGCCCCCCAGGTACACTGCCCGCTACAACTTGTAATGGAAAAACAGGAGAGAAAAGGCCCTATCGAAGCTACTCTAAGCCCCCCACCCCTAAACACATCCCCCCCATCTCTCAAAATGCATTACCCCACCTCCAAATGCACCACCCTCCCCCAAACACACCACCCCCCCAGATACAATCCCCTCCCTTAAATCTGCCCCCCTCCCCTAAATATAACCCTCCCCCACATCCCAACTGCACCCCCCCTCTGCCCCCCATCATCTCTGTCTCCTCACTGGGGTGGTCTCTTCCCCCCTGCCACCCCTGGGCAGCCTGCCAGAGCCCTGCGCTTGCTGGGTCGTGGCAATGGGGGGCTCGGCCCCCGCTTTGTTCCCCGCTTCTCCACCACGGTGGGCTGGGCCAGCGGTAGCTCCATCGCCGCGTCCCCGCACAGCTCCTGGGACTCTGTCCCATAGAGGGATCCTTCTAGGATGCGGATGGCCTCCAGGGTCTCCTCCACGCTGTAGTACTCGAAAGGCACCTTCTGGGGCACTGCAAGGTGGCCGTCCTTGTCCCCGAGGGCTTGGCTGTGGGGGACAGCAGAGGCGCTGCTGGGGACATCTTTTTCCCAGGAGATGTCACTCTCGCAGGGGTTGTCGCTGCTCCAGAAGGTGTCACTCTTTAGGGGGATGATGTTGCGGTCTGAGCTGTTGTTTTCTGAGGAGATGTCGCTTTTTGGGGAGAAATTGTGCTCTGGGGAGGTGTCGCTCTTGGAGGAGGTGTTGCGCTCTGCGGAGATGTGGCGCCCCGAGGAGGTGTCACTCTTTGGAGAGATGTTGTGCCCTGAGATGTCACTCTCAAAGGAGATGTTGCTCTTTGGGGAGATGTTGAATGCCTCTGGGGAGATGTCACTCTCGGAGGAGATGTTGCGCTCTGGGGAGATGTTGTGCCCCGAGGAGATGTCACTCTTTGGAGAGATGTTGCGCCCTGTGGAGATTTCACCCTCAAAGGAGATGTTGCTCTCTGGGGAGATGTCACGCTCTAAGGAGATGTCGCTCTTTGGGGAGGTGTTGCTCTTTGGGGAGATGTTGAACGCTGAGATGATGTTGCTTTTTGGGGAGATGTCATGCTCTGAGGAGGTGTCGCTTCTGAGGAGATGTTGCTGCCCAGGGCTGTCTGCGTGGGGGAGGCCCTGCTGGAGCCGTTGGTCACTGAAGAGCATTCCTCGGTGTTTTCAGAGGCAGGGATGGAGGTTGGCTCTGGGGGGCCGGGGGAGCACGGGGGCCGCGCAGTGGGAGCCACCGAGGTGGCAGCGCTGTGGTGGGTCCCCTCAGTCTCTCCGCTGCTAAGGACTCTTTGGCGTCTCCAGGATGGAATGTTGGGGCTTCCTGTGCTCCGCCCCCTCCCAACGGCCCCCCCAACAGCCCCCCCAGCTGCTGCTGGGGAGGGAAGGGGCTCGGGGGGGCTGAGGGCCTGCAGCCCCTACGGGCAGCTACCGGGGGCTGTGGGTGCAAGTGCCTTTGGCTGGAGCCTTGGTGCGTTCCCAGAGCTGGGGTGTCCTTGGGGTGAGTGGGGCTCGGTGGGACGGTCCCACAGCTGGGGGGCCACGCTGGAGGTGCCGGGCTGTGCGGGGGGGTGGCAGAGCAGAGGTGGAGAGGTTGCACCGTCCCCAAGGGAGAGGTTTGGTGGTGGAGACACGATGGTGCAGTGGGGGTCTGCGACCCATCGCCCAGCCAGGATGCCGGCACTGAGGCCGTGAGTCTCTGAATCTCTAGGGGATGAGTTTGTGGGAGATGGGAACTTCTTGTCAGCAGCGCTCGGGGGCCATCGAGGAAAGATGCCCTCCGAGACATGGTGGTTGTGAGCGGAGAAGGACTCGTGGGAGACGGGAAGGTCTTGGCTGCAGCCATCATGAAATGGTTGAGTTTCAAATTGTCAGAAAAAGGGTGGGCAGAGTTGCTCCCCTGGATTTTGGGAGGTGAATGCGCCATTAGGAAGGTTGCTGGTGATCCCAAAGTGGGAGGTGCTGTTGAGTGTGTTGAGGGCCAAGAGGCCTTGCAGAAGGCTCTAGATGGCTTGGAGCGTTGGGCAATCCTGAGCGGTGTGAAATTGAAGCAGTCCAAGTGCTGCGTTCTGCAGGTGGGAGGGAGGGAGTAACGGCGGCACCAGTGGGAATGGGGAGGGGGCGTCTGGGGAGCAGCCCTGCAGAAAGGGGTGTGGGGGTGGTGAGCAGCTCAGGAGGAGCCAGCAGTGTCCCCTGGCACCAAGAGGGGACTAAGAGGGCAAGCGCATCGTGGGGGGCATCAAAGACAGTAGAAGCAGGCGGCCAAGGGAGGGGATTGTCCCGCTGTGTTCAGCGCTGGCGCGGCTTCACCTGGAGCACTGTGTGCGGTGCTGGGCAGCCCTGCAGTTAACTCGAGGTCAGCCCTGCAGTTTGGGTTCTGGTCTTTCTCTTCCCTTTTCCTCCTTGTCTGGCGCAGAGCAGCTCCCCGCGGCCCCCGAGAGCTGCAGACGGTGGCGGTGCAGCTGCTGCAGGGGACGGGAGTTTTGGGTGCAGGAGGGTGCTCGGGGCGGGGGGTTGGGAGGCCGGACGCGGAGCAGCAGCGGTGCCGGGAGCTGCGCCGGGCCCTGCCGAGGCCAAGGGGACTGCGCCCGCCCGGGGCCCGCAGCTACTCCCCCCGCCCTGGCGGCGTCACTCAGGCAGGGGTTCAGCCCCCGACGTTGGGGGTGCCCCAACGGGTACCAGGGACCTCCCCCCGCACCTTCTGCGCGCCAGACCCACAGAGGGGCGGCCACTGCCCGAAGGCGCCCTTGGCTGCGTTGGCCCCGGGCTGTGGAGCTGGGAGGGGAAACGGGCAATAAAGAGCTGGGGTTTCCAGGCACTTTTGGCCCCTGCTGTGATTTCTTTGTTTCTTTCCTTATTTCCCCCCCACTGCTGGTGTCGGGGCTGCCCAAGGTGCAGGCAGAGAAGGGGAGGAGGGTCCCTGCCTGGCCGGCAGCTCCCCCCTGGCCGTTGTGGGGGTGATTTGGGGTGATTGGGCAGCGCAGGGAGGCAAAGCCGGGCTGCAGAGCCGCGGACAGGGGTGATTGTCCCGAGGCGTTGGGGGCTTTGCCCCGAGCCCTGTCCCCGCGGGAGGGGATGCTGGCCGGGGTCCAGCCGAAGGCCTGGCAGCCCTTGTGGTCGTGTGTGTCCGTCCCCTCCCGCTCCCCAAGGTCTGTCCTTGTCCTGGGGGCTCCGTGCTGCTTTCTGCGTGGGGCCGTGTCTGTGGGTCCGGTGGGGACCCGTCTGTCCTGGCTGCCCCTGGGGAAGGGGACAGGGGAGTCCCCCCCTGCCACTGCCACCCCACTGGCTTTGACTCGGCCCTGGGGGCGGCTCGGTGCCCTTCGGGGTCCCATGTGGGGCTGTGGCACCTGGTGGGGGCCGATTCCCGCTGTCCCCCGTACTCCCTCCCCTCCCAGACAGGCACGGAGCGGGGCTGGAGAAACAACTTTTAATGGAAAAACACGAGAGAAAAGGTCCTATCGAAGCTACCCTAACCCCCCCTCCCCTAAACATATCCTTCCCCCCAAATACCCTGTCCACCGCAACCTTTAATGGAAAAACACAGCAGAAAAGGTCCTGTCGAAGCTACTCTAACCCCCCCTCCCCTAAACTCACTCCCTGCATTTCTCAAAATACACTACCCCACCTTTAAATGTACCTGCCTCCCCTAAACACACCCACCTCCCCAAACACACTGCCCGCTACAACTTTTAATGGACAAACAGGAGAGAAAAGGTCCTATCGAAGGTACTCTAACTCCCCTCCCCTAAACATGTCCCTCTCCCCACCCCCCCCCAAACACACACACACACACACCCCTCCCCCCCGATACAGTCCCCTCCCTTAAATCTGCCCCCTGTGAGAAACAAGTTCCGGTCCGAATGAAATAGGCTCAGGCAGAATCCTCTGTGAAGCACATTTTTATTCACGTTCTTGCAAGAGCGGGTGACCTAGCAAGTAGGCACACTTCCAGTTCTTGAAACACACCTTTTTATTCCCTAATCCCGGCCGAATTTTTCCCTCCCCTGTTTCCCATTGGTTGGGTACTCCAGGGTTCACAGTCTGTCCGAGGCGCCTAAAATTCTTCCCACATGTCCTGCCTCTGTTTACTTCTCTTTATGCTACACCTAAAGGGATTATCTGACTAGTTTATTTCTTTCCTTTTTGGTAAAAGATTGCTCAATGTCATTAGCCCTGGTTAAATGTTTGATTACCCTTCTAGACACTAATCCAGGAGGAATCAGTTTGTCCTTTTGTCTGTGTGATAAGAGGTGTTCTACAAGCCTTTGCTGGAGCCTCTTTGTCTTAGTCATTCCCTTATCGTGTCACCTCTGATGGAAACGGCTTTTCTCCTCTGCAAAAGCAATACCTGCCTTTCTTACACTTACTGTTAAGCATGTACTTTTGGATTACTAGACTGGATTTTCGACTACTACTGGGGTAGTTATTCTAAATCAATGCCAGCCACATATACTATTTCAACTAATTCCCATGAATCAAAAGTACTTACTTTGGCAAAAAGAATTTGCTCTCCCAAGATGCATACAGCTTCTATAACTCCGGCACGCTATCCTCTGTGATACTCGATGCATTGATTAGGAATACACTCCCAAACTGCAAATTAGCAGTTCACAGAATCACAGACTGGCAGGGGTTGGAAGGGGCCCTCTGGAGATCATCTCCTCCAACCCCCGGCCAGAGCAGGGTCACCCAGAGCAGGTGGCACAGGAACGCGTCCAGGCGGGTTTGGGATGTTTCCAGAGTCGGAGACTCCCCCACCTCTCTGGGCAGCCTGTGCCAGGGCTCTGACACCCTCAGGGTAGAAGTTCCTCCTCGTGTTGAGATGGAACTTCCTATGGTCAAGTTTGTGCCCGTTACCTCTTGTCCTGTCGCCGGGCTCCACTGGAAAGAGCCTGGCCCCATCCTCCTGACGCCCCGCCTTGAAGTATTTATAAGTGTTGATAAGATCCCCCCTCAGTCATCTTTTTTCCAGACTGAAGAGACCCAAATCCCTCAGCCTTTCTTCAGAAGAGAGATGTTCCAGGCCCCTCAGCATCTCTCCAGCAGTTCCCTGTCCTTCTTGAACTGGGGAGCCCAGAACTGGACACAGTCCTTTTGTCAATGTTGGAGGCAGGTCCATGCCCTGTAGCAATCTGGTACTTCTCCCAGGCAGCTTTGGAGTGTTTTGACCTTGCCTGGAGACTGCTGAAGTCCTGGATAACAGCCACGTACGACTCCTCCTATGTAGTTATCTGAAAGGTTTTCTTCATGTGTAAGGCGGGTCCAGACTCAAAAGAGGCATTAACGCATCAAGGGCCATTTGCTGCGGAGAGGAGCTTCAGGGCAGGTAAGTCTGCTCAGGGGAAGCTACCTGAAGCCAAAAGGGCCGTCAAAAATCTCTTTTGGGGGCTCTTAGAAGCTGGGAGAAGCGGTGTGCCCATGCTGGGGGCCGACCGCTTGTGGGGGGGACCTGCTGAGCTAGTGTGGGCAGGCCCAGCAACACCCACCGCTCATCAGACTATAACAAGACTCTGGGAGGGCAGCAAGTGCTGCCCACAGAGCACCAACTGAGTGTGGGTGCGGTGCTGCAGCTGTTTGCAGCTCGTTGAGCTGTTTCAGCTGCTGTTTGCAGCTCGTTGGGCAGGACACGAGGTGCTGCACTTCACTCAAGTGAAGATTAGCTGTGCTTAGTGAAGGTTAGCCGTGGCTTCCACCCACAAGAAGGTGGTGTGCTCAGCCTCAACCAGAAAGGATGTGGGAACCCAGACGGGGCTCCCCCAGAGACACGAAGCCGTCCAGGTCACCGGGGGCAGGGAGCGCTGGAGCCTTTCGCCGACAACGGGAGGCAGCTGTGGGAACCGCCGCACGCGTTGCGAACAGGTAAGTGATGTGCTCAGCCTGGTGGCAGAGCTGCGAGAGGAAGCTGAAAGGTTAAGAAGCATTGGGGAGGCTGAGGAAGAAATAGACTGGTGGAGCCAGGCTCTGCCCTCCTTCAAACAGCAACAGGAGCACCCAGCAGGAAGCAGCCGGGATCTAGAGGCCCCTGTACCCTGCTCCTGCCACGCAGAAGGCAGAAGCCTAAATGAAGGGAGTGAATGGAGGCGAGTTCATGGTCGGGGCAGTGGGCGAACCCTCTCCTTGCCCCCCCTGTTGTACCCGGTACCTCTGAACAACAGCTATGAGGTACTGAACGAGGAAGGCCAGTCGAGTGAGGGTGTGGATGACGGGCAATCTACACTAGAGACACCTCCACAGTCAGAAAGGCGTACTGCCTGTACTATCACCACAGCCCCAAGAAAGAAAAGAGGGGTTGTAGTCGCTGGGGCTTTGGAATCTGAGGGCCAGGCAAATGAGGATGGGGAGGATTGTCCATCTAGTGAGTCACACAGGGCTAATCACTCACCCCCATGACTCAGGACCTCCTCAACCAAGAAAAAAAGGAAGGCAATTGTAGTAGGTCCCCTTCTGAGGGGAACAGAGGGCCCTATCTGTCGACCAGACCCATCCCACAAAGTAGTCAGCTGCCTCCCTGGGGCCAGGATCAAGGACATGGAGGAAACTCCCTACCCTGGTTCGGCCCTCAGATTATTATCCACTACTGATATTTCAAGTAGGTAATGATGAGATAGCTACCAGAAGTCTAAGGGCAATGAAGAGAGACTTCAGAGGCCTGGGACGGCTGGTTAAGGGATCAGGAGCACAAGTAGTGTTCTCCTCTATCCCACCAGTTGCAGGGATTGATGAGGGGATAAACAGGAAGAGTCAGGAGATTAACTCCTGTCTCAGAGACTGGTGCAACCGACAGAACTTTGGTTACTTTGACCATGGGTTGATGTACAGGACACCAGGCATGCTGGCAACAGGTGGGGAAAGCCTAACCCAACGAGGAAGAAGGATTCTAGGACGGGAGTTAGCAGGACTCATTGAAAGGGCTTTAAACTAGGTTTGCAGGGGGGCGGGGATGTAACCAGAGTGACTAAAGCGGTGCCTGGGAGCAGCACGCCAGCGCCGGTGGGTAAAAGTGCTAGCAAGGTATTGCAGCCTGTTGTTGCAGTGGAGGTGGGAGATGATGACCCACGTGCTAGCAAAGACATGAGGAGTAGTGATGGGTTGGCACCTGCAGAAATGTCTGAGCATGGACAGGTGGGAATAAGGGCTTGTCCCCCCAGTCAAGTGACAAGGCAATTAGGCCAGCTGAAGTGCATCTACAGGAATGCACGCAGCATGGGCAACAAACAGGAAGAGTTGGAGGCCATTGTACAGCAGGGAAAGTATGACATAATTGCCATCACAGAAATGTGGTGGGAAGACACGCACAACAGGAGTGCGGTGACTGACGGCTACCAACTCTTCAGAAGGGCTAGGCAAGGAAGGAGAGGTGGTGGGGTGGCCCTCTAGGTCAGGGGCAGTCTTGAATGCCAAGAACTTAACAATGTGCATGACGACATTGTTGAGCGTTTATGGATAAGAATCAAGGGGAAGGCCAATAAGCCGGACACCGTGGTGGGAGTTTGTTATAGACTCCCCAACCAGGATGTAGAGGCTGATGAAATATTCTGTAAGCAGCTGGCAGAGGTCTCACAATCGCTCACCCTTGTTCTTGTGGGGGACTTCAACTTGCCAGATGTCTGCTGGAAATATAACACAGCAGAGAGGGAACAGTCCTGGATGTTCCTGGAGTGTGTGGAAGACAACTTCCTAACACAGCTGGTGAAGGAGCCAGTTAGGGAAGGTGCCCTACTGGACCTGCTGCTTGTTAACAGAGAAGGTGTGGTGGTGTGCTCTCCCCTTTCCCCCCGCGCCCCGGCTCCTGCTCAAGCCATGGCCATCAGCGGGAGTTGTGATGAGTCGCACTTGAACTGTGGGAGATGGCTGGCAACATAACCAAAACCCTGTCTGGAGTGGGAACCTGGGTATCTTGTTCCCATGAGAATATGACTGTAGGTCAATTCTCTTACTCCATAAACAGTGGACAGCCCAAGAGCCCTTTGAGCTCTCCTGCACGGCAGCGGCTGCACGCCAGGGTCTCCTCTTGAGCAGGGACGCTCGCTTAAGGTTCTTCTCCTCAAGGCCGAGAGATTCCTTGCCGCAACAGATTCTCGGTAAGTGACTAATAGCATGCTAAACTTTGAAATCTTAGCTAAGGGATCTAAGGATTGATTGCGCATATAGAATCCTTTAGACATAAACCGTTGCCCAAGTCTGGGACTAGGATTGGATCCAGCCGCAGCCAGACTCCTCTCTGAGAAGGAGTTTAGAAAGCCAGGGGGTCCTTTCTGAACCTCGTGACTCAACGGGAGGGTCTCCCTGAGAGCTTGTCGGGTCAGACAGGCCTCTATGCAGTAAATAATCAAGTGTGCCCTGGCATCGAACCTCGTAAAACACTGTCGCATTCACTGCTAACTTTGTTAAATCACTGTTTTATGTTAATAAACATTTCACTACTCTCTTACAAGTGAAGTTATTCACTCTGCCCGCAACAGAAGGTCTTGTAGGGGATGTAAAGATTGGAGGTCGTCTCGGGCAGAGTGACCATGAAATGATAGAATTTTCGATTCTTGGTGAAGCAAGGCGGGGAGCCAGCAGAACTGCCACCTTGGATTTCCAAAGGGCAAACTTTGGCCTGCTTAGGAGCATGGTCGAGTGTGTACCTTGGGGGACAGTCCTGAAGGGCAAAGGTGCCCAGGAAGGCTGGTCTTACTTCAAGGAGGAACTCTTAAAAGCTCAGGAGAAGGTCATCGCCAAGTCCCAAAAAATGAGCAGACAGGGAAGAAGACCAGCCTAGCTAAATAGAGCGCTTTGGCTGAACCTCAGGAAAAAAAAGAAAGTTTATGATCTTTGGAAAAGGGGGTTGGCTGCTTATGGAAAATACCAAGTAGTGAAGCTCTGCAGGGCAAAAATTAGAAGGGCCAAAGCTCAAGCGGAACTCATCTTGGCCACCACAATTAAAGATAACAAGAAGAGGTTCTTTCAGTATACCAAGAGAAAAAGGAAGAGTAGGGAAAATGTAGGCCCACTGACGAATGAGATGGGCGCCCTAGTGGTGGAAGTCACAGAGAAGGCAGAGCTACTGAATGCCTTCTTTGCTTCAGTCTTCACTGCTAAAGCTGTCCCTCATGAATCCCAGGCCCTGGAGGCAAGGGGGAAGGTCTGGAGAGAGGAAGAGTTTTCCCCAGTAGAGGAAGATCAGGTTAGAGACCGTTTGTCCAATCCAGACATCCGTAAGTCCATGGGCCCTGATGAGATGCAGCCGCGAGTGCTGAGAGAGCTGGCAGATGTTATTGCTTGGCCACTCTCCATCATCTTTGAAAGGTCATGGAGGACAGGAGAGGTGCCTGAGGACTGGAGGAAGGCCAATATCACTCCAGCCTTCAAAAAGAGCAGGAAGGAGGACCCAGGGAACTACAGGCCGGTTAGTCTCACCTCTGTCCCTGGGAAGGTAATGGAGCGACTCATTCTGGTTGTCATATGCAAGCATCTTCAAGAGCAGGAAGTTATTGAAAGTGGTCAACATGGATTTACCAAGGGCAAATCATGCTTGACCAATCTCACAGCCCTCTATGATGTTATAAGTGGTTGGCTGGATGAGGGCAGAGCAGCAGATGTCATCTACCTTGACTTCAGCAGGGCTTTCGACACTGTCTCTCATAACATCCTCCTTAGGAAACTGAGGAAGTGTGGACTAGGCGAGAGGACAGTGAGGTGGCCTGAGAGCTGGCTGTGTGACAGGACTCAGAGGGTTGTGATTAATGGAGCAGGGTCGAGTTGGAGGCCGTAACCAGTGGTGTCCCCCAGGGGTCGATACTTGGACTGGTATTGTTTAATGTATTCATCAACGACCTGGAATAGGGGACAGAGAGTATGCTCAGCAGGTTCACTGATGATACCAAACTGGGTGCGGTGGCTGACACCCCAGAGGGCTGAGCTGCCATCCAGCGTGACCTGGACAGGCTGGAGAACTGGGCAGAGAAGAACCTCATGAGGTTCAACAAGGACAAGTGTAGGGTCCTGCACCTGGGGAGGAAGAATTTCAGGCACCACTATAGGTTAGGGGTGGACCTGCTGGAAAGCAGCTCTGAAGAAAAGGATCTGGGGGTCTTGGTAGACAGCAAATTATCCATGAGCCAGCAATGTGCCCTTGTCGCCAAGAAGGCCAATGGAATTGTGGGCTGCACAGGGAAGAGTGTGGCCAGCAGGTCAAGGGAGGTCATTCTCCCCCTCTGCTCTGCACTGGTGAGGCCACAACTGGAATACTGTGTCCAGTTCTGGGCTCCCCAGTTCAAGAGAGAGAGGGAACTGCTGGAGAGAGTCCAGTGTAGGGCGACAAAGATGACTGAGGGACTGGAGCATCTCCCTTAGGAGAAAAGGCTGAGAGAGCTGGGACTCTTTAGCCTGGAGAAGAGAAGGCTGAGGGGAGACCTTATTAATGTTCACAAGTGTGTAGAGGGTGGGTTTAAGGAGGATGGAGCCAGACACTTTTCAGTGGTTCCCAGTAACAGGACGAGGGGTAACAGGCACAGGCTGGAACATAGGAAGTTCCGATCAAATATGAGAAAAAAACTTCTTTACGGTGAGAGTGACAGTGCACTGGAACAGGCTGCCCAGGGAGGTTCTGGAGTCCCCTTCTCTGTAAGATTTTCAAGACTTGCTTGGATGCAGTCCTGAGTAACATGCTCCAGGCAATCCTGCTTTGGCAGGATTAGTTGGTTGGACTAGATGATCTCTAGAGGTCCCTTCCAACCCTGAAAATTCCGTGATTCTGTGATTCCAAGACATCAGGGAAAAAAGACAGCCTGGCTGAACAGAGAGCTACGGTTACAACTCAGGGAAAAAAGGAGAGTTTATGGTCTTTGGTAGAAGGCCACTCAGGAAGGCTACAAGGATGTTGTAAGGCTATGTAGGGAGAAAATTAGCAGGGCCAAAGCCCAACTAGAACTTAAGCTGAATTTGGATGTTAAGAACAATAAGAAAAGTTCCTATAAACACACTAGTAACAAAAGGAGGACTCGGGAGAATCTCCATCCTTTATCCGATGAAGGCAGTAACATAGTGACAAAGGATGAGGAAAAGGCTGAGGTACTTAGTGCCTTCTTTGACTCCTTCTTTAGTAGTAGAGTGGGTTGTTCCCTGAGTACCCAGACCCCTGAGCTTGTAGACAGGGGCAGGGAGCAGAACGAAGCTGCCATAATCCAAAGGGAGATGGTGAGGGACCTGCTCCAACAGCTAGACATACACAAGTCTATGGGGCTAGGTGGCCTCCACGCGAGGGTACTGAAGGAGCTGGCAGAAGTACTCACCGAGTGACTTTCCATCATTTACCAGCAGTCCTGGTGAACCGGGGAGGTCCCAGTTCACTGGAGGTTACCCCGCTTTGCTGGGTAAAAACCAGGGCGATGGCCAGGCCCAACGAGTGGTGGTGAATGGAATTCAATCCAGTTGGCAGCTGGTCACAAGTGGTGTTCCCCAGGGCTCGGTATCGGGCCAGTTCTCTTTAATGTCTTTATCAATGATTTGGACGAGGGGATTGAGCGCACCCTCAGTAAGTTTGCAGACGACACCAGGTTGGGTGGGATTGTCGACCTGCTTGAGGGTAGGATGGCTCCAGAGGCAGATCTGGGCAGGCTGTACCGATGGGCCGAGGCCAATGGTATGAGGTTCCTCAAGGCCAAGTGCCAGGTCCCGCACCTGGGTCACAACAACCCCATGCAGCGATACAGGCTGGGGGAAGAGTGTCTGGAGAGCTGCCTGGCAAAAAAAGGACCTGGGGGTGTCAGTTGACAGCTGGCTGGATGTGAGCCAGCAGCATGCCCAGCGTGGCTGAGAAGGACAATAGCATCCTGGCCTGTATCAGGAATAACGTGGCCGGCAGGACTCGAGAGGCTGAGGGCCCTGGGCTTAGTGGTGCAGAGACTGAGGACAGTACAGGAGTAGCCTGAGTGTGCTTGAGGGCTGCTGGTGGAGCCAGTGGAGCTTTCCTTCGTAGTGGAAAACAGCATGAGAAAGAAATAATGCCCCAATATACAGCTGGGGAGGTGCAGACTGGACACCAGGAGAAAGAAATGTCACTCCAAGGGCAGTGCTGTGGTGCAACACACCACCCAGAAAGAGTCTGGATCAGCCCAAGGCTTTGTGTTGGAGGGAAGAGGCAGGGAGGATGGTGAGATCTCAGCAAAGGAAGGTGGCAGCAAGGTGGGGCAGCCGGGTGGATGACTGCAGCCTGCAGGGAAAGAGGCAGAGGTGATGGGACACTGTAGGACAGCCTGTGGTGGAGATGACACAGGGATGTGGCAAAGCTGAAAGGCCCCTAACAGAGTCAACCTCTTCATGTCTTGGGCTATGGCCGTGGCACTGCACATCTCCACACCACACTGTGCCAGGAAGAGCCCTGAGGAAGGAGTGAGGGACAGGATCTCCCTTCATGTGGGCTGGGGGTCAGGCCTTGGCCCTTTGGGCGATGGGGTCAGGCCTTGGCCCTTTGCACTAATGAAACACATCCAGGGTTACTCAGCACCAGAGCCACCTTCACCTTGCTTTTCTCGACCTGTCGTCACTGCCTCCAGTTTTCTGCTCTAACTGGACCCTGGGGACAACATCTCAGTGGTGTCCCTCAGTGGGACCCATTAACACTCCAAGAAACTTTGGAGTTTGAACCTGACTTTGACTTCTTGAGAGGTTTTTTCAGCTTCCTCTCAGTGTCTGAGGTTCATGGACTCGGCATCAAACCCACCAGAGGGGTCATTAAAACTCCTTGGGCTGGTGCTCTGCGTCTGAGCTGGGCTGGGCTCCTGGCATGGAGGGAGCTCATGGCAAGTGGGCAGCGCCTCAGAGAGACAGCTCTGCCCAGGAGCAGCTCCTCTGCCAAGCGCAGCAGGTCTGAGGGCGGTGCCTGGGTGTCCCAGGGAGATGAGCGAGGCAGAGAGAGAGCTTAAAGGTGTCAGGATTGGGAGGATGACTGAGAGCTCACTGGAGGAGAAATCCTTGCAGCCCTTGGCACGGTAAGCCTCTGGGTGCAGGGCACTGCAGGTGGAGTTCCTGGAGGCATCTCCTAAAGCTGGCACAGCCACAGATTATGGGATCTGTAAGGAGGCGGAGGGGGAGGAAGGGTCTTGTTATGAAATGTGAATATCTACCTTGACCTTAGCAAGGCTTTTGACACTGTCTCCCATAACATCCTCATTAGGAAGCTGAGGAAGTATGGGCTAGACGAGGTGACAGTGAGGTGGATCGAGAGCTGGCTGAGTGACAGAACTCAGAGAGTTGTGATCAGCGGCACAGAGTCCAGTTGGAGGCCTGTAACGAGTGGTGTCCCTCAGGGGTCAATACTTGGACCAATTTTGTTCAATATATTCATTAATGACCTAGATGAGGGGACAGAGTGTATCCTCAGCAAGTTTGCTGATGATACCAAGCTGGGAGGGGTGGCCGACACTCAAGAGGGCCGTGCTGCCATCCAGCGTGACCTGGACAGGCTGGAGAGCTGGGCAGAGAAGAACCTAATGAGGTTCAACAAAAGCAAGTGTAGGGTCCTGCACCTGGAAAGGAAGAATGCCAAACACCAGTATAGGTTAGGGGCGGACATGCTGGGAAGCAGCTCTGAGGAGAAGGACCTGGGGGTCCTGGTAGACAGCAAATTATCCATGAGCCAGCAGTGTGCCCTTGTCGCCAAGAAGGCCAATGGCATCCTGGGCTGCATAGGGAAGACTGTGGCCAGTAGGTCGAGGGAGGTCATTCTCCCCTTCTACTCTGCACTGGTGAGGCCACAACTGGAGTACTGTGTCCAGTTTTGGGCTCCCCAGTTCAAGAGGGACAGGGAACTACTGGAGCGAATCCAGCGTAGGGCAACCAAGATGATTATGGGACTGGAGCACCTCCCTTATGAGGAAAGGCTGAAAGAGCTGGGACTCTTTAGCCTGGAGAAGAGAAGGTTGAGGGGGGACCTGATTAATGTTTACAAGTATCTAAAGGGTGGGTTTAAGGAGGACGGAGCCAGGCTCTTTTCAATGGTTCCCAGTGACAGGACAAGGGGCAATGGGCACAAGCTAGAACATAGGACGTTCCGTTCCAATACACGGAAAAACTTCTTCACAGTGAGGGTGACAGAGCACTGGAACAGGCTGCCCAGGGAGGTTCTGGAGTCCCCTTCTCTGGAGATTTTCAAGACCCGCCTGGATGCAGCCCTGAGGGATGTGGTTTAGGCAATCCTGCTCTAGCAGGGGAGGTGGACTAGATGATCTCTAGAGGTCCCTTCCAACTCTGAAGATTCCGTGAATAGCCGTGAAGCCAGGGTGTGCAGGCAGGGGTGCCCAGGGCTTTCCTTGAGCAGGGTCCCTGCACCCCGTGGGTCTGTGTGCCGGGGCAGGGACTCTGCCGGCTGCCAGGGTCAGCTCTCAGCCTGCCCCGGGAGACCCCCACGGGCATGTGGGGAGAAGCTTTGGAGAAAGAGCAACCGCTGGCAGGGGAGGGTCCTGCTGTTGAGAGGGTGCTGCGTGGGTGAGGGCTGCTCACAGCTGCAGATCACTGCAGGACGTTCCCTGGAGATTTTTCAAGAAGCACAGCACAGCAGGGGCTACCTGCAAGGGAAGGATCCTGTTCTTCCAATCTTCTACTCCGGGTTGTCTGGGTGGGTGATGGGACAGAGAAATTCATCTCTCAGTTGAGGAGGGGGCACTGAAATTCCAAATCTGTTTCTCTTAGAAGTGAATAATCCAGGGAGGATTGGAAATCAACAACTGAATCTCTGCCCCTGCAACAATACTGCCCTCAGCAGCACAAAGCTGATCTCACAAAAAGATATGAATGAAATTATTCTGAGGAAAGAGAAGTCATTTGGGGGAAAATTTTGGGAAATGGAATAGGATGGGCCCAAAGAGGTCTGCCTTAACTTGCCAAGGTCTTCTCCTCTTTCAACAGTCCCTCATGCCCAGAGTGAACAAATGTCCAATGGCAGCTCCATCACCCAGTTCCTCCTCCTGCCATTGGCAGACACACGGGAGCTGCAGCTCTTGCACTTCGGGCTCTTCCTGGGCACCTACCTGGCTGCCCTCCTGGCCAACGGCCTCATCATCACCACCATCGCCTGTGACCACCGCCTCCACACCCCCATGTACTTCTTCCTCCTCAACCTCGTCCTCCTTGACCTGGGCTCCATCTCCACCACTGTCCCCAAAGCCATGGCCAATTCCTTCTGGGACACAAGGGCCATCTCCTATGCAGGATGTGTTGCACAGGTCTTTTTCTTATTTTTCTGTGCTGCAACAGAGTTTTATCTTCTCACTGTCATGTCCTATGACTGCTACGTTGCCATCTGCAAAGCCCTGCACTACGGGACCCTCCTGGGCAGCAGAGCTTGTGTCCACATGGCAGCAGCTGCCTGGGGCAGTGGGTTTCTCACTGCTCTCCTGCACACAGCCAGTACATTTTCCCTACCCCTCTGCCAGGGCAATGCTGTGGGCCAGTTCTTCTGTGAAATCCCCCAGATCCTCAAGCTCTCCTGTTCAAACTACTACTTCAGGGAAGCCGGGCTTCTTGTGGTTGGTGTCTGTTTAGGCTTTGGTTGTTTTGTTTTCATTGTGCTGTCCTATGTGCAGATCTTCAGGACCGTGCTGAGGATCCCCTCTGAGCAGGGACGGCACAAAGCCTTTTCCACGTGCCTCCCTCCCCTGGCCGTGGTCTCCCTGTTTGTCAGCACTGCCATGTTTGCCTACCTGAAGCCCCCCTCCATCTCCTCCACAGTTCTAAATCTGGTGGTGGCAGTGCTGTACTCAGTGGTGCCTCCAGCAGTGAACCCCCTCATCTACAGCATGAGGAACCAGGAGCTCAAGGATGCCCTAAGGAAACGCTCAGTGGAAGTTCTTTCTCCAATAATAACCTGTCTCCCTTCTCCACAAGTTTCCTAGACTTTATGTTAGGCAATAAGCTTGCTTTTTTCTCTTGCAATAATCCTGCTTATATATAATTTTCCGGGTTTGTACTACTTGTCTTGAGGTTTAATCCAGTTGTTTCTGACCCTTGCACAACACTGTGTCAAAGGTGATCTGTCTAATAGCAGCTCTTCAGTAAAAAGGCATCTCCCAGGTGCAGTGCCTGGAGGCTAGGTGCTTCCTCCAAAGGTGCTGCCAATAAAACGTCCAAGGAACTGGTCTTTCAAAGAGTCTCTTCTCCCTGTGTTCTCCCTGTGTTTGGGGTTAAGCTCACTGTACTATTGGGTTCCGTTGGACCAAATGTTCTGGTTTTAAAGGCTCTCTTCTTGTGTCCACTGGTAGTGGAGATGGCGCATGAGCTCCTGATTAACTCCTCAGACTGCTTCATATGTGTCAGGACCTGCAGCATACAGCAGATTCTATGGAAATGAATTTGGATGTGTGAGGAGAGGATGGGGACTCGCCCCGTGCCCTGAGCTGTGGGTGAATGAAGACACAGAAGGTGAAACGCCCACAGAGGTGAAGTCGCCCACAAGCAAAACACTAAATTGAGGTATGCACAAACAAGAACTCTGCAGTCCCCTGAAAGTCAGTGGGGACCCAGTAGGCATGGGAAAGGGAGAGGTGTGGGAGCTGCCCGAGGACCCCCAGGGCCAGGAGTGTCGTGCTGTCCTGGGGAGTGGGGCTGATGGGAGCAGAGGAGGGGGCAAATTCAGTCAGGGTTGTGGGTTCACCTAAATAGGATAGCAGGAGGGGCAGAGAGTGACTAGCCTGTTTAAATTGTTCCCTTGGGGCCAGCACTGGCCTGGGGCTGATGGGGAGGCTGAGCTCTTTGTCTGCCCCACAGGAGCTGCTGTGCCCTTCAGAGGAGCTGGGGCTGGGGATGAGCGCCAAGAGCTCTGCAGCAACTGTGGTGGGCACTGCCATGGGACCAGCCCAGACCGGGCAGCTGTGCTTGGCTGGGCAGAGGAGGGGGCAAGGGGTCTGGGGAGAGCCAAGGAACAGCTGGGATGGGCTGGTAAAAGCCTGGGAGAGGAAAACATCAGTGTAGAGCTAAGTTGCGCAGGGCGTGGGCACTCCAAGTGTGGCCTCACCAGAGCCGAGTAGAGGGGAAGGGTCACCTCCCTCCATCTGCCAGCAATGCTTTTCCTAAACAGCCCAGGAGGCTGTTGGCCTTTGCCACGGGGGTGCATTGCTGGCTCATGCTCAGCTGCTTGTCCTCCAGGACCCCAGGGTCCTTCTCTGCAGAGCCACTATCTAGCCAGTCAGCGCCCAGGACGATGTCCGCTGTGTGGCTAGATCACAAGCTGTCCTCCCCCAGGGACTTTCTCAGCAGCACCTTGGCCTTCTTGGAGATGAGCTCCACCTCTGTCACAGGTCCCACAGAGCTTCAGAGAAACCTGGGACAGCAAACCCCTCTCCTGCCAGGGCTGCTCAGCCAAGGCCTGTTTCTCTCTGGCCTCAGGGACTGCAGCTTCTACTCTAGTTGTGGGAACCCCATTCATCACTTTGTGTCCACCTGACATCCACTCCAGCATGCCTCTCCAGGTTTTCTGGTAGGACGTGTGGCTTGTGGGGGACCCACACTGGAGCAGTCCGTGCCTGAAGGACTGTACCCCGTGGAAAGGATCCACGCTGGAGCAGTTTGTGGAGAACTGCAGTCAGTGGGAAGGAGCCACATTTGGGGAAGCTCAGAAACGAAGTGTTATGAACTGACTGCAGCTCCCATTCCACAAACCCCTGTGCCACTTGGGGCAAAGGCAGAAGAGTTAGGAATGAAGTTGAGCCTGGGAAGAAGGGAGGGAGGGGGGAAGGTGGTTTTAATTGTGTTTTATTTCTCACTGTCATTTTTAATTAATTTCCCCAAGTTGGGTCTGTTTTGCACATGACAGCAACCGGTAGATTAAGAACATGGTGAGAGTTCCCCTCACACAAAAGTGCAGTTATTTCATCATGAAGGCAATTAGATTGGCAAGGCATGATTTCATAAAATCGTAGAATGGTTTTAGTTGGAAGGGACCTTAAAGATCATCTAGTTCACACACCCCTGCCCTGGGCAGGGACACCTCCCACCAGCCCAGGCTGCTCCAAGCCCCGTCCAGCCTGGCCTTGAACCCTTCCAGGGATGGGGCAGCCACAGCTTCTCTGGGCAACTGGGCCAGGGTCTCACCACCCTCAGAGTGAAGTTTCTTCCTGATATCTAATCTAAATCTACCCTCTTCCAGTTTGAAACCATTACCCCTCATCCTATCAATTCATGCCCTTGTAAAAAGTCCCTCTCCAGCTTTCGTGTAGGCCCACTTCAGATACTGGAAGGCTGCTATAAGGTCTCCACATAGCCTTCTCTTCTCCAGGCTGAACAACCCCAGTTCCAACAGGTCCATGTCCTTCCTATGTTGAGGACTCCAGAGCTGGATGCAGTACTTCAGGTGGGGTCTCACCAGAGCACAGCAGAGGGGCAGAATCCCCCCCCTCCCCCTGCTGGCCACGCTTTTGATGCAGCCCAGGATGCGGATGGCTCTCAGGGCTGCGAGTGCACATCACTGGCTCATGTTGAGCTTCTCATCCACCAGCACCCCCAAGTCTTTCTCCTCAGGGCTGCTCTCAAGCCATTCTCCCAACAACCTGTATTTGTGCTTGGGATTGTCCCGACCCGTGTGCAGGACCTTGCACTTGGCCTGGTTGAACCTCATGAGGTTTACACAGGTCCATCTCTCAAGCCTGTCAAGGTCCCCCTGGATGGCATCCCTTCCCTCCAGCTTGTCAACTGCTCCACAGCTTGGTGTCGTCGGCGACCTTGCTGAGGGTGCACTCAATCCCAATGTTCATGTCGCCAACAAAGATGTTAAATAGCACTGGTTACAGTACTAACCCCTGAGGAACACCACTGGTCACTGCTCACCACTTGGACATCGAGCCACTGACTGCAACCCTTTGAGTGCAACCATCTAGCCAGATTTTTGTCCAACAAGTGGTTCATTGGTCAAATCCATGTTTTTCCAATTTAGAGACCAGGATGTCGTGCGGGACAATGTCAAATGTTTTGCACAAGTCCAGGCAGATGATGTTAATTGCTCTTCCCTTATCCACCAATGCTATAACCCGGTCATTGAAGGCCATCAAATTTGCCAGACACAATTTGTTCTTGGTGAAGCCATGTTGGCTGTAACCAATGACCTCCTTATTTTGCAGGTGCCTTAGCATAGTTTCCAAGATGATCTGCTCCGTGATTTGCCAGGCACAGAGGTGAGACTGACTGGCCTGTAGTTGGCTGGATCTTCCTTTTTTCCCTTTTTGAATATCAGCTTTCTTGTTGCCCTTGATGCCTCTGGCCAGATTTGACTTTATCTGGGCTTTGGCTTTCCTAACATGATCCATGGCTGCTTAGACACTTTCTCTGTATTCCTCCCAGGCTACCTGTCCTTGCTTCCACCTTCTGTAGGCTTCCTTTTTCTTTGATTTACTCGTGGTAAGTCCATGCTGATGGTTCTTAGCACAGCTGCCAAATGGGCCACACAGTCTGAGGCACAAGTGGAGCTGGTACTCCCAAAAGAGGAAGAGCTGGTCAGAGATGTGAAGACCAGTCTCAGCCTTGACTGTAGTGACCATAAAATTGTGGTCTCCCAGATCTCCAGGGAAACAGGGAAGGAGAGCAGCAGAGCACAGACCCTGGACAGTAGGGAAGGAGGCCTACTGAGGGCACTGGCAGGTGGGCTCCCATGGAAACAGTGACAGGGCCCTGAAAACATCCACAGGCCTTCATGGCCCTGACCAGCTTCACCTGGGGCCTCCACCCACACCTCTGTCCATCAGCCCAGGAGTCCCTTTAAGTCCAGGCCTGAGGTTCAGCCCCAGCTTGATCTATGCTGTAGGTGTAAAGGTCTCCAGGCACAGCCTTGCCTGTCCATGGACCTTGTTGGTTTGGTCTTGCAGGCTGACTTCCCAGCTTGATTCTTTACCTGGTGTACCATGAAATAACTGACATTCACTGAACGGCCCTTCAAGTGCTAGACCCCAGCTAATTCACAGAGGCCTAGGGCCTTTCTGCTTGCTTTCTCCATATCACTTGGTCAGGTTTTGGGAGGAGAGGAAGAAAAGCACTTGAGGTTTCTGGGTGCCAATGATTGAAAGTGGGAAGCAGAACCATCCCATGTGAAATGATTTAAAGGCTAGGCTAGTTCAACACTCTTATTTTCAACTCCTTTCTTGGCCCTGAAAACCTTCCCGTGGGGACAGACCGGCTGGTATGAGGTCCCCCAGACCTTCCCTTCTCCAGGCTAAACAAGGCCCTTCCCCTTCAGCCCCTAAGCATCTTGGTGGCCAACCGCTGAACTCGCTCCCAGCTATCAGAAACTTCCTTGCTGTGGTGGGTTGACTCTGGCCAATAGCCAACAGCCCAGCAGCCACACAGTCACTCACACTTTCTTCCCCCTTCCCGAGTGGGACAAGGAAGACATGAAGTGTGAAAAGTTTGTGGTTGACACAATAACAGTTTAATAAGTGAAGAGATTAAGAAAACCTCAACAAGCGAAACACAGGCCATCGCTCACCACCTCCCACAAGTAAACTGATGGCCAGCCAGTCTCCAAGCAGCAGACTCCTTGAACAACAAAAACTTCACCGTCTTCTTCCTCTGTCTCAAGCCTTTATTCCTGAGCATGAGGTCATATGGTATGGAATATGCCTCTGGTCAGCTTGGATCGGCGGTCCTGGCTGGGTCCCCTTTCAACTTCTTTCTCACCTCCCACCTATTCACTGGAGGGAGCAGAGTGAGAACTAGAGAAGGCCTTGACACCGTGCAAACTCTGTTCAGCAATACCCAAAACACTGGAGTATTATCAACACTGAGTTTTCTCAAGTCCCATGGGCGTAGGAAACAGCCGTCCTCCGGGACTTCTTGTGGTCTGGTCCAGAAGAGAAGCCGTGCTGGGCTGGCCTTTTTCCTGTGGGAGAGTTAGACCTGCAGCCCATGGAGGACCCCAGTGGAGCAGGCTCCTGGCAGGACCTGCTGCCCAAGGAGAGGAGCCCATGCTGGAGCAGGTTTTGCAGCAGGACCTGTGGCCTGTGGGGGACCCACACTGGAGCAGTCCGTGCCTGAAGGACTGTACCCCATGGAAAGGATCCACGCTGGAGCAGTTTGTGGAGAACTGCAGCCAGTGGGAAGGAGCCACATTTGGGGAAGCTCAGAAACGAAGTGTTATGAACTGACTGCAACTCCCATTCCACAACCCCCCTGTGCCACTCGGGGCAAAGGCAGAAGAGTTAGGAATGAAGTTGAGCCTGGGAAGAAGGGAGGGAGGGGGGAAGGTGTTTTTAGTTGTGTTTTCTTTCTCACTGTCCTATTCTGTTACAATCAATTGGAAATAAATTTAATGAATTTTCCCAAGTTGGGCCTGTTTTGCCTGTGTTGAGAATTGGTAAATTAACTGGTAAACAAACGATCTTCCCAATTTATTGCTATTGACAAACGTGGCGAGAGTTGCCCTCATGCACAAAGGCAGTTACTTCATCGTGAAGTCAATTGGGTTGGCGAGGCATGATTTATCCTTGGTAAGTCCATGCTGATGGGTTTCGGACACGTTCTGTTGGTGGTGCCCAGAAATGTCACCCAAAAGGACTCGAACTGATGGCCCTCTCCTCACCGATGTGAGCCTGTGCAGCCTGGGGTTCCCTGGCGTGCACTTTTGGATTCTTCCAAAGACGGGTGCACCACTTGCTTGTCCTCTCTCACAAGAGACCTCTGCCAATCCCATGACCTCTCAGAAAGGATATTGCGAAGAAATATTGATCTTCCCTGTGACGCCATTACAACTATTCTCCCTCTTATACAGTGCAGTCAGTTTCTCTGATTGTTCATATACTTGTCCTGATACAGTGACCATTTCTAAAGTCACCTTTTCAGATCCAGACTGTCTAGGCAAAGGCCCTTTCCATAATTCTTCAGTTTTCTTCTCCATTTACTCTTTGTTCATTCAGATACCTCTCACCTGTGCTGCTGCTTTCACCTTCAGAGACTGAACAGCTTGACTATCGTTCATCAGTCTAATGGTCTCCTTATCCAGATCTTTAATTATGTTTATATCTATCTTTTTTTTATCTAACTACCTAAAATATTTCTCCTAAGATTATCCCTTGTAGAAAAGCAACCTCATTAGTGGTAGCTTGTACTTAGCGTGTGATTACAGAATACGATTTATTATTTATGAAAACCGATTGTGCTTTACTTCTCTGAAGGATGGGAAAAACTCTCCTGTGCCTGAGTGCAGCCATGTCTCTAAGGAGCTCAGGTGGGAGATGGTGCAATGGAGCTGTAACATCCAGCTGCAGAGATCAGTGGAGAAGTCTGGTGCAAGGAGCAGTGATGTAAGTCCCAGGTGGCCAATGTCAGAAATGGGGAGGTTGGGGAGGTGAGGAGCAAGGCTGTCCATGCAGCGATGGACGTCAAGGGACTACTTTTCCTTTCTGCCCAGACTTCCTGAGCAAACACTCTGCATCAGTATCAATCAGAGAATGCTTCTATCACCTCTTCTTTAAAGTGAAAAGTAATAAAATATATCCTTCAACATAAAAGATGCATCTTTGAAATCTTCCTACTTAATTACGCTATGAAACCTCTCTAATTAGCTGTACAAGTCTTGAAGACTTGAAGAAAATTACAAAAGGAGAAATACCTTGTTAAGGCTTTCTGTCTTTTAATGAGCCCCATGGTGTATTTGCTGCTGAGTCCATAGACCTCAGATCCTGAGAGAAGGTTGAACAGAGTGCTCAAGAAATCAGAAGCCAAACTCAAAGTACCTGGAAGCGTTAATGAGCCCCACTGAGGGCCATTCCTGACAAAGCCTCCCCAGGGACTGCTTAGAGCAGATAGCTGGAGGCTGTGATTGCAGGTGGGCAAAGGCAGAGTGCAGGTGGCTGTAATGATGAAGAAACCCTTGGTTTGTTTGATGCAGCAGAAAGGCCAAGCCCTCAGCCCCAGGCCCTGGCAAGGCAGATCCTGTCCCTCACTTGTGGCCTAGGGCTCTTCCTGGGACAGAGGGATGTGAGGGGGAGCAATGACAAGTGTAGGAAAATTCTGTGACACCTCCTGGCCTCCCAGAGAAGGGGCGAGGATGAAACAGAGTCCTGAGGCTCAAAAGAATCACAGACACATGGAATCAATTATGTTGGAAAGGATCTTTAACATCATTGTTAAATGTTCATCTGGATCATCTGTGTCCAGTTTTGGGCTCCCCAGTTCAAGAGGGACAGGGAACTACTGGAGCGAGTCCAGCGTAGGGCAACCAAGATGATTATGGGACTGGAGCACCTCCCTTATGAGGAAAGGCTGAAAGAGCTGGGACTCTTTAGCCTGGAGAAGAGAAGGTTGAGGGGGGACCTGATTAATGTTTACAAGTATCTAAAGGGTGGGTTTAAGGAGGACGGAGCCAGGCTCTTTTCAATGGTTCCCAGCGACAGGACAAGGGGCAATGGGCACAAGCTAGAACATAGGAAGTTCTGTTCAAATACACGGAAAAACTTCTTCACAGTGAGGGTGACAGAGCACTGGAACAGGCTGCCCAGGGAGGTTCTGGAGTCCCCTTCTCTGGAGATTTTCAAGACCTGCCTGGATGCAGCCCTGAGGGATGTGGTTTAGGCAATCCTGCTCTAGCAGGGGAGTTGGACTAGATGATCTCTAGAGGTCCCTTCCAACTCTGAAGATTCCGTGATTGAGTCCAACTGTAAACCTAACACTGCCAGGTCCACCACTACCCCTGCATGCCACATCTTGTGGTGCTGTGCTCTCCCCCTTCCCTGCCCCTCTGGCTCCTGCTCAAGCCATAACCATCAGTGGGAGTTGTGATGAGTTGCACCTGGACTTTGGGGGATGGCTGGTAACAGTCAAAACACTGTCTGGAGTGGGGGCCTAGATATTTTGTTCCCATGAGAATATGACTGTAGGTCAATTCTCTTACTCCATAAACAGTGGACAGAACAAGAGCCCTTGGAGCTCTCCTGCACGGCAGCGGCTGCACGCCAGGGTCTCCTCTTGAGCAGGGACGCTCGCTTAAGGTTCTTCTCCTCAAGGCCGAGAGATTCCTTGCCGCAATGGATTCTCGGTAAGTGACTAATAGCATGCTAAACTTTGAAATCTTAGCTAAGTGATGTAAAGGATTGATTGCGCATATATAATCCTTTAGACATAAACCGTTGACCAAGGCTGGGACTAGGATTGGATCCAGCCACAGCCAGACTCCTCTCTGAGAAGGAGTTTAGAAAGCAAGTTGAGCCTCATGACTGAACGGGAGGGTCTCCCTGAGAGCTTGTCTGACCCTGGCCTCTATGCAGTAAATAATCAGGTGTACCTTGTCATCGAATCTCGTAAAACACTGTCGCATTCACTGCTAACTTTGTTAAATCACTGTTTTCTATTAATAAATATTTCACTATTCATGGCCAGGCACCTTGGCTCTGTCGGATGCCTTACCAGTGAGCCCAGAAACCTCAACCCAGGGAAGAGAAATGCTGAGACATTTCACTGCTGAGAAAGTAAAAGCTGGCAGAAGCCTTGGGACCATTAGTGTGGACGTCCCACCACCTACAGAAGAGTCCAGAAAGTTTCCAGGAAGAAGAGACCTCCGAGGCACCTAACACAGCCACAAGCCTCATCCTGCCCCAAAAAGGTATGCAGAAGGAAATGACTTCACACACACAGACCCCAGTTGTGAGCCTGCTGATGGACAATCATGTGCCCAGGCCGCAGTGATCCCACAAGCAACCTCTAGCTGCTGGCATGTTCCATACGTGCTGGCGTGTTCCATACTGTGTGTTGCATTCATACTCACGCTGCTGGCATGTCCCGTACTTGGGACCTCACAAGAACCAAGGCCAGTCATCACCCCTCTGCTGGCCTAAGGGGTGCTCTGGAACACAGGGCTTCAAACACCTCTGACCTTGCTCATGGTCTCTCAGGTCCTCAGGCAGCAGCACCCTCACAACTGGCATTCAGGCCATACGCCTGCTGCGGGGCTATCAAGGACTCAGGCAGAAGTGACCTCCCAAGCACCGAGCTCATCCATGAGGCTGGTGCTGGCCTATCGGGCACTCAGACAGCAGTGACCTCCAAAGCAGTATCAGAGAGATCTGCCTGTTTCTGGTCTATCAGAGATTCTGGCAGCACTGACCTCATAACCAACATCCACACCATGTGCCTGCTGCTGGCCTGTCAGGTGCTCATGGAGAAACGACCTCGTAGGCGCCGAACCCAGCCTTGAGCCTGGGGTTGGCCTGCCACCTGCAGAGACAGGGGTGACCCCAAAATGAGCATCCAAAGCAGATGCCCGCTGTTATAGCAGCAGTGACCTCACAATCAACATGCCAGACCTTGGCCTGCTGCTGGACTGGGGTTCTCAGGCAGAAGGGACCTCACAAGCATCTACTCTAATCATAAAGCCTTTTGCTGGACTGCCATGTCCTCACAGAATCATGTAGATTGAAAGGGATCTTTGGAGATCATCTAGATCAGTCCCCCTGCCCTAAAGGGAGTCAGCCAGAGCAGGTCACGTAAGAAGATGTCCAGGCTGGTTTTAAGTATCTCCACGAATGGACACTCCACAGCCTCTCAGGGCAGCCTGTGCCAGGGTCATGCGCCCTTGATGCCGAAATATGTTTTCTTGAGTTCAGTTGGAATTTCTTGGTTTTGAGGATTGGGGCCTAGCACATAAGCCCTGTGTGGGGACGGTGAGGGACATGGGCTTCTTCAACCCGGTGAACCTCCTCCAGTGAGGGTCGTCATCCAAAAGGGATAACCTCACTCGAAGTATGGGGGAGAGGTGGGTGGGACAGGATAGATATAAACACATGGAAGGATTTTGCTGAAGAGATTATTAGCCTGCTGAAAGACCAGGGCATTCTTCCAACTGCCTGAAGCTCAAAGCAGCACCTGGGTAGTTTAGAGGGATGTGACTGAGCGAGGAGTAAGTGACGGGGAAACTGGAGAGCAATGGGGAGGCTGGCCCTGCTGCCCCCTTAATGGTTCGATGGGCCCACCATGCTGGAACCGCATGGGACAGGTGTGCTCGAGGGTGGGGAGACATCCCCCCGGCAAAGTACCCTGGCAGCCCTCAGGGCTCCGTCCCCCTCAGCCCGCCTGTTTTGGTGGCCTCCCCCAGTGCCTGGGCCACAGATGGTCTGTGTCCCCTCAGTGCCAGCGCCTCTCCCCAGGCCAGCACAGGAGTCCTGGTCCAGGCACAGAGCAGCCTGTCCAGAGTGGGGGCCTGCAGGAAGAGGTTTCTCCTTCTCAAGGATTCCTCCCTGCAAGCACAGAAATGCTCTCTTGCCCTTCTCCAGGGACACCCCTTCTCCCCAGAGAGCCTTTCCCCAGGTGAGCGTGTCCAGGCTGGCCTGGCTGGACATTCCTGGTTCCCAGCGCGTGCTCCCTGCAGGGCCCTGAGCTGCTGTTTCTGCTCTGCAGAGGGAGGGGGCTGTGGTGCCCTGAGGCCATGGGGTGACCCTGCACTGGCCATGCTGGTCAAGGTGAGGAGCAGAACTTGCCAGAAAGGGATCACTGCTGCTGAGCCCCCTTCCATCTTCCCTCATTGTTCGGTAGCCAAGGACAGGGCTTGGCAGGACCAAGGGGTGTCTTCAGTTTCACAGAGGGCAGGGAAGGGCTGCACTAGATCAATCCCGCAGGGTTTCCAGGACAGTGGACTGAACCATTGTTTAGTCTTATGTCCCTTTGGCCTGCTGCCTCCTGGCATTGCAGGGGCCTCGTTAGCCCATGGGCTCTTCAGGTTCACCTTTCCCTCAAGGACACTCCACCTTGGATGGTCAGTCATTTTATGAGGTGCCACTCGTTGCTCACCCAGACTCACATACTTTTCTGGGAGATCCCCTGAGCTCTGCTGGCAACTCCAAGTTCCTCTCTAGGATAGCATTGGCCATCAGCAGCACCACAAGTGGGACAGCACCAGGAAGGACAATCAAAAACCATTTGCACTCTTCTTGGACATGTGCCAACAATATCTTTATCAAAGATCTGAATGAGGGGATTGAGTGCACCCTCAGTAAATTTGCAGATGACACCAAGCTAGGTGGGAGTGTTGATCTGCTGGAGGGTAGGAAGGCTCTACAGAGGGACCTGGACAGGCTGGATCCATGGGCCAAGGCCAACTGTAGGAGCTTTAATAAGGCCAAGTGCCGGGTCCTGCATTTCGGTTACAACAATCCCAAGCAGTGCTACAGGCTTGGGGCAGAGTGGCTGGAAAGCTGCCCAGCAGAAAAGGACCTGGGGGTGCTGGTGGACAGCCAGCTTAACATGAGCCAGCAGTGTGCCCAGGTGGCCAAGAAGGCCAACAGCATTCTGGCTTGTTTCAGGAACAGCGTGGCCAGCAGGAGTAGGGAAGTGATGGTGCCTCTGTACTCGGCACTGGTGAGGCCTCACCTCGAGTGCTGTGTTCAGTTCTGGGCCCCTCTGTACAAGAGGGACATTGAGGTGCTGGAGCGTGTCCAGAGGAGAGCTACCAGGCTGGTGAGGGGTCTGGAGACCAGGGCATATGAGGAGAGGCTGAGGGAGCTGGGCATGTTTAGCTTGGAGAAGAGGAGGCTGAGGGGAGACCTCATTGCCCTCTACAACTACCTGAAAGGAGGGTGTAGAGAGGTGGGTGTTGGCCTCTTCTCCCAGGTGAATAATGACAGAACCAGAGGAAATGGTCTGAAGCTGCGGCAGGGGAGGTTTAGATTAGATATCAGGAAGAATGACTTTACTGCAAGAGTGGTCAGGCACTGGAACAGCCTGCCCAGGGAGGCCGTTGAGTCCCCATCCCTAGAGGTAATTAAGAAATGTCTACATTTGGCACTTCAGGGCATGCTCTGAAGGGCAGAGATTGTAGGTTGTTTGCGGGTTGTTTTTTTTTGTGTGTGTGTATGGTTGGACTCGATGATCTCAAAGGTCCTTTCCAACCATGAAGATTCTAGGATTACATGATTCTATGATTCTAGGCCCAGCCCTTGGTCCCTAACAGATTCCCCTGCAACTCTGACCCTGTCCCCCTGAGTCTGTGGAGAGCCCCAGAACACCAAGAGGGCTTTTCATGGAACAGTTCCTTGGGTGCGTTCCTGATACCAGCTTTGGAAGAGCCATCCAACCTCTACCGCTGCCTTGAGGAGTCCCGTTAGTGACAGTGGTGCCAGTAGGAAGGCCCCCTCTGACACAGTGGTTCACATGGCCTGTTGCTGCCTGCAGCCACAGGGATGCCGCTGTAGACATCAGGACTGTCACAAGGTACACGAGACCTTAGGGGGAACACAAAGGCAAGGGCACAGCAGGACAGTGGGGGTGTGAGGAGAAACCAGCACAGGAAAGGCCACATCCTGCTGCTGTCCTTGGCCATGGCTCCAGGGAAGCAGCAGCCCCGACTCGCAGACAGCAGAGGCAGAGTGCCCAGCGAGGCAGCCGGGGCAGCCCCAAGGGCCCCCAGGGCAGATCCTCCATGGAGCAGATGGGCATTTTCCTCCTGAACCCCTCCTGCATGCTGGGGCTGCTCGGCCAGCTCCGGAGGAGAAGTGAAGAGATGGAAGCAGAAACTAATAATTTTCTGCTGGCTTCTTTATTGAGTTTATCTAACGAGGGAGCCCAGATCCATACATACCTTAGGTATTTGGGTCAAGAGAAAAACATGTAGGAGACCAAGAAGAAAATCACAGGTATAAAGCAAACAAACAAACAAAACAACAACAACAAAACATTAAAAAAACACAACGAAATAAGAAAGACAAACATGAAGAATAGTTAGTCCTGCTTTTTCCTGATGTACAGTTGGAGCCGTAGTGGTATAATGGCCACCTTATTAATCTGAAGTAGACACCATTAAAATAGTTTCAAAACTCCATCCTTGACTTCCTTGTTCCTCATGCTGTAGATGAGGGGGTTCACTGCTGGAGGCACCACTGAGTACAGCACTGTGATCACCAGATCCAGGGATGGGAAGGAGATGGAGGGGGGCTTCAGGTAGGCAAACATGGCAGTGCTGACAAACAGGGAGACCACGGCCAGGGGAGGGAGGCACGTGGAAAAGGCTTTGTGCCGTCCCTGCTCAGAGGGAATCCTCAGCACAGCCCTGAAAATCTGCACATAGGACAGCACACTGAAAACAAAACACACAAAAGCTAAAAAGCAACTTAATATGAGAAGCCCAGCTTCCCTGAGGTAGGCATCTGAGCAGGAGAGCTTGAGTATTTGGGGGATTTCACAGAAGAACTGGCCCACAGCATTGCCCTGGCAGAGGGGTAGGGAAAATGTACTGGCTGTGTGCAGGAGAGCAGTGAGAAACCCACTGCCCCAGGCAGCTGCTGCCATGTGGACACAAGCTCTGCTGCCCAGGAGGGTCCCGTAGTGCAGGGCTTTGCAGATGGCAACGTAGCGGTCATAGGCCATGACAGTGAGAAGATAAAACTCTGTTGCAGCACAGAAAACAAAGAAAAAGACCTGTGCAACACATCCCAAGTAGGAAATATCACTGATGTCCCAGAGAGAATTGGCCATGGCTTTGGGGACAGTGGTGGAGATGGAGCCCAGGTCAAGGAGGGCGAGGTTGAGGAGGAAGAAGTACATGGGGGTGTGGAGGCGGTGGTCACAGGCGATGGTGGTGATGATGAGGCCGTTGGCCAGGAGGGCAGCCAGGTAGGTGCCCAGGAAGAGCCCGAAGTGCAAGAGCTGCAGCTCCCGTGTGTCTGCCAATGGCAGGAGGAGGAACTGGGTGATGGAGCTGCCATTGGACATTTGTTCACTCTGGGCATGGGGAACTGTTGAAAGAGGAGAAGACCTTGGCAAGTTAAGGCAGACCTCTTTGGGCCCATCCTATTCCATTTCCCAAAATTTTCCCCCAAATGACTTCTCTTTCCTCAGAATAATTTCATTCATATCTTTTTGCGAGATCAGCTTTGTGCTGCTGAGGGCAGTATTGTTGCAGGGGCAGAGATTCAGTTGTTGATTTCCAATCCTCCCTGGATTATTCACTTCTAAGAGAAACAGATTTGGAATTTCAGTGCCCCCTCCTCAACTGAGAGATGAATTTCTCTGTCCCATCGCCCACCCAGACAACCCGGAGTAGAAGATTGGAAGAACAGGATCCTTCCCTTGCAGGTAGCCCCTGCCGTGCTGTGCTTCTTGAAAAATCTCCAGGGAACGTCCTGCAGTGATCTGCAGCTGTGAGCAGCCCTCACCCACGCAGCACCCTCTCAACAGCAGGACCCTCCCCTGCCAGCGGTTGCTCTTTCTCCAAAGCTTCTCCCCACATGCCCGTGGGGGTCTCCCGGGGCAGGCTGAGAGCTGACCCTGGCAGCCGGCAGAGTCCCTGCCCCGGCACACAGACCCACGGGGTGCAGGGACCCTGCTCAAGGACAGCCCTGGGCACCCCTGCCTGCACACCCTGGCTTCACGGCTATTCACATTTCATAACAAGACCCTTCCTCCCCCTCCGCCTCCTTACAGATCCCATAAGCTGTGGCTGCGCCAGCTTTAGGAGATGCCTCCAGGAACTCCACCTGCAGTGCCCTGCACCCAGAGGCTTACCGTGCCAAGGGCTGCAAGGATTTCTCCTCCAGTGAGCTCTCAGTCATCCTCCCAATCCTGACACCTTTAAGCTCTCTCTCCGCCTCGCTCATCTCCCTGAGACACCCAGGCACCGCCCTCAGACCTGCTGTGCTTGGCAGAGGAGCTGCTCCTGGGCAGAGCTGTCTCTCTGAGGCGCTGCCCGCTTGCCATGAGCTCCCTCCATGCCAGGAGCCCAGCCCAGCTCAGACGCAGAGCACCAGCCCAAGGAGTTTTAATGACTCCTCTGGTGGGTTTGATGCCGAGTCCATGAACCTCAGACACTGAGAGGACGCTGAAAAAACCTCTCAAGAAGTCAAAGTCAGGTTCAAACTCCAAAGTTTCTCGGAGTGTTAATGGGTCCCACTGAGGGACACCACTGAGATGTTGTCCCCAGGGTCCAGTTAGAGCAGAAAACTGGAGGCAGTGATGACAGGTCGAGAAAAGCAAGGTGAAGGTGGCTCTGATGCTGAGTAACCCTGGATGTGTTTCATTAGTGCAAAGGGCCAAGGCCTGACCCCATCGCCCAAAGGGCCAAGGCCTGACCCCCAGCCCACATGAAGGGAGATCCTGTCCCTCACTCCTTCCTCAGGGCTCTTCCTGGCACAGTGTGGTGTGGAGATGTGCAATGCCATGGACAGCATAGAATCATAGAATTGCTGAGGTTGGAAGGGACCTTTAAGATCATCGAGTCCAACCTTTAACCTACCCTGACAAAAGCCACTTCTAAACCATGTCCCTCAGTGCCCCATCTACCCTTTTTTTAAACACCTCCAGGGATGGTGAATCCACCACCTCCCTGGGCAGCCTATTCCAATGTTTAATAACCCTTTCAGTGAAAAAATGTTTCCTAATATCCAATCTAAACCTCCCCTGACATAACTTGAACCCGTTTCCCCTCGTCCTATCACTTGTCACCAGGGAGAAGAGGTCAGACCCCATCTCTCTACAACCTCCTTTCAGGTAGTTGTAGAGGGTGATGAGGTCTCCCCTCAGCCTCCTCTTCTCCAGGCTAAACAACCCCAGCTCCCTCAGTCGTTCTTCATAAGGTTTGTCCTCCAGACCCCTCACCAGCTTTGTAGCCCTTCTCTGGACACGCTCCAACACCTCAATGTCCCTCTTGTAGCGAGGGGCCCAAAACTGAACGCAGTACTCGAGGTGGGGCCTCATCAGTGCCGAGTACAGGGGGATGATCACTTCCCTAGTCCGGCTCACCACACTATTCCTGATACAGGCTAGGATGCTGTTTGCCTTCTTGGCCACCTGGGCACACTGCTGGCTCATATTCAGCCGGCTGTCCACCAACACCCCCAGGTCCTTTTCTGCCGGGCTCCTTTTGAGCCACTCTGCCCCAATCCTGTAGCGCTGCATGGGGTTGGTGTGACCCAAGTGCAGGACCCGGCACTTGGCCTTGTTGAACCTCATACCATTGGTCTCAGCCCATCGGTCCAGCCTGTCCAGATCCCTCTGCGGAGCCAACCTTCCCTCCAGCAGATCAACACGCCCGCCCAGCTTAGTGTCATCTGCGAACTTACTGAGGGTGCATTCGATCCCCTCATCCAGATCATTGATAAAGATATTAAAGAGAACCGGCCCCAGCACCGAGCCCTGGGGGACACCACTTGTGACTGGACACCAACTGGATTTAAGTCCGTTTACCACCACTCTCTGGGCATGGCCATCCAGCCAGTTTTTTACCCAGCGCAGAGTACACCTGTCCAGGCCATGAGCAGCCAGTTTCTCCAGGAGAATGCTGTGGGAAACAGTGTCAAAAGCTTTGCAAAAATCCAAGTAGATAACACCCACAGCTTTTCCCTCATCCACTAAGTGGGTCACCTTATCATAGAAGGATATTAGGTTTGATAGGCATGACCTGCCCTTCACAAACCCATGCTGACTGGGCCTGATCACCCTGTTCTCCTGCATGTGCCGTATAGTGGCACTGAGGACGATCTGTTCCATGACCTTCCCAGGCACCGTGGTCAGACTGACTGGCCTGTAGTTCCCTGGATCCTCCTTCCAGCCCTTCTTGTGGATGGGTGTCACATTTGCTAACCTCCAGTCAGCTGGGACCTCCCCGGTTGTCCAGGACTGCTCATAAATGATGCAAAGTGGCCTGGCGAGCACTTCTGCCAGCTCTTTCAATACCCTTGGGTGGATCCCATCCGGCCCCATAGATTTGTGCACCTCCAGGTGCTGAAGCAGGTCCCTCACCGTTTCCCTTTGGATTACAGGGGCTTCATTCTGCTCCCCATCCCTGTCTTCCAGCTCAGGGGTCTGGGTGCTCAGGGAACAACTGGTCCTACTGCTGAAGACTGAGGCAAAGACTGCATTAAGTACCTCAGCCTTTTCCTCATCCTTGGTCACTATGTTGGCGGCCCCATCTACTAGAGGACAGACATACTCCTTAGTCCTCTTCTTATTGCTAATATATTTATAGAAACTTTTTTTGTTGTCCTTGACAACAGAAGCCAGGTTTAGTTCTAGCTGGGCTGTGGCCCTCCTGATTTTTTCCCTACATAGCTTCACTACCTCTTTGTAGTCCTCTTGAGTGGCCTGCCCTTCCTTCCAAAGGCCATAAATCCTCTTTTTTTCCCTAAGTTGCAACACTAGCTCCCTGTTTAGCCAGGCCGGTCTTTTTCCCCGACGGCTTGTCCTCTGGCACATGGGGACAGCCTGCTCCTGTGCCTTTAAGACCTCCTTCTTGAAAATCATCCAGGCCTCCTGGGCTCCTTTGCCCTGGAGGCCTCCCAGGGGACTTTGTCAACCAGGCTCCTGAAAAGCCCAAAGTCCGCCCTCCGGAAGTCCAAGGTAGCAGTTCTGCTGACCCCTCTCCTTGCTTCTCGCAGAATCAAAAACTCTATCATTTCATGGTCACTGTTCCCGAGACAGCCTCCAACCGTCACATCCCCCACAAGACCTTCCCTGTTTACAAACAACAGATCCAGCAGGGCACCTTCCCTAGTTGGCTCTCTCACCAGCTGTGTCAGGAAGTTATCCCCAGTACATTCCAGGAACCTTCTAGACTGTTCCCTCCCTGCTCTATTGTACTCCCAGCAGATGTCCGGCAAATTGAAGTCCCCCACAAGGACAAGAGCTCGCGATCTTGAGACTTCGCCCAGCCATTTATAGAATATTTCATCTGCCTCCTCATCCTGATTGGGCGGCCTATAACAGACTCCTACTACGGTATCTGCCTTGTTAGCCCTGCCCCTGATTCTTACCCAGAAACACTCGGTCTCATTATCACCATCATTTAGTTCAAAGCATTCATAACACTCCTTAACATACAGGGCCACCCCCCCGCCTCTCCTTGCTTGCCTATCCTTCCTGAAGAGCCTATAGGCATCCATGGCAGCACTACAGCTATGTGAGTCATCCCACCACGTTTCTGTGATGGCGACTACATCATAATTACCCTGCTGCACAATGGCTTCCAGCTCCTCCTGTTTGTTGCCCGTGCTTCAACATTAGTGTATAAGCACTTCAGCTGGGCTATAGGTCCTTTCTCCTTTTTACTGTCGGGAGCAGAAATTCTGCCACCCCCAGACTTATTCCGAAGGAGCCTGGTTACGCCCGCTATCTTTTCCAAGTCTAGTGCCAGCATGCCACCTTCAGGCTTTTTGCTAACAAGCTTGGATCTATCCCCATCCCCCTTCGAATCTAGTTTAAAGCCCTGTCAATGAGCCCCGCCAACTCCTGCCCTAAAACCCTTTTCCCCCTCTGAGACAGGCTTTTGCCGTCTGTTGCCAGCAGGCCTGGCGTCCTGAAAAGCAGCCCATAATCAAAGAACCCAAAGTCCTGCCGATGACACCAGTCTCTGAGCCAGGCATTGAACAGCTGGCATTTCCTGTTAATCTTCTCATCAATCTTCGCAACTGCTGGCATAGAAGCAAACACTACTTGTGCTCCTGATTCCCTCACCATCCATCCCAGGACCCTGAAGTCTTTCTTCATTGCCCTCAGGCTTCTTCCTGAAATTTCATCATTGCCTAACTGAAAAATCAATAAAGGGTAGTAGTCAGTAGGCCTAACTAGGGTAGGGAGTTTCTTCTGGACATCCTTAACTTTGGCCCCAGGGAGACAGCTGACTTCCCTACAGATTGGGTCTGGTCTACATATGGGACCTTCCGCTCCCTTCAGAATCGAGTCCCCCACTACATGGACTCGTCTTTCTTTCATAACCGAGGATGTTGTTATACGAGGCATAATCCGTCTTGGCCTCAGTGACAACTCCAAGTTCAGCAAGCTGTTGTCCTTCTCCTCCTCCAGTTCCCTTTGCAGAACATCATATCCGTTCTGCAAGGGCACCTGGGATGGTGTGGGGGTCACCTGGGTGGCACGCCTGCCACGCCGGACGGGGACTTGTTGCCACTGGCCCCTGTCCTCTGAATCTCCACATTCAGCCACGCTGCTAGAGGGTGGGGAGTGCTCTGTATGTGGAGCTCTGTCTGCCTGAGGTGCTTCTTTCAGGGAAGGCAGGATGCGACTCCAGTTATCTATCTCCTGTTCACAATCCCTTATACTTCTCAAACGACTTACCTCCTCACGGAGCTCCATCACTAGGTGAAGGAGTTCCTCTACCTGGGCACACCTCCCACAGGTCTGCTCACCACTGCCATTCAACACCGGCGCAAGAGCAGGGCACACCCTGCAGCCTGACACCTGGGTGGCAGCATGTTCCCACGCAAGCTCTGTCTGAGTGGCCACATTGGAGCTGCTCGGTGCAGAGCTCAGGGATAGCATGGCCTTCTGCCGAGTCCTTACCATGACGTCCTGGTCAGGTCGAGAGGTTTCCAGTGACTTACTGTTCAAAGAGCTGCGTCCTGTACACCCGCTCTCGCCGCGGTGACACCCACCAGCTGCCTGCGTGCTGGGTGTGCAGCGGCCGGCTGCTGCGCTCCGGGACAGTCCGTTTAGAACTGCCGCGTGTGGCGTTGTCTGCGCCCCCGCCGTGTCAGCAGCCCGCCCCCGAGCTGCCGGTTCCGGCACGAGGCAGCCGCTTTTCCCAGCCACGATCCCCTTCCCCAGTGAGGCCTTACCTGCACTGGAGCTGGTCTCCTCGGTGACTTCAGCTATTTCACCCTTTGGAACACACATTGTATTTTCAGTGCAGAGCCATTTTCTTTACAGTCAAGGAGGCTTACCTTATTTCCTGGAGGCTGCTTCAACACAGCATCACTACAACTTTCCGTAAGACATGTCAGAGAGAGAGTGGCCCAGCAGGGCACAGAACGGCACAGCAAGAGCCTGAATCTACAGCCCAAAAGCAGAAATGGAGTGTGCTCAGAGAACCCTGCTCCTGGTTAGCGTCTCCTTCAAATGAGAGTTAAGGAATAAACCTAAATTGCTTTGAAATGTTGAGTTCTTACAGCTATAAATGTCTGTTACCCGGCACTGTAAAGACCGCAGGTTACAAAGCTTCGTGCAGCCTAATGCGGGCAGGTTCCGCCTGGAAAATGACAGTTAAGAATTCGGATCCCACTCGATGTACTGGTAACGTGGTTTCAGGCAGCTGTTGCCAGCACTGACCAAAGGGATGAGGATTGGCAAAACCAGAGAAGGCCGTAGCCATGCTCTATTTCTGCTAATCTCTGTTTCCCTGAGACGCGAAATAGCAGCTGGCTGCTCCAGCTCTCCTTTTAGCTGCCTTTGAGCTTGCAAAGTCATTTCAAGCCAGTGCCTGAGGACTCGTAGGAGTGGAGAAAAACAGTTTCCTGCACTGTGTTGTGTGAACTCAGAAATCGGGTAATGAAAAATGGGGAAAACGCTCAGCTCTCCTAACCTGGGGATGGGCACCGCTTCCTGCTTGGCATCTCAAGACTTGCAGAAAAGGGACTCAAAAAAAACCCCACAGCCCCTTCCCTTCCAACTTTTGCCTGCTGCCAGGGAGACACAGCTCACCATTCCCTGCTCCTCGATCAGCTTATTTGCCTTCTCACTGAGGTCGAGTGCCCATAAATGAACCGGGAGCTCTGGATCAGACTGGCAGGAGCAGATCGGGTAACAGGAGATGAGGCAAAAGACAAGCATCTATTGAAGGAGGGAAAATGCGCTGCAGAACGTCTTCTTACCTTCTTGTAGACCAGGTCAATGGGACACCCGACATTGATGTCCACAAAGTCCACTTCAGTTGTCTGGTTCGGGAGCTCTGCGCATTTGGTCATCGTGTCTGGAAACGCTCCCTCCGGCTGCCAGAGGGGGACAGGTTGCATGAATTCAAGCAGCAGCTTTTCTCCTCAGAAGCGAGTTATTTCTTTGGTTCTCAAGATGATAGCACCCACCTGCACCCCAAAAATTACCTTTGGTGTGATGCCGTTTGAGGAGAGCCCACTGGGAGGACTGGCCCTGAAGCAGGTTTGTGCACGCAGCCGTCTCTCCACAGGTGACGTCTGCCCCAAAGCGCTCGCATTGCCTTCGGAAAGGGAGGTTACCGCCCTGAAAGAGACAGCAGAGAGATGGTTTGTCAGGAGATTTGCTCTGTTCCAGATGTGGCAATGGCAAATTTGGACAAAAGGAGAGAATTATCCACCTACCGTGGTCAGCGGAGCCAAGTAGAGCTTGCCTTGGATTGCCAGCTGGAAAACAAGAAGGATGGAGGAGCACGTCAGGAGAGCTGAAGCAGCAGTGGTTAAACAGAAGGATATTCCAGGTAGCAATTGTAGCACTTGCCTTGGCTAAATGTCAGTGGGAAACCCAGGAAATCACTGGTTTTTCTTCGAGAGCCCCAACTATTCCAAGAGAATGTATCACTTGGAGAAAAGAACCAGAAACTGGAACCACTCCGTTTGTTTTCAGTGCTCACCTTGGAGGAAACTCAAAGCAGTTACAGATCTAGAGGGATGCAAGACTGGCTAAAGGATGAACGCGGAGAGGGGCTAGAACTGCTCCAAGCACCCGTCGCTCCCCAGGTGATGTTGGGTGCCCCACGAAACGCTCCCAGGAAGCCGACTGCTGTAACGTGCCGCAGAAGGGCGGTGACGTACCCACTTGAGGGGACATTTTAGCACTACCGCTTCAGGGAAGCTGACGCTTTACTAGTCCCGCTCAGCTCATCCTGCTTCACCCTCTCCCAGGCAGCCAACGGAGCTGGTTTTGCCGGCGCAGCCCCCTGCTACGCGCTCCCTGCTGGGAGCCTGCCCTGGTGCGTCTCTCTCTTCAGTGTGCTTCCCTAGACTTCCAAATCAATGCAGCCCTGGAGGGATCACCGGGCTCCCAAATCCCCCACCCCAGAGCAGCGCAGAGCAGGGTCCCCGCACCCTACCTGCGTTACCCACGGGCACAGCCTGCTCTGCTCGTAGCGCCTGGGCTTCGTACACGGCCTGCTCTTCTTCTGCCTCCGGGCCCGCTTCCGCTCCACGGGCTCCTTCTCTGCTGCTCCACCATCCTCTCGGCTTTCCCCGTCCTGACCGAGGTCCTCTGACTTCACCCATTTGGCGGGGGGCTCGCTCTGGCAGCTGCCGACCTCCTCCTCCTCCTTGACCTTCTCCTCCTCCTCCTCCTCCTTGCCCCCGCCGCTGGGCTCACCCCGGGCCCACAGGTAGGCATGGAACTGCTCCTTGGAGGCGAGGAACCTACAGAAACATCACACCCCTGTCACCCCAGCCATGGGGGGAGCGGTGTGACAGGGCCATGGGGGACAGGGGGCTGCTGGGGGGACAGCGGGGCCGGGCATGTACTGGGGGGGCAGTGCAGAGGCTTGGCATGTACCGGGAGGGGGCTATGGGGGGGCCGTACACGTAGTGGGGGGGTTATGGAGGGCCCTGGCCCCTACCAGGGGGGTTATGGAAGGGCCATACCTGTACCCGGGGGGTTATGGGGAGGTCTGCGCATGTACTGTGGGGGTTGGGGGGGGCCTAGCACGTACCGAGGGGGGTTAGGAGGGGGCCCGGGCACGTACCGGGGGGCCGGCGGGGCCGGGGCCGGGGCCGGGGCCGGGGCCGTCGTGGGCCCGCACTCACCGGGGACCGCCGCCGCCGCCATGCTGCCGCACGCGGGGATGAGGGCAGGGGCCGGGCGGGCCACGTGACGGGGGCGCGTGCGCGGGGCGGGTAGAAAAGGCCCGGCGGCGGCCAGGCCGCCTCAGAGCGGCGGCGGGGCCGGGGTTTGTGTGTGGCCGGGCCGGGGGCGGCGGCCGGGCCGGGGGCGGCGGCCGGGCGGGCTGTGTGAGGGGTCGCAGCGCCGCTGAGGTCAGTGTCCGTCCGGCTGTGGGAGGCTCTGAGCGCTCTGCGGGGGAGCAGGGCCTGTGGGCTGGGGGCGGCCCTCAGGAAGGGCCTGGCCGTGGGGGCAGGACCCGCGGGGGAGGGGCTGTCCGTGTGGGGAGGGGCGGCTTGGGGCGGCCGGTGTGTGGGCCTTGCACCGGGGAGAGGTGTCGTCCCGTGTTGTGGCTCCTGAGGGCCTGTGTTTTGGGGCACCTCCTGGGTGCTGACCTGTGAGGCGTTCGGGATGAGCAGCAGCTGCTGTGCCGGGGGAGCAGGGCTCATCCTGGCTCGAGGGACAGAGCAACCCCCCTAGAGGCCCCCATCTGGTGACCTCTGAGGGGTTCTGTGCTTTGGGGCTTTGGCTCTTCTGCCTCCTGCTGGCTGTCAGCTGGAGAAGGTGGAGCGCTCTGCAGAGATGTAGGGCGCTTGGTGTGGGCTTTTTTCATGTGGGGTTTTTTGAAGCAGTAAATGCAAGGCCTGGTTGCTCAGGGCTCAGCCGTCTCCCATTGCACAGAGGTGTAAATCTGCTTGAAGCTGTCCCGTGGGCAGAATTCTGTTGTGGCTGCTCCAGCAACAGGGTTTTCCACGTTATCCTTTGGAAGGATTTTCAAGCTCAGCCCAGCAGAGGTGTGAGAGGGCTTTGTGTTTCGGCTGCTGGTGGCCCATGGGAGGAACTGGTTTTTGCTCCTCCTTTGCTGAGGGCGTTGTGCCTTCTTCCTGCTGTGGGCAGGCTGCAGGATGGATGGAGGAGCCGTGGGACAAAGTCACCTTCCCTCTGGGGGCTGGGGTCGTTCTCTGACATGGGCTGTAGCCAGCACAAAGCTCACTGCAGATGTTTGGTGCTGCCACACGTTCCTGGTGGGTGTATGAAGGAGGCTGTGCTGCTAATGCAGCGAGCAAGGGCTGGTGCTCATGAGAGTGGCCGGAGTGCAAAGCCTGTCCTTGTGTTTGGTGTGTGGGTGGGAGTTCAGACTGAAAGACAGAGTGATGTGACAAGTGTGGGGTGCTTGGTGTGAGATGGCACTCTCTGACCTTTGCTTCCTCCCCTATAGCTGCCACATCTTCCCCATGCGTTTGGGACCCTGGTTGCAGCCTCTCCAGCTCCATAGTCACAGAATCGGGTCATATCGAGGTTGGAAGGGTGTCCAGGGGAGCGAGGAGCTGTGAATCCTGTGTTGCAGCTGCCTGAGCTGGAAGGCTTTCATGGGCGAGTACAGTGCTTGGATGGCCAGAGCTGTCGCTTCAACATCCTTCAGCAGCACTAAAGCAGCTTTGAAGAAAACCACTAGCCAAGAACTCGTTCGGAAAGGCCAAGTCAGGAGAAAAGGAAAGGCTGATTGCAGGAGAGTGTGATATATATATACAGGGAGAAGTAAGTCAGAAAAAGTTCATCTGCTTGAATGTCCAAGTTAAACAAGGGCCAAGTATTCACGAAAATCCCCCTTCAGCGGGGGACTCGTGGGAGACGGGAAGGTCTTGGCTGCAGACATCATGAAATGGTTGAGTTTCAAATTGTCAGAAAAAGGGCGGGCAGAGTTGCTCCCCTGGTTTTTTGGGAGGTGAATGCCCCGTTAGGAAGGTTGCTGGTGATCCTAAACTGGAAGCTGCTGTTGAGTGTGTTGAGGGCCAAGAGGCCTTGCAGAAGGCTCTAGATGGCTTGGAGCGTTGGGCAATCCTGAGCGGCATGAAATTGAAGCAGTCCAAGTGCTGCGTTCTGCAGGTGGGAGGGAGGGAGTAACGGCGGCACCAGTGGGAATGGGGAGGGGGCGTCTGGGGAGCAGCCCTGCAGAAAGGGGTGTGGGGGTGGTGAGCAGCTCAGGAGGAGCCAGCAGTGTCCCCTGGCACCAAGAGGGCCAGCGCATCGTGGGGGGCATCAAAGACAGTAGAAGCAGGCGGCCAAGGGAGGGGATTGTCCCGCTGTGTTCAGCGCTGGCGTGGCTTCACCTGGAGCACTGTGTGCGGTGCTGGGCAGCCCTGCAGTTAACTCGTGGGCAGCCCTGCAGTTTGGGTTCTGGTCTTTCTCTTCCCTTTTCCTCCTTGTCTGGCGCAGAGCAGCTCCCCGCGGCCCCCGGGACCTGCAGACGGTGGCGGTGCAGCTACTGCAGGGGACGGGAGTTTTGGGTGCAGGAGGGTGCTCGGGGCGGGGGGTTGGGAGGCCGGACGCAGAGCAGCAGCGGTGCCGGGAGCTGCGCCGGGCCCTGCCGAGGCCAAGGGGACTGCGCCCGCCCGGGGCCCGCAGCGGCTACCCCCGACGTTGGGGGTGCCCCGATGGGGACCAGGGACATCCCCCCGCGCCTTCTGTGTGCCGGACCCGCAGAGGAGCGGCCGCTGCCCAAAGGCGCCCTTGGCTGCGTTGGTCCCGGGCTGTGGAGCTGGGAGGGGAAACGGGCAATAAAGAGCTGGGGTTTCCAGGCACTTTTGGCTCCTGCCGTGATTTCTTTGTTTATTTCTTTCCTTATTTCCCCCCCGGCTGGTTTCGGGGCTGCCCAAGGCGCAGGCAGAGAAGGGGAGGAGGGTCCCTGCCTGGCCGGCAGCTCCCCCCTGGCCGTTGTGGGGGTGATTTGGGGTGATTGGGCAGCGCAGGGAGGCAAAGCCGGGCTGCGGAGCCGCGGACGGGGGTGATTGTCCCGAGGCTTTGGGGGCTTTGCCCTGAGCGCTGTCCCAGAGGGACGGGACGCTGGCCGGGGTCCAGCCGAAGGCCTGGCAGCCCTTGTGGTGGTGTGTGTCCGTCCCCTCCCGCTCCCCAAGGTCTGTCCTTGTCCTGGGGGCTCCGTGCTGCTTTCTGCGTGGGGCCGTGTCGGTGGGTCCGGCGGGGACCCGTCTGTCCTGGCTGCCCCTGGGGAGGGGACAGGTGAGTCGTCCCCCCCGCCAATGCCACACCGCTGGCGGTTACTGGGCCCTGGGGGCGGCTCGGTGCCCTTCGGGGTCCTGTGTGGGGCTGTGGCACCTGGTGGGGGCCGATTCCCGCTGTCCCCCGCGCTCCCTCCCCTCCCAGACAGGCACGGAGCGGGGCTGATGAAACAACTTTTAATGGAAAAACACGAGAGAAAAGGTCCTATTGAAGCAACTCTAACGCCCCCTCCCTCAAATGCACCCCCCTCCCCTAAACACATCCCTCCCCCCAACTACAGTGCCCACCGCAACCTTTAATGGAAAAAGTCAAGAGAAAAGATCCTATCGAAGCGACTCTAACCCCCCCTCCCTCAAATGCACCCCCCTCCCCTAAACTCACCCCCCATCTCTCAAAATACACTACCCCCCCTTTAAATATACCTCCCTCCCCTAAACACACCCACCTCCCCAAACACACTGCCCGCTACAACTTTTAATGGAAAAACAGGAGAGAAAAGGCCCTATCGAAGCTACTCTAACCCCCCCCTCCCCTAAACATGTCCCTCTCCCCAACCCCCCCAAACACACCACCCCCCCAGATACAGTCCCCTCCCTTAAACCGGCCCCCCAACCCCCCCCTAAATACAACCCTCCCCCCACCCCCCAAATGCACCAACCCCCCCCGGGCCCCTTCATCTGCGTCTCCTCACTGGGGGGCGTCTCTTCCCCCCTGCCACCCCCAGCCTGTCCACCAGAGCCCTGCACTTCCTGGGTGGCAGCGATGGGGAGTTCGTCTCGCGCTTCGTCCCCCGCTTCATCCCCTGCTTCTCCGCCATGGCAGCCTGGGCTGGCGGCAGCTCCATCCCCGTGTCCCCGCACGACTCCTGGGACTTCGTCCTGGAGAAGATATCTTCCAGGATGACGACAGCCTTCCGGGTCACCTCCACACCAAAGTACTTGACAGGCACCTCCTGGGGCACTGCAAGGTGGCCAGCTGTGTCCCCGAGGGCTTGGCTGTGTGGGACAGCAGAGGGGCTCCTGGGGACATTGCTCGCAAGGTGGCCGGCCGCGTCCCCGAGGGCTTGGCTGTTGGGGACAGCAGAGGAGCTGCTGGGGACGTCGCTCTCTGTCCCGTACAGGAATTCTTCCAGGATGCGGGCACCCTCCAGAAGCTCCTCCATGCTGCAATTGTGCATCAGCAGCTCCTCGGGTAGCGAGAGGGAGTCGACGTCGCAGAGGGGGGCGGCTTCGCCGGTGCCACCGTGGTCACAGTCCAAGAGGCTCAGGGCCTCCTTGAGGGACACCTCGTGGGGCACGGCAAGGTGGCTGGCCGCGTCCCCGAGGGCTTGGCTGTGGGGGACGTTGCTCTCGGAGGAGTTGTCGCTGCTCCAGGAGGTGTCACTCTTTAGGGAGATGGTGTCATACTCTGAGATGTCCTGCTCTGAGTAGGTGATGTTCTTTGGGGAGAAGGTGAGCTCTGGGGAGATGTCGCTCTCGGAGGAGATGTCGCTCCAGGGTGAGATGTTGCTCTCTGGGGAGCTGATGGTGCTCCAGGGGATGTCGCTGCCCAGGGGTGTCTGTGCGGGGGAGGCCCTGCTGGAGCTGTTGGTCTCTGAGGACCATTCCTTGGTGTTCTCGAAGGCAGGGATGGATGTTGGCAACTCAGTGGGTGCTGGGGCCACCGCTCTCCCCTCTCTGACAGTGCCACCAGGGTCCCCAGGTGTGGTGATGGTGGTGTTGGGGTCCTGGGAGACCTCGACCGTGTCCAAGGAGGAAAAAAAGAGCCAGAGGGGCTCTTGGAGGAGCATGTCCTCAGTGACTTCAAAGTTGGCATCTAGGTCAGCAGGAGCTTCGTTGTGGGGGGCAGCAGCAGGGCTGGGGGGGAAGTAGGTGCCCGTGGGGATGCGGCTGGCAGGGGGTGCTCCCGCAGAGGTGGCCTTGAGGTGCTGGCGTCCGGGGATGGAGTTGAACAGCAGCGGGGGGACTGCGGGCAGCGCTGTGCCCTGGTGGCCGTAGGCTGGGTGCTGCGTCAGTTGGGGCGGTGGGTGTTGTCCCTGGGGGGTGCCATGGGCTGCCCAGGCCGGGAGGGTCCTGCAGCCCCCGGGGCCCCACAGGGCAGCGCCCGACGGAGCAGCGGTGCCGTGGCCGAGGGTGGGGTTGGCCGGCACAGGCGCGTTGGTGACGGTCCACTCGATGGACCCGAAGCGTGGGTTGAAGCAGCAGCAGCCGCATGGGGCCCTGTGCAGCCCTGTGTGGGTGGGAGGGAGCCGTGCTGGGCCGGGGGCACCCTCCAGGGCACCCTCCGAGCCACCCCCCATGGCCATGAGGGTGCTGATGGTGTCAGGGTGGCAGAGGGGACAGGGGTGCCATACCTGGTGGTGGGGCCTGTGGGGCTGCCCCCACTGGGTGTGCCCAGGCTGCAGGGAATGGCTGCTGCTGCCCGGGCAGTGGGAACAGGGTGGCTGCGCCTGGAAGAGAGACAGGAGCCATGGCCAGCGGTCACCTCCTGCGCTCTCGTCCCCGAGAGGTGGCCCCAAGTATTGGGGCCCGTGCCAGAACTGCTGGGGGGGGAACAGGGGAGGTGGGATGGTGAAGGTGACCGTGGAGAAGGGAGGGGGAGGCTGAAGGTGCCCAGGGTTCTTGAACACCAATGGTGTTTTGGTGGCAGAGGGGACAGGGGTGCCATACCTGGTGGTGGGGCCTGTGGGGCCGCCCCCACTGGGGGTGCCCAGGCCAAGGGGAAGACCAGCTGCTGCCCAGGTGGTGGGAACAGGGTGGCTGCGCCTGGAAGAGAGACAGGAGCCATGGTCACCTCCTGCGCTCTTGGCCCCAAGAGAGTCCCCGGGCTCTGGGTCGGGGTCTGTTCCTGCCTTGGGGGTAGAAGGTTTGTGGGAGCACAAAAGCCTGAAGGCTCTGGGGCGCCGGGGGAGCACGGGGGCCGCACAGTGGGAGCCACGGAGGTGGCAGCGCCGTGGTGGGTCCCCTCAGTCTCTCCGCTGCTAAGGACTCTTTGGCGTCTCCAGGATGGAATGTTGGGGCTCCCTGTGCTCCGCCCCCTCCCAACGGCCCCCCCAACAGACCCACCAGCTGCTGCTGGGGAGGGAAGGGGCTCGGGGGGGCTGGGTGTCTCGGGCCCCTGCCAAGGGCTATGTGTGCAAGTGCTTTTTGCTTTCAACAGTATTTTTCAGGGGGCGAAAGGACCAAGTTGGTTCAGCCAAGCTTTGTGGGGTCGAAGCTGCACCCGCAGCCTCCTTGTGCCACACGGCAAATGCCTCTGTGACTGTCGCCTGTGCTGCGCTGCCTGGAGTGACGCAGAGACAGGAACAAGGACCTGGAGGGTGCGAGGGAAGGTCACGCAGCATCCCTCGGTGGCACGCTCCCCTGCCCAGCCCTCCCTCAAATCCTGCTCTCGGGTCTTTTAGTCTCCTCATTGGGAAACAAGCAGCTCCGGGTCCCCCTCGGAGGGGGCTGTACCTTCCCTGGGTGCGTGACACCGGGAGGAGACGGTACCCACCGCTGCATGCTGCCAGAAAAGGCCGGGATTCTGCACAACATCCGCAGAATGGATCCGCATAGGGCCTCCTCAGCCCTATCTGTAGGAATTTGCCATGTGTTTAGGGAGGAAGGTGAAGTTGGTAGCTACGGCTCCCAGCAGCAGCTCACTAGAAGAAAGAAAAGAACAAAAACAAAGCAAAAAAAAAACCAAGGAGAGGTTTGTGTTCAGTACAATAGAGCCACCTGTACCCTGTTGCATGGCCCTGTGCCTCTACAGCGAAGGTGATGGCAGTCAGATGTGTCAAACCAAGCCTCTACCCTCCCGAAAATTTAGGGCTGCTGCACAAAACCGCCTCCGGTGCTGAGCTTTAACCTGCTCCTGTCATGAAATAATGACAGCCTGCGGAGGCATAATTTAGCCCAGACCTGAAGATGTCTGTTTTAAGGTTAAAAAGTCCACCCAGCTAAACTTTATCCAACAGCAGCAATGAAAAAATCAACTCGTCTGGTGTTCATTTGGGTTCCTCTCGTTAAGGAAGCCCTGCAGGATCCCAGCCCGGAGGGTCCATCTTTGCTTTATCCCAACTTCCCATATCCACTGCAAGGTTTAATTGGTTTCATGGCACCGGATCCCAACAAGGATTTAAAATGATCCGGTTGCTAACAGACCTGGTTGCTTTAACCCTGAACCCCAGCACTGGAGGGACGCAGCCTCCCGATAAGGACAATGCCCCTATTGCTGGGCAGTCACCCAGAACCGATGCCAAAACGGGTTCTGAAGTTTGGTGACCTGAAGACCAGCCTCACCCCTGGCGATGCCATGCCGAGAGTCAGCAGGAGCCATGGAAAAGCTCCTCCCCACCTCTCGCCGTGCCTGTGCAGAGCCAAAACCCTGCCAGTGCCAGAAGGCATTAAGGGCAGATGTGGCGGTGTGCTCTTCCCTTTTTTTATCCCCCCCCCAGCTCCTGCTCAAGCCATGGCCATCAGCGGGAGTTGTGATGAGTCGCACTTGAACTGTGGGAGATGGCTGGCAACGTAACCAAAACCCTGTCTGGAGTGGGAACCTGGGTGTCTTGTTCCCATGAGAATATGACTGTAGGTCAATTCTCTTACTCCATAAACAGTGGACAGCCCAAGAGCCCTTGGAGCTCTCCTGCACGGCAGCGGCTGCACGACAGGGTCTCCTCTTGAGTGGGGACGCTCACTTAAGGTTCTTCTCCTCAAGGCCGAGAGGTTCCTTGCCGCAACAGATTCTCGGTAAGTGACTAATAGCATGCTAAACTTTGAAATCTTAGCTAAGGGATCTAAGGATTGATTGCGCATATAGAATCCTTTAGACATAAACCGTTGCCCAAGTCTGGGACTAGGATTGGATCCAGCCGCAGCCAGACTCCTCTCTGAGAAGGAGTTTAGAAAGCCAGGGGGTCCTTTCTGAACCTCGTGACTCAACGGGAGGGTCTCCCTGAGAGCTTGTCTGACCCCGGCCTCTATGCAGTAAATAATCAAGCGTGCCCTGGCATCGAACCTCGTAAAACACTGTCGCATTCACTGCTAACTTTGTTAAATCACTGTTTTATGTTAATAAACATTTCACTCTCTCTTACAAGTGAAGTTATTCACTCGGCTCGGCCCGCGACACCTGGCCTAGTCGGCAGGATGTCAGGAGTTATCACTGATTATTTAGGGAGGCATGGAGTGAACCCGAGCCCCAGATTCTCAGAGGAATGGGCTGGTGATAATTGGTCCAATTGGGAAGTCGTTGAAGAGTACTTGAAAGCCATTAGGGGCCGTACAAAGGATGGAAAAGATAAGGGAGTCGTCTGTAAAATGTTAGGCACTTGTTTAGAAGCCGCGTACCAAGACAGGGAGAATAGGAATAGGAGAGAGCAGGAATTAGAGAAGGAAATAGAGAGCAGGAAGGCAGCTGAGTTACTGATACCTTTTAAAAATGAACAGCTGCAAAAACGATTGCAGGAAGAGAAGGAGAAAAGGCGGAAATTGGGAGAAAAGGTCGAAATGATGCTTATGCAGGCTCCCCACCCCCCTGACATCGTACAGATTAGGAAACTGATAGTATCCCCTGAAGATTGGGACGGAAACATTTGGGGTGATCCCGATGATAGCGAGTCAGAAGAAGACGTTCCTTTTTTCCCCACAAATCCTCCCGAATATGAAGCCAGACCCATTGTTAAAACAGAAGGAACTGCGGGACCTCAGGGTGCTAATCCACGGCATACCACGCGAACCAGTCCCTGGGGTCCGCTGCAAGGGACAAATTTGCAAGAGAGATATAGCAGAAACCCCAGTGACACTGAAACTGAATCCTTGTGGCGAGTATGCTTAACTGGCGGCGACCGAATCATGTTAAGCCGGTGTGAAAAATAGTGAAGGTGTTGTTGGCTTTCGCCATAATAACAGGGCTATAAACCTTTGACTTATAAGGATAACTAACCTTTAGTAAATTAGGAAACATGAGAAACCTCAAAGATAACAACTAACAGCAACTGTGGAGAAAAACATCATGAAGAAAAACATCCGAGAGAAACAAAAGAGAACTTCTCCAAAAGACTCCACAAGTGATTAACAGAAGGAAACAGATGCACAGGAGAAGGGAGCTGATGATAATCGATCCTACCAGAAGGAAACACATGCACGGGAAAAGGGAGCTGATCCTACCAGAAGGAAACAGCTGCATGGGAAAGGGGAACTGAAGATCATCGATCCTCAGAAACAATTCAGAAGGAAACACACACATAGAAGAGAAAAAGGACTAATAATAGTCAATCCTTATCAACAATTACTCTGTCTAAAAAAGGGAATACGTATGCAATATTGAATGTATATAAGACATGGTTGAAGTGTTAGCTGGTGTGCCTCTGACCTGAGTCATGCGCCCAGCGCTGTGCTTTTCCTTTATTGACTTTGTCCCTATAATAAAGTAAGTGCCATTTCTCTTTAAGGGATCTGGCTATTTATTACAATTTGGGGGCTCGTCCGGGAGAATTCACTTGGTCCCAGTGGGCTCCGAGACCCCGAGCAGGAGGTGCACCCCACCGATTTCGGTGGCCTGCTCGGAGGACTTCGCGGTGCCTGTTGAGACTCCAAGTTGATAATGCCATGAGAGGAGGGACTCATAAAGCAAAAGGGGTAAGTCTCCCCAGGAAAACCCGCGGTAGCCCATAATTCTTGTGCACGAAGACCCAGGCCAGAAAACAGGACTGTAAGTACTGCTTGGTTGGGCGGGTTTGGGGCTTGATTGCTGCGTGTGTGGAACTCGGACCGGACAGTCCGGATCTGGGGAGCGAGTGTGGAGTCTTTCTAAGCGCGGTTCCAATCTCCCGCGAGGGAATTGGCCGGTGAAGAGACGAAGCGTCAGAGATTGAGTGAAAGACAGCCCCGGGAAAACTGGGTGCTTGACTGCTGTGGTGAGCGGAAGACAGCCCCAGGGAAAAGGGGAGCGGGAAAGTGCCGGCAGATATACCCCAAGACAGTCCTTTGGGGATAAAATTGGCTCATTGGAATATTGATCCGGCTACTAAAAATAAGGCTAAAGTTAAAATGATTCAGTATTATATGATAGAATGGACAAAGGAACCTCTACGAGCAGACCATTTGTATTGGCCTAGATATGGGCCCTTTGAAGGGTGGATGTGCCAGGCTTTAAACCTTTGTGTAAACTCTAAAGAATCCTTCAGCCCAGAGGAGAGGGAATACGCGTCCTGCTGGAAAGGGGAGATTTGGCCAAAAGGAGTTAGTACCTTTAAAATAGCTGAGATCTCAAGGGAAGGAAAGGAGAAGCGGTGGGATCCTCTGGAAGTTTTGCCCCCTCCCTACCGCCTCCCTCCAACAGCCCCCCCTTCTCCTGGAAAAGAGCTGACACCTGGTGCTAGGAGAAGGTCGGACAGGTCTCAGAGGTTCATTGAAACAGTATCACTTCCAAACTCTCCTAGGTTACGGCGGAAACCTTCTCTTAAAGTCAAGGAATCGGAAGACCAAGACACGGTGCAGGAAAGCCCAGGAGTTAGTTTATTCCCCTTAAGGGAAGTACCCCTGGGGGGAGCACAAGGGGGGATAGGATTTGTAAACGTTCCTTTGACTCCCACTGAAGTCAGGAGCTTTAAAAAGGAATTAAAAGGGTTACTGGAAGATCCAATAGGCCTATCAGAACAATTAGACCAATTCCTAGGCCCTAACATTTATACCCGGGAGGAAATGCAGTCAATAAGAAGTATAACATTTTCTCCCAAAGAACGGCAAATGTTTAGAACAGCTGGGATGAGAATTTGGGAACGGGAAAATCAGCAAGGCCCACCTGGGGACCAGAAGATGCCAATAGTACACCCAAATTGGAATCAAAATGATGTAGAGGGTCGCAGGAACATGAGTGATTATCGAAATTTAATTATTAAAGGTTTAAAAGAAGCCGCTCCTAGAGGGCAGAATGTAAGCGAAGCATTTGATGGGCAGCAGGGAAGGGAGGAAACCCCGACCGAATGGCCTGAAACGCTGCGACCTGACATGAGACAGTGCTCAGGAAGAGATTCAGAGAGTCCCGCGGGGCAAACATTACTGAGAGTTCCAGCTGTTACATGTGCCTGGCCAGACATTCGAAGAAAATTAAGAGAAACTAGAGGACTGGCAGGATCGGGGCCTGAACGAATTACTGAGGGAAGCTCAGAAAGTATATGTACGAAGAGATGAGGAGACGGCTAAAGCAAAAGCTAAAATCGTAGTAGCCACCATGAGGGAAGGAAATATTCAGAAAAATCCCAGGGTGATGGGGGGGATGGGAGGGAATCCTGAGAGGCGGGAGGAGACTTTTAGAGGGAACCAGATCCCTCCCAGAAGGGGACCATCGGGAACTGAGAAAAGGAATGAAGGAGGTGGATGTTTCTATTGTGGGAAACTTGGGCATTTTAAGAAGGAATGTCCTCAAAGGGATAAAGATCAGAAAGTGTTTAAAGAAATTGAGGATTAGGGCTGTCAGGGGCTCTACCTCCTGGAGGATAGCTATCACCTTGAGCCCTTGCTAAACCTAAAAGTAGGCCCCCAGGAGGAGGTATTAGAATTTCTGGTAGATACAGGAGCTGAGCGAACTTGTGTTTGTAACATACCTAAAGGATGCACTATAAGTAAAGAAGTAATTAATGTAACGGGAGCAAAGGGGGAAAGTTTTAAAGCCCTGGTGATCAAGCAGGTGGTTTTTGAAGGTAATGACAAAATAGGTGTAGGGAATATTTTGCCAGTGCCTGGAGCTGGGTGCAATCTGTTGGGAAGAGACTTGCAGATCCAGCTGGGGGTTGGAGTAATCCCTGAGGAGGGGAAAATGATTGCAAAAATACTAAGATTAAGTCAGGAGGATGAATCCAAAATTAATCAGCAAGTTTGGGCTGTGGCTGGTAACAGAGGAGGTCTGAATATCCAACCAAGCAAAGTTTCTATAGAAAGGGAAAATCACCCCACACAAGTCAGGCAGTTCCCCATTGCAATGGAGGGAAAAAAAGGCCTCCAGCCGGTAATTGAAGGACTCATCTCTGATGGGACCCTCGAACCCTGTATGTCTCCTCATAACACTCCTATCCTACCTGTAAAGAAACCTGACGGGACGTATAGGTTGGTGCAAGACTTACGGGAGGTGAATAAGAGAACTTTGGCTCGGTACCCTGTTGTACCAAACCCTTATACCCTTCTGAGCAAAGTTCCCCCGAAACACAGCTGGTTTAGTGTAGTGGATTTAAAAGATGCGTTTTGGGCATGTCCCCTGGCTGAGGAAAGTCGAGATATCTTTGCTTTTGAACGGGAGGACCCAAACACCGGACGTAAACAGCAGCTTAGACGGACAAAGCTCCCTCAAGGGTTTACGGAGTCTCCCAACCTGTTTGGACAGGCTCTGGAGGAGCTGTTACTATCTTTTCACACCCCTCCAAAAACTCAAATCACTCAGTATGTAGATGACTTATTAATATCAGGGGAAGAGGAAAAATTAGTCAGAGAAGTAACAATTCAGTTACTAAACTTATTAGGAGAGAAAGGTTTAAGGGTTTCCAAGGGAAAGTTACAATTTGTAGAACCTGAAGTACGATACTTAGGGCATATAATAAGTCAGGGAAGTCGCAAATTAAACCCCGAGAGGATTGCCGGAATAATATCCCTCCCACCCCCAACTACAAGAAGAGAAGTAAGGAAGTTATTAGGACTGCTAGGGTACTGTAGATTATGGATCGAGGGGTATACCCAGGCGGTGAAATTTTTATACGAAAAATTGACGGGGGAAGATAAGATAGAGTGGACACAGAATGACAATGAAAAACTAGAAGAACTAAAGTCAAAACTGATAAAAGCTCCGGTTCTGAGCCTACCATCGTTAGAGAAACCCTTCTGTTTGTTTGTCAATGTGGAAAATGGGATAGCCCATGGAATTTTGGCCCAGGAATGGGGAGGGGTGAGGAAACCGGTAGCGTACTTATCAAAATTATTAGATCCAGTCAGCCGAGGTTGGCCAATATGCATCCAAGCGGTAGCCGCTACCGCGATACTAGTGGAAGAAAGTCAAAAACTCACTTTCAGGGGTAAGCTAATAGTTCACACTCCACACTCTGTAAGGAATATCTTAAATCAGAAAGCAAATAAATGGTTGACGGATTCTAGGATGTTGAAAGATGAGGCCATTTTACTAGACAACGAAGACCTAACCTTGGTAACAGATAAGAATCAAAATCCTGCCCAGTTTCTATATGGGGAACCTAAAGAGGAACTAGTACACGATCGTTTAGAAGTAATAAATTATCAGACAAAAATCAGAGAAGATTTGACTGACCAAGCCTTATCGGTAGGAGAAAAGATATACATAGATGGATCATCTAGGTGTATACAAGGGAAAAGAATGTCTGGATATGCAATAATAGATGGGAGTAACATGACGATTATAGAAAAAGGAGAACTGCCATCTAATTGGTCTGCTCAAAGCTGTGAGTTATACGCCTTAAAAAGAGCATTAGAATTTCTAGCACATAAGGAAGGAACTATTTATACAGATTCTAAATATGCATTTGGGGTGGTACATACTTTTGGAAAAATCTGGGAAGAAAGAGGATTACTAACTTCAAAAGGAAAAGGACTAGTTCACGAGGAGTTAATATTGGAGGTATTAGAAGCTTTAACTCTACCTAAGGAAATTGCAGTAGTCCGTGTAAAGGGGCATCAGAAAGGATTAACACCAGAAATAAGGGGAAATAATCCAGCTGACCAAGAGGCGAAAGAGGCTGCTGAAAATGGGGAAGAGAAATTATTAGTTGTTCAACAGAGAAAAGAGGAGCGAGGTAATATTCCTCAATTCACTGAAGCTGAAGAAAAGGAATTGACTAGAATAGGAGGAGAAAAGACTCCGGAAGGAAAATGGGTGCTACCTGATGGGCGTCAGATAGTAAATAAAACATTAGCAAGAAAAATATTGGAGGAATTGCATAGAGAAACCCACTGGGGAACACAGGCCATTTGCGACCACTTTCTTAGAAAATGTGGATGCATAGGGGTGTTCGGAGTAGCTAAACAAATCACCGAGAGGTGTATAACTTGCCAAAAGGTGAATAAAAAGGTAATGAGAAAACCCATCCATGGAGGGCGGGAGTTGGCCTTACGCCCCTTTCAAAATATACAAGTGGATTTTACAGAACTCCCACAAGTCCAAAGGTGGAAGTTCCTCTTGGTATTAGTCGACCATCTTACCCATTGGGTGGAGGCAATTCCAGTCACTAGAACATCGGCTAATGTAGTAACAAAGATCCTGCTAGAACAAATTATTCCTAGATACGGAATGGTTCATAGAATAGACTCTGACAGGGGAACACATTTCACCTCCAAAATAATCACCCAGAGAACTCAAGCCTTAGGCACTCAGTGGGAGTTACACACTCCATGGCACCCCCAAAGCTCAGGAAGGGTTGAACGAATGAATCGGACTTTAAAAAGGGCTTTAACCAAATTAATGATAGAAACTCAACTGTCATGGGTCAAGTGCCTCCCTTTAGCATTACTCGGGGTTCGAACTCAACCCAGAACGGATCTCGGAGTCTCTCCATATGAAATGATGTTTGCTTTGCCCTTCTTGGCTTCACAGCAGGAAATGGCTACTTATGAAGGAGGGAGGCTAGTATTAAACAATACGTAATGCAGATTGCAAAGAACTTGGAACAACTAAGAAATAAAGGGTTGCTCCCACAAACTACCGTGTTGGATTTTAAGATCCATAACATTAAAATTGGAGAACGGGTTTTAGTAAAAACTTGGAGAGAGCAATCTTTAACTCCTCAATGGGAAGGTCCCTTTCAGGTGCTGTTGACTAGGGAAGCTGCAGTACGGACGAAGGAAAAAGGGTGGACTCACGCCAGCAGAATAAAAGGACCAGTAGAAGAACCTAGAGATTGGACTCTGACTTCAACTCCCGGGGACACCAGACTCACCTTAAAACGCCAACCAACGCGGTGATGTATGGGAGAGGAACTGAATAATAACTTGGAAATCACAGAAACTTGGGGAGTGAAACCAGAACTTTATCGTTGGTTTCGGGTACGGCCAGGGCAAACCTTAAGGAAAATTAGATATCCTCCTTGGGGAAGAGCACTCCCGTTACAGGCAGGAGGGTCAGGGTTGTATAAAACTGAAAACTCTCTGTTTGCACTTGCACGTGATTTATATAAAGAAGATAGTCGGCTATATCCTAACCTTGAGGAAGAACTACAGCCCCCTCCAGTACCCCGTAGTATACCTTGTCTGATACATCCCTGTGCTAGACATCATAGTTGGGTGAAGTGCGAATGCTTAGGTTGTAAGCAAAATTGGTATTACCATTCATCCCAAAGACATCCCTTCTGTTTAAATTGCCGGAAGCAAAATTCGAGTTTGGCTCAAACTCAGATACGATATACCAATATCGTAACATTAATTTGTGGGTGGGAATTGCTAGTGCCGGTTCTGTGGGAAATTCCTGAAGAATGGTGGGAAACGGTGGTCTCTAAGTGTAAAAAACGATTTTGCTTGGAAAAAGAGGTAAGAACCCTACCTGCTACAAGAGCCAGGGATACCGGATGAAAAGAGGATGGAGGGCAAGACCAGGTTGGCCACTGTACTCGCTGCCAAGAAGAATTATTTCTCGGCTGTTGGAAGCACCCCAATAGGCATGAGAGGTAGGAGTATAAGCCATACTGGACCTCCACTCCTCGTATTGTTATTAGCGGTATCCTTAGTACCCAGTAACGAATGCATGAAGTGTTACCAGCAGGTCTCCTGGAATAGGAAGATGGTTTCCACGATGACAGTGCATTCGCATATCAACAGCCGCTGTTATAACTGCCGTGAGTTAACAGTGTGCAAATACGACCAACACGAATATTGGGTTGGGAAGAGTTTAGGAATAGGTGGAACAAGACTAGGAGTGCATTGTCCTAGAGGGGAGCAATGGCTCTGCTTTACTAAAGCCGGGCATTGGGACATATCGGACGGAGGTGGGGTACAAGATATGATAAAAGCCGAAATCGTGAAAAATAAAATAGAAAAAGTTAAGAAAAAAATAACTCCAAAATTTGATGGAGAATTGTATGCAAAAATCAGAAAGCAGTTGGAGGAAGAAAGAGGACTCCCAACATTAGGAAAGAATTTGTTTGTAGATTTGGGGGAAAGAATAAGCAGGGAATTAAATGTAACAAATTGCTGGATTTGCGGAGGGCCTTTAATGACGGAAGAGTGGCCTTGGGAAGGGAGCAGTTTAGGGCCAGTGGAACTCCTTAAATGGAATCGTACCAGTAGCACGCGAGAAGACCGACCTGAGGGATGGATTTTGAGTTCTATCACAATAGGGGAAGAATGCCTACGGAGAGAGGGTAAAAATTATTTAAAGAGTGCGGGACATTCTCCTTGTAAAAGACTTCAAATCAGCAATGGGACTTCCACCTGGTGGTACCCCGAAAAGCCAAAATGGGTATGGGCCCTAAATAATAATACAGGAAATTGTGAATATGACAGTATGAGAAGACTTTTTAAATGTCAAAAAAGGGTCCTAAACCCTTATCAAAACATTCCAGAAATATCCAAGTTTTGGGAAAATATAGCGGAGATGCAGACAGAGTTTTGGAAAGCCCCTGAAGGGTTATTCTGGATATGCGGCAAAAGAGCTTATTCAGAACTACCTTCTAAGTGGAAGGGTAGCTGTACCCTTGGTATTATCCAGCCGGGATTTTTCTTATTGCCTGGACCAAAAGGGGATGATTTAGGAGTACCGGTATATGAGTCCTTAAGAAGAACTAAAAGAGATATTGTAGCAGGATCTCAGAGGTGGGGTGAAGAGGATTGGCCTCCTGAACGGATAATCCAAGTATAGGGACCAGCCACTTGAGCTCAAGATGGCAGCTGGGGTTACCGGACTCCCATTTATATGTTAAACCGCATTGTCCGACTACAGGCGGTTGTAGAAATAATATCTAATAGAACAGCTCGAGCAATAAATCTAATAACGAAACAGCAAAAACAAATGAGGGCTGCGATATACCAAAACCAATCAGCCTTAGACTACTTACTGGCGGAAGAAGGGGGCGTTTGTGGAAAATGGAACACTTCAGATTGTTGTTTAAAGATAGATGATAATGGGGATGCAATATTGGAAATAACAGAAGAAATCCGGAAAATTGCGCATGTGCCGGTTCAAAAATGGGAATCTATGTTAAACGATAATTGGTGGAATAATGTTTCTGGGGGAAGCTGGTGGAAGAAACTAGGCTACATTCTCTTATGTTCAATTGCTGGTTTATTATTTCTTCCTTGCTTAATCCCTTGTTTTATACGCTTAATGATAACAGTAGTCCAAAGCATGCAAGTAGTTCCCATGCCCAAGAATCCAAAATTGGCAGCCTCAGGCTCAACTAAAAAGGTAATGGTATTAAGGAGAATAAGAAATACTCCACAACAATTGGAAGAAGCAGAACCGATCTATGAACAAAACAAATGGATTAAGCAAAATGAAAGTTATGGCTCAAGCCAAATGCAGTATAAAAGACAAAAAGGGGGAATTGTGAAAAATAGTGAAGGTGTTGTTGGCTTTCGCCATAATAACAAGGCTATAAATCTTTGACTTATAAGGATAACTAACCTTTAGTAAATTAGGAAACATGAGAAACCTCAAAGATAACAACTAACAGCAACTGTGGAGAAAAACATCATGAAGAAAAACATCCGAGAGAAACAAAAGAGAACTTCTCCAAAAGATTCCACAAGTGATTAACAGAAGGAAACAGATGCAGAGGAGAAGGGAGCTGATGATAATCGATCCTACCAGAAGGAAACACGTGCACGGGAAAAGGGAGCTGATCCTACCAGAAGGAAACAGCTGCATGGGAAAGGGGAACTGAAGATCATCGATCCTCAGAAACAATTCAGAAGGAAACACATACATAGAAGAGAAAAAGGACTAATAATAGTCAATCCTTATCAACAATTACTCTGTCTAAAAGAGGGAATACGTATGCAATATTGAATGTATATAAGACATGGTTGAAGTTAGCTGGTGTGCCTCTGACCTGAGTCATGCGCCCAGCGCTGTGCTTTTGCTTTATTGACTTTGTCTCTATAATAAAATAAGTGCCATTTGTCTTTAAGGGATCTGGCTATTTATTACAACCCGTTTGGCGGGGGGCTCGCTCTGGCAGCTGCCGACCTCCTCCTCCTCCTTGACCTTCTCCTACTCCTCCTCCTCCTCCTCCTCCTCCTCGCCCCCGCCGCTGGGCTCGCCCCGGGCCCGCAGGTAGGCATGGAACTGCTCCTTGGAGGCGAGGAACCTACAGAAACATCACACCCCTGTCACCCCAGCCATGGGGGGAGCGGTGTGACAGGGCCATGGGGGACAGGGGGCTGCTGGGGGGACAGCGGGGCCGGGCATGTACTGGGGGGGCAGTGCAGAGGCTTGGCATGTACCGGGAGGGGGCTATGGGGGGGCCGTACACGTAGTGGGGGGGTTATGGAGGGCCCTGGCCCCTACCAGGGGGTTTATGGAAGGGCCATACCTGTACCCGGGGGGTTATGGGGAGGTCTGCGCATGTACTGTGGGGGTTGGGGGGGGGCCTGGCATGTACCGAGGGGGGTTATGAGGGGGCCCAGGCACGTACCGGGGGGCCGGCAGGGCCGGGGCCGGGGCTGTCGTGGGCCCGCACTCACCGGGGGCCGCCGCCGCCATGCTGCCGCACGCGGGGATGAGGGCAGGGGCCGGGCGGGCCACGTGACGGGGGCGCGTGCGCGGGACGGGTATTTTGAAGCAGTTTTTTGAAGCGGTTTTTTGAAGCAGTAAATGCAAGGCCTGGTTGCTCAGGGCTCAGCCGTCTCCCATTGCACAGAGGTGTAAATCTGCTTGAAGCTGTCCCGTGGGCAGAATTCTGTTGTGGCTGCTCCAGCAACAGGGTTTTCCACGTTATCCTTTGGAAGGATTTTCAAGCTCCACCCAGCAGAGGTGTGAGAGGGCTTTGTGTTTCGGCTGCTGGTGGCCCATGGGAGGAACTGGTTTTTGCTCCTCCTTTGGTGCAGGCCGTTGTGCCTTCTTCCTGCTGTGGGCAGGCTGCAGGATGGATGGAGGAGCCGTGGGACAAAGTCACCTTCCCTCTGGGGGCTGGGGTCGTTCTCTGACATGGGCTGTAGCCAGCACAAAGCTCACTGCAGATGTTTGGTGCTGCCACACGTTCCTGGTGGGTGTATGAAGGAGGCTGTGCTGCTAATGCAGCGAGCAAGGGCTGGTGCTCATGAGAGTGGCCGGAGTGCAAAGCCTGTCCTTGTGTTTGGTGTGTGGGTGGGAGTTCAGACTGAAAGACAGAGTGATGTGACAAGTGTGGGGTGCTTGGTGTGAGATGGCACTCTCTGACCTTTGCTTCCTCCCCTATAGCTGCCACATCTTCCCCATGTGTTTGGGACCCTGGTTGCAGCCTCTCCAGCTCCATAGTCATAGAATCGGGTCATATCGAGGTTGGAAGGGTGTCCAGGGGAGCGAGGAGCTGTGAATCCTGCGTTGCAGCTGCCTGAGCTGGAAGGCTTTCATGGGCGAGTACAGTGCTTGGATGGCCAGAGCTGTCGCTTCAACATCCTTCAGCAGCACTAAAGCAGCTTTGAAGAAAACCACTAGCCAAGAACTCGCTGGGAAAGGCCAAGTCAGGAGAAAAGGAAAGGCTGATTGCAGGAAAGTGTGATTTATATATATATATACAGGGAGAAGTAAGTCAGAAAAAGTTCATCTGCTTGAATGTCCAAGTTAAACAAGGGACAAGTATTAACGAAAATCCCCCTTCAGCGGGGCTGTGGCACCTGGTGGGGGCCGATTCCCGCTGTCCCCCGCGCTCCCTCCCCTCCCAGACAGGCACGGAACGAGGCTGGAGAAAGAACTTTTAATGGAAAAACATGAGAGAAAAGGTCCTATCGAAGCTACTCTAACCCCCCCTCCCTCAAATATGCCCCCCTCCTTTAAACACATCCCTCCCCCCAACTACACTGCCCACCGCAACCTTTAACGGAAAAAGTCAAGAGAAAAGGTCCTACCGAAGCTACTCTAACCCCCCCTCCCCTAAACATGTCCCTCTCCCCAACCCCCCCAAACACACCACCCCCCCAGATACAGCCCCCTCCCTTAAATCTGCCCCCAACCCCACTCCCCTAAATACAACCCACCCCCCAAATGCACCCACCCTCTGCCCCCCTTCATCTGTGTCTCCTCGCTGGGGGGCGTCTCGTCCCCCCCGCCACCCCTGGCCTGTCCGCCAGAGCCCTGCGCTTCCTGGGTGGCAGCAACGGGGAGCTCATCCCCCGCTTCATCCCCTGCTTTGTCCCCCGCTTCTCTGTCATGGTGGACTGGGCCCGGTGGCAGCTCCATCCCCGTGTCCCCGCACGACTCCTGGGACTTTGTCCTGCAGAAGATATCTTCAAGGACGACGACGGCCTTCTGGGTCACCTCCACGCCAAAGTACTTGACAGGCACCTCCTGGGGCACTGCAAGGTGGCCAGCTGTGTCCCCGAGGGCTTGGCTGTGTGGGACAGCAGAGGGGCTCCTGGGGACATCACTCTCAAGGTGGCCAGCCGCGTCTCCGAGGGCTTGGCTGTGGGCGACTGCAGAGGAGCTGCTGGGGACGTTGCTCTCTGGCCCGCAGAGGAATTCTTCCAAGATGCGGGCACCCTCCAGGAGCTCCTCCGTGCTGTAATTGTGCATCAGCAGCTCCTCCGGCAGCGAGAGGGAGTCGACGTCGCAGAGGGGGGCGGCTTCGCCGGTGCCACCGTGGTCACAGTCCAAGAGCCTCAGGGCCTCCTTGAGGGACACCTCGTGGGGCACAGCAAGGTGGCCGGCCGCGTCCCCGAGGGCTTGGCTGTGGGGGACGTTGCTCTCGGAGGAGATGTCGCTGCTCGAGGAGGTGTCACTCTTTAGGGAGATGCTGTCGTACTCTGTGATGTCCTGCTCTGAGTAAGTGATGTTCTTTGGGGAGAAGGTGAGCTCTGGGGAGATGTCGCTCCTGGGAGAGATGTTGCTCTTTGGGGAGCTGATGGTGCTCCAGGGGATGTTGCTGCCCAGGGGTGTCTGCGCGGGGGAGGCCCTGCTGGAGCTGTTGGTCTCTGAGGACCATTCCTTGGTGTTCTCGAAGGCAGGGATGGATGTTGGCAGCTGGGAGGGTGCTGGGGCCACCGCTCTCCTCTCTCTGACGGTGCCACCAGGGTCCCCAGGTGTGGTGATGCTGGTGTCGGGGTCATGGGAGACCTCCACCGTGTCCAAGGAGGAACCAAAGAGCCAGAGGGGCTCTTGGAGGATCATGTCCTCAGTGACTTCAATGTTGGCATCCAGGTCACCAGGAGCTTCTTTGTGGGGGGCAGCAGCAGGGCTGGGGGGGAAGTAGGTGCCCGTGGGGACACGGCTGGCAGGGGGTGCTCCCGCATAGGTGACCTTGAGGTGCTGGCGGCCGGGGGTGGAGGTGAGCAGGAGTGGGGGAGTTGCGGGCACCGCTGTGCCCTGGTGGCCATAGGCTGGGAGCTGCGTCAGTTGGGAAGGTGGTGGTTGTCCCTGGGGGGTGCCAGGGGCTGCCCAGGCCGGGAGGGTCCCGCAGCCCCTGGGGCCCCACAGGGCAGAGCCTTGTGGAGCAGCGGTGCCATGGCTGAGGGTGGAAGTGGCCGGCGCAGGCACGTTGGTGACGGTCCACTCGACGTGGAAGAAGTGCGGGTGAACGCAGCAGCAGCCGCATGGGGCCCTCTGCAGCCCTGTGTGGGTAGAATGGAGCCACGCTGGGCGGGGGGCACCCTCCAGGGCATCCGCCGAGCCACCCCCCATGGCCATCAGGGTGCTGGTGGTGTCAGGGTGGCAGAGGAGACAGGGGTGCCATACCTGGTGGTGGGGCCTGTGGGACCTGTGGGGCCGCCCCCACTGGGGGTGCCCAGGCCAAGGGGAAGAGCAGCTGCTGCCCGGGCGGTGGGAACAGGGTGGCTGCGCCTGGAAGAGAGACAGGAGCCATGGTCACCTCCTGCGCTCTTGGCCCCGAGAGCGTCCCCGGGCTGTGGGTCGGGGTCGTTCCCTGCCTTGGGGGTAGAAGGTTTGCGGGAGCACGAAAGCCTGAAGGCTCTGGGGCGCTGGGGGAGCGTGGGGGCCGCGCAGTGGGCGCCACCGAGGTGGCAGCGCCATGGTCGGTCCCCTCAGTCTCTCCGCTGCTAAGGGCTCTTTGGCATCTCCAGGATGGAATGTTGGGGCTCCCTGTGCTCCGTCCCCTCCCAACAGCCCCCCCAACAGCCCCCCCAGCTCCTGCTGGGGAGGGAAGGGGCTCGGGGGGGCTGGATGTCCCCGGATCCCACCAGGGGCTCTGTGTGCAAGTGCTTTTTGCTTTCAACAGTATTTTTCAGGGGGCAAAAGGACCAAGTTGGTTCAGCCAAGCTTTGTGGGGACGAAGCTGCACCCGCAGCCTCCTTGTGCCACACGGCAAATGCCTCTGTGACTGTCGCCTGTGCTGCGCTGCCTGGAGTGACGCAGAGACAGGAACAAGGACCTGGAGGGTGCGAGGGAAGGTCACGCAGCACCCCTCGGTGGCACGCTCCCCTGCCCAGCCCTCCCTCAAATCCTGCTCTCGGGTCTTTTAGTCTCCTCATTGGGAAACAAGCAGCTCTGGGTCCCCCTCGGAGGGGGCTGTACCTTCCCTGGGTGTGTGACACCGGGAGGAGACGGTACCCACCGCTGCATGCTCCCAGAAAAGGCCGGGATTCTGCACAACATCCGCAGAATGGATCCGCATAGGGCCTCCTCAGCCCTATCTGTAGGAATTTGCCATGTGTTTAGGGAGGAAGGTGAAGTTGGTAGCTACGGCTCCCAGCAGCAGCTCACTAGAAGAAAGAAAAGAACAAAAACAAAGCAAAAAAAAAAAACAATCAGAGGTTTGTGTCCAGTACAATAGAGCCACCGGTACCCTGTTGCGTCGCCCTGTGGCTCTACAGCGAAGGTGATGGCAGTCAGATGTGTCAAAACAAGCCTCTACCCTCCTGAAAATTTAGGGCTGCTGCACAAAACCGCCTCCGGTGCCGAGCTTTAACCTGCTCCTGTCATGAAATAATGACAGCCTGCGGAGGCATAATTTAGCCCAGACCTGAAGACGTCTGTTTTAAGGTTAAAAAGTCCTCCCAGCTAAACTTTATCCGACAGCAGCAATGAAAAAAACAACTTGTCCGGTGTTCATTTGGGTTCCTCTCATTAATGAAGCCATGCAGGATCCCAGCCCGGAGGGTCCATCTTTGCTTTATCCCAACTTCCCATATCCACTGCAAGGTTTAATTGGTTTCATGGCACCGGATCCCAACAAGGATTTAAAACGATCCGGTTGCTAACAGACCTGGTTGCTTTAACCCTGAACCCCAGCACTGGAGGGACGCAGCCTCCCGATAAGGACAATGCCCCTATTGCTGGGCAGTCACCCAGAACCGGTGCCAAAACGGGTTCTGAAGTTTGGTGACCTGAAGACCAGCCTCACCCCTGGCAATGCCATGCCGAGAGTCAGCAGGAGCCACTGAAAAGCTCCTCCCCACCTCTCGCCGTGCCTGTGCAGAGCCAAAACCCTGCCAGTGCCAGAAGGCATTAAGGGCAGATGTGGCGGTGTGCTCTTCCCTTTTTTTATCCCCCCGGCTCCTGCTCAAGCCATGGCCATCAGCGGGAGTTGTGATGAGTCGCACTTGAACTGTGGGAGATGGCTGGCAACATAACCAAAACCCTGCCTGGAGTGGGAACCTGGGTGTCTTGTTCCCATCAGAATATGACTATAGGTCAATTCTCTTACTCTATAAACAGTGGACAGCCCAAGAGCCCTTTGAGCTCTCCTGCACGGCAGCAGCTGCACGCCAGGGTCTCCTCTTGAGCAGGGACGCTCGCTTAAGGTTCTTCTCCTCAAGGCCGAGAGATTCCTTGCCGCAACAGATTCTCGGTAAGTGACTAATAGCATGCTAAACTTTGAAATCTTAGCTAAGGGATCTAAGGATTGATTGCGCATATAGAATCCTTTAGACATAAACCGTTGCCCAAGTCTGGGACTAGGATTGGATCCAGCCGCAGCCAGACTCCTCTCTGAGAAGGAGTTTAGAAAGCCAGGGGGTCCTTTCTGAACCTCGTGACTCAACGGGAGGGTCTCCCTGAGAGCTTGTCTGACCCCGGCCTCTATGCAGTAAATAATCAAGTGTGCCCTGGCATCGAACCTCGTAAAACACTGTCGCATTCACTGCTAACTTTGTTAAATCACTGTTTTATGTTAATAAACATTTCACTACTCTCTTACAAGTGAAGTTATTCACTCCGCCCGCGACAGCAGATCCTAAAATGATGTTAGCCAGTTCCATTGGGATCAGATCTATCCTTCCTTAAGACTTCAGCTATTTCACCCTTTGGAACACACATTGTATTTTCAGTGCAGAGCCATTTTCTTTACAGTCAAGGAGGCTTACCTTATTTCCTGGAGGCTGCTTCAACACAGCATCACTACAACTTTCCGTAAGACATGTCAGAGAGAGAGTGGCCCAGCAGGGCACAGAACGGCACAGCAAGAGCCTGAATCTACAGCCCAAAAGCAGAAATGGAGTGTGCTCAGAGAACCCTGCTCCTGGTTAGCGTCTCCTTCAAATGAGAGTTAAGGAATAAACCTAAATTGCTTTGAAATGTTGAGTTCTTACAGCTATAAATGTCTGTTACCCGGCACTGTAAAGACCGCAGGTTACAAAGCTTCGTGCAGCCTAATGCGGGCAGGTTCCGCCTGGAAAATGACAGTTAAGAATTCGGATCCCACTCGATGTACTGGTAACGTGGTTTCAGGCAGCTGTTGCCAGCACTGACCAAAGGGATGAGGATTGGCAAAACCAGAGAAGGCCGTAGCCGTGCTCTATTTCTGCTAATCTCTGTTTCCCTGAGACGTGAAATCGCAGCTGGCTGCTCCAGCTCTCCTTTTAGCTGCCTTTGAGCTTGCAAAGTCATTTCAAGCCAGTGCCTGAGGACTCGTAGGAGTGGAGAAAAACAGTTTCCTGCACTGTGTTGTGTGAACTCAGAAATCGGGTAATGAAAAATGGGGAAAACGCTCAGCTCTCCTAACCTGGGGATGGGCACCACTTGCTGCTTGGCATCTCAAGACTTGCAGCACCTCAAGACTTGCAGAAAAGGGACTCAAAAAAAACCCCACAGCCCCTTTCCTTCCAACTTTTGCCTGCTGCCAGGGAGACACAGCTCACCATTCCCTGCTCCTTGATCAGCTTATTTGCCTTCTCGCTGAGGTCTAGTGCCCATAAATGAACCGGGAGCTCTGGATCAGACTGGCAGGAGCAGATCGGGTAACAGGAGATGAGGCAAAAGACAAGCATCTATTGAAGGAGGGAAAATGCGCTGCAGAACGTCTTCTTACCTTCTTGTAGACCAGGTCAATGGGACACCCGACATTGATGTCCACAAAGTCCACTTCAGTTGTCTGGTTCGGGAGCTCTGCGCATTTGGTCATCGTGTCTGGAAACGCTCCCTCCGGCTGCCAGAGGGGGACAGGTTGCATGAATTCAAGCAGCAGCTTTTCTCCTCAGAAGCGAGTTATCATTTCTTTGGTTCTCAAGATGATAGCACCCACCCGCACCCCAAAAATTACCTTCGGTGTGAGGAGAGCCCACTGGGAGGACTGGCCCTGAAGCAGGTTTGTGCACGCAGCCGTCTCTCCACAGGTGACGTCTGCCCCAAAGCGCTCGCATCGCCTTCGGAAAGGGAGGTTACCGCCCTGAAAGAGACAGCAGAGAGATGGTTTGTCAGGAGATTTGCTCTGTTCCAGATGTGGCAATGGCAAATTTGGACAAAAGGAGAGAATTATCCACCTACCGTGGTCAGCGGAGCCAAGTAGAGCTTGCCTTGGATTGCCAGCTGGAAAACAAGAAGGATGGAGGAGCACGTCAGGAGAGCTGAAGCAGCAGTGGTTAAACAGAAGGATATTCCAGGTAGCAATTGTAGCACTTGCCTTGGCTAAATGTCAGTGGGAAACCCAGGAAATCACTGGTTTTTCTTCGAGAGCCCCAACTATTCCAAGAGAATGTATCACTTGGAGAAAAGAACCAGAAACTGGAACCGCTCCGTTTGTTTTCAGTGCTCACCCTGGAGGAAACTCAAAGCAGTTACAGATCTAGAGGGATGCAAGACTGGCTAAAGGATGAACGCGGAGAGGGGCCAGAACTGCTCCAAGCACCCGTCGCTCCCCAGGTGATGTTGGGTACCCCACGAAACGCTCCCAGGAAGCCGACTGCTGTAACGTGCCGCAGAAGGGCGGTGACGTACCCACTTGAGGGGACATTTTAGCACTACCGCTTCAGGGAAGCTGACGCTTTACTTGTCCCGCTCAGCTCATCCTGCTTCACCCTCTCCCAGGCAGCCAACGGAGCTGGTTTTGCCGGCGCAGCCCCCTGCTACGCGCTCCCTGCTGGGAGCCTGCCCTGGTGCGTCTCTCTCTTCAGTGTGCTTCCCTAGACTTCCAAATCAATGCAGCCCTGGAGGGATCACCGGGCTCCCAAATCCCCCACCCCAGAGCAGCGCAGAGCAGGGTCCCCGCACCCTACCTGCGTTACCCACGGGCACAGCCTGCTCTGCTCGTAGCGCCTGGGCTTTGTACACGGCCTGCTCTTCTTCTGCCTCCGGGCCCGCTTCCGCTCCACGGGCTCCTTCTCTGCTGCTCCACCATCCTCTCGGCTTTCCCCGTCCTGACCGAGGTCCTCTGACTTCACCCATTTGGCGGGGGGCTCGCTCTGGCAGCTGCCGACCTCCTCCTCCTCCTCGACCTTCTCCTCCTCCTCCTCCTCCTTGCCCCCGCCGCTGGGCTCACCCCGGGCCCGCAGGTAGGCATGGAACTGCTCCTTGGAGGCGAGGAACCTACAGAAACATCACACCCCTGTCACCCCAGCCATGGGGGGAGCGGTGTGACAGGGCCATGGGGGACAGGGGGCTGCTGGGGGGACAGCGGGGCCGGGCATGTACTGGGGGGGCAGTGCAGAGGCTTGGCAGGTACCGGGAGGGGGCTATGGGGGGGCCGTACACGTAGTGGGGGGGTTATGGAGGGCCCTGGCCCCTACCAGGGGGGTTATGGAAGGGCCATACCTGTACCCGGGGGGTTATGGGGAGGTCTGCGCATGTACTGTGGGGGTTGGGGGGGGGGCCTGGCACGTACCGAGGGGGGTTAGGAGGGGGCCCGGGCACGTACCGGGGGGCCGGCGGGGCCGGGGCCGGGGCCGGGGCCGTCGTGGGCCCGCACTCACCGGGGACCGCCGCCGCCGCCATGCTGCCGCACGCGGGGATGAGGGCAGGGGCCGGGCGGGCCACGTGACGGGGGCGCGTGCGCGGGGCGGGTAGAAAAGGCCCGGCGGCGGCCAGGCCGCCTCAGAGCGGCGGCGGGGCCGGGGTTTGTGTGTGGCCGGGCCGGGGGCGGCGGCCGGGCGGGCTGTGTGAGGGGTCGCAGCACCGCTGAGGTCAGTGTCCGTCCGGCTGTGGGAGGCTCTGAGCGCTCTGCGGGGGAGCAGGGCCTGTGGGCTGGGGGCGGCCCTCAGGAAGGGCCTGGCCGTGGGGGCAGGACCCGCGGGGGAGGGGCTGTCCGTGTGGGGAGGGGCGGCTTGGGGCGGCCGGTGTGTGGGCCTTGCACCGGGGAGAGGTGTCGTCCCGTGTTGTGGCTCCTGAGGGCCTGTGTTTTGGGGCACCTCCTGGGTGCTGACCTGTGAGGCGTTCGGGATGAGCAGCAGCTGCTGTGCCGGGGGAGCAGGGCTCATCCTGGCTCGAGGGACAGAGCAACCCCCCTAGAGGCCCCCATCTGGTGACCTCTGAGGGGTTCTGTGCTTTGGGGCTTTGGCTCTTCTGCCTCCTGCTGGCTGTCAGCTGGAGAAGGTGGAGCGCTCTGCAGAGATGTAGGGCGCTTGGTGTGGGCTTTTTTCATGTGGGGTTTTTTGAAGCAGTAAATGCAAGGCCTGGTTGCTCAGGGCTCAGCCGTCTCCCATTGCACAGAGGTGTAAATCTGCTTGAAGCTGTCCCGTGGGCAGAATTCTGTTGTGGCTGCTCCAGCAACAGGGTTTTCCGCATTACCCCTTGGAAGGATTTTCAAGCTCCGCCCAGCAGAGGTGTGAGAGGGCTTTGTGTTTCGGCTGCTGGTGGCCCATGGGAGGAACTGGTTTTTGCTCCTCCTTTGGTGCAGGCCGTTGTGCCTTCTTCCTGCTGTGGGCAGGCTGCAGGATGGATGGAGGAGCCGTGGGACAAAGTCACCTTCCCTCTGGGGGCTGGGGTCGTTCTCTGACATGGGCTGTAGCCAGCACAAAGCTCACTGCAGATGTTTGGTGCTGCCACACGTTCCTGGTGGGTGTATGAAGGAGGCTGTGCTGCTAATGCAGCGAGCAAGGGCTGGTGCTCATGAGAGTGGCCGGAGTGCAAAGCCTGTCCTTGTGTTTGGTGTGTGGGTGGGAGTTCAGACTGAAAGACAGAGTGATGTGACAAGTGTGGGGTGCTTGGTGTGAGATGGCACTCTCTGACCTTTGCTTCCTCCCCTATAGCTGCCACATCTTCCCCATGTGTTTGGGACCCTGGTTGCAGCCTCTCCAGCTCCATAGTCATAGAATCGGGTCATATCGAGGTTGGAAGCGTGTCCAGGGGAGCGAGGAGCTGTGAATCCTGCGTTGCAGCTGCCTGAGCTGGAAGGCTTTCATGGGCGAGTACAGTGCTTGGATGGCCAGAGCTGTCGCTTCAACATCCTTCAGCAGCACTAAAGCAGCTTTGAAGAAAACCACTAGCCAAGAACTCGCTGGGAAAGGCCAAGTCAGGAGAAAAGGAAAGGCTGATTGCAGGAAAGTGTGATTTATATATATATATACAGGGAGAAGTAAGTCAGAAAAAGTTCATCTGCTTGAATGTCCAAGTTAAACAAGGGACAAGTATTAACGAAAATCCCCCTTCAGCGGGGCTGTGGCACCTGGTGGGGGCCGATTCCCGCTGTCCCCCGCGCTCCCTCCCCTCCCAGACAGGCACGGAACGAGGCTGGAGAAAGAACTTTTAATGGAAAAACATGAGAGAAAAGGTCCTATCGAAGCTACTCTAACCCCCCCTCCCTCAAATATGCCCCCCTCCTTTAAACACATCCCTCCCCCCAACTACACTGCCCACCGCAACCTTTAACGGAAAAAGTCAAGAGAAAAGGTCCTACCGAAGCTACTCTAACCCCCCCTCCCCTAAACATGTCCCTCTCCCCAACCCCCCCAAACACACCACCCCCCCAGATACAGCCCCCTCCCTTAAATCTGCCCCCAACCCCACTCCCCTAAATACAACCCACCCCCCAAATGCACCCACCCTCTGCCCCCCTTCATCTGTGTCTCCTCGCTGGGGGGCGTCTCGTCCCCCGCGCCACCCCTGGCCTGTCCGCCAGAGCCCTGCGCTTCCTGGGTGGCAGCAACGGGGAGCTCATCCCCCGCTTCATCCCCTGCTTCGTCCCCCGCTTCTCTGTCATGGCGGACTGGGCCCGGTGGCAGCTCCATCCCCGTGTCCCCGCACGACTCCTGGGACTTTGTCCTGCAGAAGATATCTTCAAGGACGACGACGGCCTTCTGGGTCACCTCCACGCCAAAGTACTTGACAGGCACCTCCTGGGGCACTGCAAGGTGGCCAGCTGTGTCCCCGAGGGCTTGGCTGTGTGGGACAGCAGAGGGGCTCCTGGGGACATCACTCTCAAGGTGGCCAGCCGCGTCTCCGAGGGCTTGGCTGTGGGCGACTGCAGAGGAGCTGCTGGGGACGTTGCTCTCTGGCCCGCAGAGGAATTCTTCCAAGATGCGGGCACCCTCCAGGAGCTCCTCCGTGCTGTAATTGTGCATCAGCAGCTCCTCCGGCAGCGAGAGGGAGTCGACGTCGCAGAGGGGGGCGGCTTCGCTGGTGCCACCGTGGTCACAGTCCAAGAGCCTCAGGGCCTCCTTGAGGGACACCTCGTGGGGCACAGCAAGGTGGCCGGCCGCGTCCCCGAGGGCTTGGCTGTGGGGGACGTTGCTCTCGGAGGAGATGTCGCTGCTCGAGGAGGTGTCACTCTTTAGGGAGATGCTGTCATACTCTGAGATGTCCTGCTCTGAGTAAGGGATGTTCTTTGGGGAGAAGGTGAGCTCTGGGGAGATGTCGCTCTCGGAGGAGATGTCGCTCCTGGGAGAGATGTTGCTCTTTGGGGAGCTGATGGTGCTCCAGGGGATGTTGCTGCCCAGGGGTGTCTGCGCGGGGGAGGCCCTGCTGGAGCTGTTGGTCTCTGAAGACCATTCCTTGGTGTTCTCGAAGGCAGGGTTGGGTGTTGGCAGCTGGGTGGGTGTTGGGGCCACCGCTCTCCCCTCTCTGACAGTGCCACCGGGGTCCCCAGGCGTGGTGATGCTGGTGTCAGGGTGACCTCCACCGCGTCCAAGGTTGAACCAAAGAGCCAGAGGGGCTCTTGGAGGAGCATCTCATCGGTCACGTCAATGTTGGCATCCGGGTCGCCAGGAGCTTCTTTGTCGGGGGCAGCAGTGGGTCTGGGGGGGACGCAGGTGCCCATGGGGACGCGGCTGGCAGGGGGTAGCCCCATGGGGGTGGCCGTGCCAGAGATATTGGTGCCTGCAGGCTGTCCCTTGATGTGCTGGCGGCTGGGGATGGAGGTGAGCAGCAGCATGGGTGCTGTGGGCACCGCTGTGCCCTGGTGGCCGTAGGCTGGGAGCTGCATCATGTGGGGCAGTGGTGGTTGTCCCTGGGGGGTGCCAGGGGCTGCCCAGGCTGGGAGGGTCCCGCAGCCCCTGGGGCCCCACAGGGCAGCGCCTGGCGAAGCAGCGGCGCTGTGGCCGAGGGTGGTGGTGGCCGGCGCAGGCCCGTTGCTGGTGGTCCACTCGACGTGGAAGAAGTGTGGCTCAAAGCAGCAGCAGCCGCATGGGGCCCTGTGCAGCCCTGTGTGGGTAGGAATGAGCCATACTGGGCCTGGGGCACCCTCCGGGGCACCCGCCGAAGCGCCCCCCATGGCCATCAGGGCGTTGATGGTGTCAGGGTGGCAGAGGGGACAGGGGTGCCATACCTGGTGGTGGGGCCTGTGGGGCTGCCCCCACTGGGTGTGCCCAGGCTGCAGGGAATGGCTGCTGCTGCCCGGGGGTTGGGAACAGGGTGGCTGCGCCTGGAAGAGAGACAGGAGCCATGGCCGGCGGTCACCTCCTGCGCTCTCGTCCCCGAGAGGTGGCCCCAAGTATTGTGGAAATTCTCAGGAACTGGGATTCACTGGGCAGGCGAGGGCAGGGACACTCAGCCGGGCTTGCTGAGCCCCCGTGCCAGAACTGCTAGGGGGGGAACAGGGGAGGTGGGATGGTGAAGGTGGCCATGGAGAGGGGAGGGGGAGGCTGAAGGTGCCCAGGGTTCTTGGGTGCCAAAAGGTGTCGGGGTGGCAGAGGGGACAGGGGTGCCATACCTGGTGGTGGGGCCTGTGGGGCCGCCCCCACTGGGGGTGCCCAGGCCGTGGGGAAGAGCAGCTGCTGCCCGGGCGGTGGGAACAGGGTGGCTGCGCCTGGAAGAGAGACAGGAGCCATGGTCACCTCCTGCGCTCTTGGCCCCAAGAGAGTCCCCGGGCTCTGGGTCGGGGTCTGTCCCTGCCTTGGGGGTAGAAGGTTTGCAGGAGCACGAAAGCCTGAAGGCTCTGGGGCGCCGGGGGAGTGCGGGGGCCGCGCAGTGGGCGCCACCGAGGTGGCAGCGCTGTGGTGGGTCCCGTCAGTCTCTCCGCTGCTAAGGACTCTTTGGTGTCTCCAGGATGGAATGTTGGGGCTCCCTGTGCTCCGCCCCCTCCCAACAGCCCCCCCAACAGCCCCCCCAGCTCCTGCTGGGGAGGGAAGGGGCTCGGGGGGGCTGGGTGTCCCCGGATCCCACCAGGGGCTCTGTGTGCAAGTGCTTTTTGCTTTCAACAGTATTTTTCAGGGGGCAAAAGGACCAAGTTGGTTCAGCCAAGCTTTGTGGGGTCGAAGCTGCACCCGCAGCCTCCTTGTGCCACACGGCAAATGCCTCTGTGACTGTCGCCTGTGCTGCGCTGCCTGGAGTGACGCAGAGACAGGAACAAGGACCTGGAGGGTGCGAGGGAAGGTCACGCAGCATCCCTCGGTGGCACGCTCCCCTGCCCAGCCCTCCCTCAAATCCTGCTCTCGGGTCTTTTAGTCTCCTCATTGGGAAACAAGCAGCTCTGGGTCCCCCTCGGAGGGGGCTGTACCTTCCCTGGGTGTGTGACGCCGAGAGGAGACGGTACCCACCGCTGCATGCTCCCAGAAAAGGCCGGGATTCTGCACAACATCCGCAGAATGGATCCGCATAGGGCCTCCTCAGCCCTATCTGTAGGAATTTGCCATGTGTTTAGGGAGGAAGGTGAAGTTGGTAGCTACGGCTCCCAGCAGCAGCTCACTAGAAGAAAGAAAAGAACAAAAACAAAGCAAAAAAAAAAACAATCAGAGGTTTGTGTCCAGTACAATAGAGCCACCGGTACCCTGTTGCGTCGCCCTGTGGCTCTACAGCGAAGGTGATGGCAGTCAGATGTGTCAAAACAAGCCTCTACCCTCCTGAAAATTTAGGGCTGCTGCACAAAACCGCCTCCGGTGCTGAGCTTTAACCTGCTCCTGTCATGAAATAATGACAGCCTGCGGAGGCATAATTTAGCCCAGATCTGAAGATGTCTGTTTTAAGGTTAAAAAGTCCTCCCAGCTAAACTTTATCCAACAGCAGCAATGAAAAAATTAACTTGTCTGGTGTTCATTTGGGTTCCTCTCGTTAAGGAAGCCCTGCAGGATCCCAGCCCGGAGGGTCCATCTTTGCTTTATCCCAACTTCCCATATCCACTGCAAGGTTTAATTGGTTTCATGGCACCGGATCCCAACAAGGATTTAAAACGATCCGGTTGCTAACAGACCTGGTTGCTTTAACCCTGAACCCCAGCACTGGAGGGACGCAGCCTCCCGATAAGGACAATGCCCCTATTGCTGGGCAGTCACCCAGAACCGGTGCCAAAACGGGTTCTGAAGTTTGGTGACCTGAAGACCAGCCTCACCCCTGGCAATGCCATGCCGAGAGTCAGCAGGAGCCACTGAAAAGCTCCTCCCCACCTCTCGCCGTGCCTGTGCAGAGCCAAAACCCTGCCAGTGCCAGAAGGCATTAAGGGCAGATGTGGCGGTGTGCTCTTCCCTTTTTTTATCCCCCCGGCTCCTGCTCAAGCCATGGCCATCAGCGGGAGTTGTGATGAGTCGCACTTGAACTGTGGGAGATGGCTGGCAACATAACCAAAACCCTGCCTGGAGTGGGAACCTGGGTGTCTTGTTCCCATCAGAATATGACTATAGGTCAATTCTCTTACTCTATAAACAGTGGACAGCCCAAGAGCCCTTTGAGCTCTCCTGCACGGCAGCAGCTGCACGCCAGGGTCTCCTCTTGAGCAGGGACGCTCGCTTAAGGTTCTTCTCCTCAAGGCCGAGAGATTCCTTGCCGCAACAGATTCTCGGTAAGTGACTAATAGCATGCTAAACTTTGAAATCTTAGCTAAGGGATCTAAGGATTGATTGCGCATATAGAATCCTTTAGACATAAACCGTTGCCCAAGTCTGGGACTAGGATTGGATCCAGCCGCAGCCAGACTCCTCTCTGAGAAGGAGTTTAGAAAGCCAGGGGGTCCTTTCTGAACCTCGTGACTCAACGGGAGGGTCTCCCTGAGAGCTTGTCTGACCCTGGCCTCTATGCAGTAAATAATCAAGCGTGCCCTGGCATCGAACCTCGTAAAACACTGTCGCATTCACTGCTAACTTTGTTAAATCACTGTTTTATGTTAATAAACATTTCACTCTCTCTTACAAGTGAAGTTATTCACTCGGCTCGGCCCGCGACACCTGGCCTAGTCGGCAGGATGTCAGGAGTTATCACTGATTATTTAGGGAGGCATGGAGTGAACCCGAGCCCCAGATTCTCAGAGGAATGGGCTGGTGATAATTGGTCCAATTGGGAAGTCGTTGAAGAGTACTTGAAAGCCATTAGGGGCCGTACAAAGGATGGAAAAGATAAGGGAGTCGTCTGTAAAATGTTAGGCACTTGTTTAGAAGCCGCGTACCAAGACAGGGAGAATAGGAATAGGAGAGAGCAGGAATTAGAGAAGGAAATAGAGAGCAGGAAGGCAGCTGAGTTACTGATACCTTTTAAAAATGAACAGCTGCAAAAACGATTGCAGGAAGAGAAGGAGAAAAGGCGGAAATTGGGAGAAAAGGTCGAAATGATGCTTATGCAGGCTCCCCACCCCCCTGACATCGTACAGATTAGGAAACTGATAGTATCCCCTGAAGATTGGGACGGAAACATTTGGGGTGATCCCGATGATAGCGAGTCAGAAGAAGACGTTCCTTTTTTCCCCACAAATCCTCCCGAATATGAAGCCAGACCCATTGTTAAAACAGAAGGAACTGCGGGACCTCGGGGTGCTAATCCACGGCATACCACGCGAACCAGTCCCTGGGGTCCGCTGCAAGGGACAAATTTGCAAGAGAGATATAGCAGAAACCCCAGTGACACTGAAACTGAATCCTTGTGGCGAGTATGCTTAACTGGCGGCGACCGAATCATGTTAAGCCGGTGTGAAAAATAGTGAAGGTGTTGTTGGCTTTCGCCATAATAACAGGGCTATAAACCTTTGACTTATAAGGATAACTAACCTTTAGTAAATTAGGAAACTTGAGAAACCTCAAAGATAACAACTAACAGCAACTGTGGAGAAAAACATCATGAAGAAAAACATCCGAGAGAAACAAAAGAGAACTTCTCCAAAAGACTCCACAAGTGATTAACAGAAGGAAACAGATGCAGAGGAGAAGGGAGCTGATGATAATCGATCCTACCAGAAGGAAACACGTGCACGGGAAAAGGGAGCTGATCCTACCAGAAGGAAACAGCTGCATGGGAAAGGGGAACTGAAGATCATCGATCCTCAGAAACAATTCAGAAGGAAACACACACATAGAAGAGAAAAAGGACTAATAATAGTCAATCCTTATCAACAATTACTCTGTCTAAAAGAGGGAATACGTATGCAATATTGAATGTATATAAGACATGGTTGAAGTGTTAGCTGGTGTGCCTCTGACCTGAGTCATGCGCCCAGCGCTGTGCTTTTGCTTCATTGACTTTGTCCCTATAATAAAGTAAGTGCCATTTCTCTTTAAGGGATCTGGCTATTTATTACAATTTGGGGGCTCGTCCGGGAGAATTCACTTGGTCCCAGTGGGCTCCGAGACCCCGAGCAGGAGGTGCACCTCACCGATTTCGGTGGCCTGCTCGGAGGACTTCGCGGTGCCTGTTGAGACTCCAAGCTGATAATGCCACGAGAGGAGGGACTCATAAAGCAAAAGGGGTAAGTCTCCCCAGGAAAACCCGCGGTAGCCCATAATTCTTGCGCACGAAGACCCAGGCCAGAAAACAGGACTGTAAGTACTGCTTGGTTGGGCGGGTTTGGGGCTTGATTGCTGCGTGTGTGGAACTCGGACCGGACAGTCCGGATCTGGGGAGCGAGTGTGGAGTCTTTCTAAGCGCGGTTCCAATCTCCCGCGAGGGAATTGGCCGGTGAAGAGACGAAGCGTCAGAGATTGAGTGAAAGACAGCCCCGGGAAAACTGGGTGCTTGACTGCTGTGGTGAGCGGAAGACAGCCCCAGGGAAAAGGGGAGCGGGAAAGTGCCGGCAGATATACCCCAAGACAGTCCTTTGGGGATAAAATTGGCTCATTGGAATATTGATCCGGCTACTAAAAATAAGGCTAAAGTTAAAATGATTCAGTATTATATGATAGAATGGACAAAGGAACCTCTACGAGCAGACCATTTGTATTGGCCTAGATATGGGCCCTTTGAAGGGTGGATGTGCCAGGCTTTAAACCTTTGTGTAAACTCTAAAGAATCCTTCAGCCCAGAGGAGAGGGAATACGCGTCCTGCTGGAAAGGGGAGATTTGGCCAAAAGGAGTTATTACCTTTAAAATAGCTGAGATCTCAAGGGAAGGAAAGGAGAAGCGGTGGGATCCTCTGGAAGTTTTGCCCCCTCCCTACCGCCTCCCTCCAACAGCCCCCCCTTCTCCTGGAAAAGAGCTGACACCTGGTGCTAGGAGAAGGTCGGACAGGTCTCAGAGGTTCATTGAAACAGTATCACTTCCAAACTCTCCTAGGTTACGGCGGAAACCTTCTCTTAAAGTCAAGGAATCGGAAGACCAAGACACGGTGCAGGAAAGCCCAGGAGTTAGTTTATTCCCCTTAAGGGAAGTACCCCTGGGGGGAGCACAAGGGAGGATAGGATTTGTAAACGTTCCTTTGACTCCCACTGAAGTCAGGAACTTTAGAAAGGAATTAAAAGGGTTACTGGAAGATCCAATAGGCCTATCAGAACAATTAGACCAATTCCTAGGCCCTAACATTTATACCTGGGAGGAAATGCAGTCAATAGGAAGTATAACATTTTCTCCCGAAGAACGGCAAATGTTTAGAACAGCTGGGATGAGAATTTGGGAAAGGGAAAATCAGCAAGGCCCACCTGGGGACCAGAAGATGCCAATAGTACACCCAAATTGGAATCAAAATGATGTAGAGGGTCGCAGGAACATGAGTGATTATCGAAATTTAATTATTAAAGGTTTAAAAGAAGCCGCTCCTAGAGGGCAGAATGTAAGCGAAGCATTTGATGGGCAGCAGGGAAGGGAGGAAACCCCGACCGAATGGCCTGAAACGCTGCGACCTGACATGAGACAGTGCTCAGGAAGAGATTCAGAGAGTCCCGCGGGGCAAACATTACTGAGAGTTCCAGCTGTTACATGCGCCTGGCCAGACATTCGAAGAAAATTAAGAGAAACGAGAGGACTGGCAGGATCGGGGCCTGAACGAATTACTGAGGGAAGCTCAGAAAGTATATGTACGAAGAGATGAGGAGACGGCTAAAGCAAAAGCTAAAATCATAGTAGCCACCATGAGGGAAGGAAATATTCAGAAAAATCCCAGGGTGATGGGGGGGATGGGAGGGAATCCTGAGAGGCGGGAGGAGACTTTTAGAGGGAACCAGATCCCTCCCAGAAGGGGACCATCGGGAACTGAGAAAAGGAATGAAGGAGGTGGATGTTTCTATTGTGGGAAACTTGGACATTTTAAGAAGGAATGTCTTCAAAGGGATAAAGATCAGAAAGTGTTTAAAGAAATTGAGGATTAGGGCTGTCAGGGGCTCTACCTCCTGGAGGATAGCTATCACCTTGAGCCCTTGCTAAACCTAAAAGTAGGCCCCCAGGAGGAGGTATTAGAATTTCTGGTAGATACAGGAGCTGAGCGAACTTGTGTTTGTAACATACCTAAAGGATGCACTATAAGTAAAGAAGTAATTAATGTAACGGGAGCAAAGGGGGAAAGTTTTAAAGCCCTGGTGATCAAGCAGGTGGTTTTTGAAGGTAATGACAAAATAGGTGTAGGGAATATTTTGCTAGTGCCTGGAGCTGGGTGCAATCTGTTGGGAAGAGACTTGCAGATCCAGCTGGGGGTTGGAGTAATCCCTGAGGAGGGGAAAATGATTGCAAAAATACTAAGATTAAGTCAGGAGGATGAATCCAAAATTAATCAGCAAGTTTGGGCTGTGGCTGGTAACAGAGGAGGTCTGAATATCCAACCAAGCAAAGTTTCTATAGAAAGGGAAAATCACCCCACACAAGTCAGGCAGTTCCCCATTGCAATGGAGGGAAAAAAAGGCCTCCAGCCCGTAACTGAAGGACTCATCTCTGATGGGACCCTCGAACCCTGTATGTCTCCTCGTAACACTCCTATCCTACCTGTAAAGAAACCTGACGGGACGTATCGGTTGGTGCAAGACTTACGGGAGGTGAATAAGAGAACTTTGGCTCGGTACCCTGTTGTACCAAACCCTTATACCCTTCTGAGCAAAGTTCCCCCGGAACACAGCTGGTTTAGTGTAGTGGATTTAAAAGATGTGTTTTGGGAATGTCCCCTGGCTGAGGAAAGTCGAGATATCTTTGCTTTTGAACGGGAGGACCCAAACACCGGACGTAAACAGCAGCTTAGACGGACAAAGCTCCCTCAAGGGTTTACGGAGTCTCCCAACCTCTCTGGAGGCTGGAGCCTCTGGACAGGCTCTGGAGGAGCTGTTACTATCTTTTCACACCCCTCCAAAAACTCAAATCACTCAGTATGTAGATGACTTATTAATATCAGGGGAAGAGGAAAAATTAGTCAGAGAAGTAACAATTCAGTTACTAAACTTATTAGGAGAGAAAGGTTTAAGGGTTTCCAAGGGAAAGTTACAATTTGTAGAACCTGAAGTACGATACTTAGGGCATATAATAAGTCAGGGAAGTCGCAAATTAAACCCCGAGAGGATTGCCGGAATAATATCCCTCCCACCCCCAACTACAAGAAGAGAAGTAAGGAAGTTATTAGGACTGCTAGGGTACTGTAGATTATGGATCGAGGGGTATACCCAGGCGGTGAAATTTTTATACGAAAAATTGACGGGGGAAGATAAGATAGAGTGGACACAGAATGACAATGAAAAACTAGAAGAACTAAAGTCAAAACTGATAAAAGCTCCGGTTCTGAGCCTACCATCGTTAGAGAAACCCTTCTGTTTGTTTGTCAATGTGGAAAATGGGATAGCCCATGGAATTTTGGCCCAGGAATGGGGAGGGGTGAGGAAACCGGTAGCGTACTTATCAAAATTATTAGATCCAGTCAGCCGAGGTTGGCCAATATGCATCCAAGCGGTAGCCGCTACCGCGATACTAGTGGAAGAAAGTCAAAAACTCACTTTCAGGGGTAAGCTAATAGTTCACACTCCACACTCTGTAAGGAATATCTTAAATCAGAAAGCAAATAAATGGTTGACGGATTCTAGGATGTTGAAAGATGAGGCCATTTTACTAGACAACGAAGACCTAACCTTGGTAACAGATAAGAATCAAAATCCTGCCCAGTTTCTATATGGGGAACCTAAAGAGGAACTAGTACACGATCGTTTAGAAGTAATAAATTATCAGACAAAAATCAGAGAAGATTTGACTGACCAAGCCTTATCGGTAGGAGAAAAGATATACATAGATGGATCATCTAGGTGTATACAAGGGAAAAGAATGTCTGGATATGCAATAATAGATGGGAGTAACATGACGATTATAGAAAAAGGAGAACTGCCATCTAATTGGTCTGCTCAAAGCTGTGAGTTATACGCCTTAAAAAGAGCATTAGAATTTCTAGCACATAAGGAAGGAACTATTTATACAGATTCTAAATATGCATTTGGGGTGGTACATACTTTTGGAAAAATCTGGGAAGAAAGAGGATTACTAACTTCAAAAGGAAAAGGACTAGTTCACGAGGAGTTAATATTGGAGGTATTAGAAGCTTTAACTCTACCTAAGGAAATTGCAGTAGTCCGTGTAAAGGGGCATCAGAAAGGATTAACACCAGAAATAAGGGGAAATAATCCAGCTGACCAAGAGGCGAAAGAGGCTGCTGAAAATGGGGAAGAGAAATTATTAGTTGTTCAACAGAGAAAAGAGGAGCGAGGTAATATTCCTCAATTCACTGAAGCTGAAGAAAAGGAATTGACTAGAATAGGAGGAGAAAAGACTCCGGAAGGAAAATGGGTGCTACCTGATGGGCGTCAGATAGTAAATAAAACATTAGCAAGAAAAATATTGGAGGAATTGCATAGAGAAACCCACTGGGGAACACAGGCCATTTGCGACCACTTTCTTAGAAAATGTGGATGCATAGGGGTGTTCGGAGTAGCTAAACAAATCACCGAGAGGTGTATAACTTGCCAAAAGGTGAATAAAAAGGTAATGAGAAAACCCATCCATGGAGGGCGGGAGTTGGCCTTACGCCCCTTTCAAAATATACAAGTGGATTTTACAGAACTCCCACAAGTCCAAAGGTGGAAGTTCCTCTTGGTATTAGTCGACCATCTTACCCATTGGGTGGAGGCAATTCCAGTCACTAGAACATCGGCTAATGTAGTAACAAAGATCCTGCTAGAACAAATTATTCCTAGATACGGAATGGTTCATAGAATAGACTCTGACAGGGGAACACATTTCACCTCCAAAATAATCACCCAGAGAACTCAAGCCTTAGGCACTCAGTGGGAGTTACACACTCCATGGCACCCCCAAAGCTCAGGAAGGGTTGAACGAATGAATCGGACTTTAAAAAGGGCTTTAACCAAATTAATGATAGAAACTCAACTGTCATGGGTCAAGTGCCTCCCTTTAGCATTACTCGGGGTTCGAACTCAACCCAGAACGGATCTCGGAGTCTCTCCATATGAAATGATGTTTGCTTTGCCCTTCTTGGCTTCACAGCAGGAAATGGCTACTTATGAAGGAGGGAGGCTAGTATTAAACAATACGTAATGCAGATTGCAAAGAACTTGGAACAACTAAGAAATAAAGGGTTGCTCCCACAAACTACCGTGTTGGATTTTAAGATCCATAACATTAAAATTGGAGAACGGGTTTTAGTAAAAACTTGGAGAGAGCAATCTTTAACTCCTCAATGGGAAGGTCCCTTTCAGGTGCTGTTGACTAGGGAAGCTGCAGTACGGACGAAGGAAAAAGGGTGGACTCACGCCAGCAGAATAAAAGGACCAGTAGAAGAACCTAGAGATTGGACTCTGACTTCAACTCCCGGGGACACCAGACTCACCTTAAAACGCCAACCAACGCGGTGATGTATGGGAGAGGAACTGAATAATAACTTGGAAATCACAGAAACTTGGGGAGTGAAACCAGAACTTTATCGTTGGTTTCGGGTACGGCCAGGGCAAACCTTAAGGAAAATTAGATATCCTCCTTGGGGAAGAGCACTCCCGTTACAGGCAGGAGGGTCAGGGTTGTATAAAACTGAAAACTCTCTGTTTGCACTTGCACGTGATTTATATAAAGAAGATAGTCGGCTATATCCTAACCTTGAGGAAGAACTACAGCCCCCTCCAGTACCCCGTAGTATACCTTGTCTGATACATCCCTGTGCTAGACATCATAGTTGGGTGAAGTGCGAATGCTTAGGTTGTAAGCAAAATTGGTATTACCATTCATCCCAAAGACATCCCTTCTGTTTAAATTGCCGGAAGCAAAATTCGAGTTTGGCTCAAACTCAGATACGATATACCAATATCGTAACATTAATTTGTGGGTGGGAATTGCTAGTGCCGGTTCTGTGGGAAATTCCTGAAGAATGGTGGGAAACGGTGGTCTCTAAGTGTAAAAAACGATTTTGCTTGGAAAAAGAGGTAAGAACCCTACCTGCTACAAGAGCCAGGGATACCGGATGAAAAGAGGATGGAGGGCAAGACCAGGTTGGCCACTGTACTCGCTGCCAAGAAGAATTATTTCTCGGCTGTTGGAAGCACCCCAATAGGCATGAGAGGTAGGAGTATAAGCCATACTGGACCTCCACTCCTCGTATTGTTATTAGCGGTATCCTTAGTACCCAGTAACGAATGCATGAAGTGTTACCAGCAGGTCTCCTGGAATAGGAAGATGGTTTCCACGATGACAGTGCATTCGCATATCAACAGCCGCTGTTATAACTGCCGTGAGTTAACAGTGTGCAAATACGACCAACACGAATATTGGGTTGGGAAGAGTTTAGGAATAGGTGGAACAAGACTAGGAGTGCATTGTCCTAGAGGGGAGCAATGGCTCTGCTTTACTAAAGCCGGGCATTGGGACATATCGGACGGAGGTGGGGTACAAGATATGATAAAAGCCGAAATCGTGAAAAATAAAATAGAAAAAGTTAAGAAAAAAATAACTCCAAAATTTGATGGAGAATTGTATGCAAAAATCAGAAAGCAGTTGGAGGAAGAAAGAGGACTCCCAACATTAGGAAAGAATTTGTTTGTAGATTTGGGGGAAAGAATAAGCAGGGAATTAAATGTAACAAATTGCTGGATTTGCGGAGGGCCTTTAATGACGGAAGAGTGGCCTTGGGAAGGGAGCAGTTTAGGGCCAGTGGAACTCCTTAAATGGAATCGTACCAGTAGCACGCGAGAAGACCGACCTGAGGGATGGATTTTGAGTTCTATCACAATAGGGGAAGAATGCCTACGGAGAGAGGGTAAAAATTATTTAAAGAGTGCGGGACATTCTCCTTGTAAAAGACTTCAAATCAGCAATGGGACTTCCACCTGGTGGTACCCCGAAAAGCCAAAATGGGTATGGGCCCTAAATAATAATACAGGAAATTGTGAATATGACAGTATGAGAAGACTTTTTAAATGTCAAAAAAGGGTCCTAAACCCTTATCAAAACATTCCAGAAATATCCAAGTTTTGGGAAAATATAGCGGAGATGCAGACAGAGTTTTGGAAAGCCCCTGAAGGGTTATTCTGGATATGCGGCAAAAGAGCTTATTCAGAACTACCTTCTAAGTGGAAGGGTAGCTGTACCCTTGGTATTATCCAGCCGGGATTTTTCTTATTGCCTGGACCAAAAGGGGATGATTTAGGAGTACCGGTATATGAGTCCTTAAGAAGAACTAAAAGAGATATTGTAGCAGGATCTCAGAGGTGGGGTGAAGAGGATTGGCCTCCTGAACGGATAATCCAAGTATAGGGACCAGCCACTTGAGCTCAAGATGGCAGCTGGGGTTACCGGACTCCCATTTATATGTTAAACCGCATTGTCCGACTACAGGCGGTTGTAGAAATAATATCTAATAGAACAGCTCGAGCAATAAATCTAATAACGAAACAGCAAAAACAAATGAGGGCTGCGATATACCAAAACCAATCAGCCTTAGACTACTTACTGGCGGAAGAAGGGGGCGTTTGTGGAAAATGGAACACTTCAGATTGTTGTTTAAAGATAGATGATAATGGGGATGCAATATTGGAAATAACAGAAGAAATCCGGAAAATTGCGCATGTGCCGGTTCAAAAATGGGAATCTATGTTAAACGATAATTGGTGGAATAATGTTTCTGGGGGAAGCTGGTGGAAGAAACTAGGCTACATTCTCTTATGTTCAATTGCTGGTTTATTATTTCTTCCTTGCTTAATCCCTTGTTTTATACGCTTAATGATAACAGTAGTCCAAAGCATGCAAGTAGTTCCCATGCCCAAGAATCCAAAATTGGCAGCCTCAGGCTCAACTAAAAAGGTAATGGTATTAAGGAGAATAAGAAATACTCCACAACAATTGGAAGAAGCAGAACCGATCTATGAACAAAACAAATGGATTAAGCAAAATGAAAGTTATGGCTCAAGCCAAATGCAGTATAAAAGACAAAAAGGGGGAATTGTGAAAAATAGTGAAGGTGTTGTTGGCTTTCGCCATAATAACAAGGCTATAAATCTTTGACTTATAAGGATAACTAACCTTTAGTAAATTAGGAAACATGAGAAACCTCAAAGATAACAACTAACAGCAACTGTGGAGAAAAACATCATGAAGAAAAACATCCGAGAGAAACAAAAGAGAACTTCTCCAAAAGATTCCACAAGTGATTAACAGAAGGAAACAGATGCAGAGGAGAAGGGAGCTGATGATAATCGATCCTACCAGAAGGAAACACGTGCACGGGAAAAGGGAGCTGATCCTACCAGAAGGAAACAGCTGCATGGGAAAGGGGAACTGAAGATCATCGATCCTCAGAAACAATTCAGAAGGAAACACACACATAGAAGAGAAAAAGGACTAATAATAGTCAATCCTTATCAACAATTACTCTGTCTAAAAGAGGGAATACGTATGCAATATTGAATGTATATAAGACATGGTTGAAGTTAGCTGGTGTGCCTCTGACCTGAGTCATGCGCCCAGCGCTGTGCTTTTCCTTTATTGACTTTGTCTCTATAATAAAATAAGTGCCATTTGTCTTTAAGGGATCTGGCTATTTATTACAACCCGTTTGGCGGGGGGCTCGCTCTGGCAGCTGCCGACCTCCTCCTCCTCCTTGACCTTCTCCTACTCCTCCTCCTCCTCCTCCTCCTCCTCGCCCCCGCCGCTGGGCTCGCCCCGGGCCCGCAGGTAGGCATGGAACTGCTCCTTGGAGGCGAGGAACCTACAGAAACATCACACCCCTGTCACCCCAGCCATGGGGGGAGCGGTGTGACAGGGCCATGGGGGACAGGGGGCTGCTGGGGGGACAGCGGGGCCGGGCATGTACTGGGGGGGCAGTGCAGAGGCTTGGCATGTACCGGGAGGGGGCTATGGGGGGGCCGTACACGTAGTGGGGGGGTTATGGAGGGCCCTGGCCCCTACCAGGGGGGTTATGGAAGGGCCATACCTGTACCCGGGGGGTTATGGGGAGGTCTGCGCATGTACTGTGGGGGTTGGGGGGGGGCCTGGCATGTACCGAGGGGGGTTATGAGGGGGCCCAGGCACGTACCGGGGGGCCGGCAGGGCCGGGGCCGGGGCTGTCGTGGGCCCGCACTCACCGGGGGCCGCAGCCGCCATGCTGCCGCACGCGGGGATGAGGGCAGGGGCCGGGCGGGCCACGTGACGGGGGCGCGTGCGCGGGACGGGTATTTTGAAGCAGTTTTTTGAAGCGGTTTTTTGAAGCAGTAAATGCAAGGCCTGGTTGCTCAGGGCTCAGCCGTCTCCCATTGCACAGAGGTGTAAATCTGCTTGAAGCTGTCCCGTGGGCAGAATTCTGTTGTGGCTGCTCCGGCAACAGGGTTTTCCGCATTACCCCTTGGAAGGATTTTCAAGCTCCGCCCAGCAGAGGTGTGAGAGGGCTTTGTGTTTCGGCTGCTGGTGGCCCATGGGAGGAACTGTTTTTTGCTCCTCCTTTGCTGAGGGCGTTGTGCCTTCTTCCTGCTGTGGGCAGGCTGCAGGATGGATGGAGGAGCCGTGGGACAAAGTCACCTTCCCTCTGGGGGCTGGGGTCGTTCTCTGACATGGGCTGTAGCCAGCACAAAGCTCACTGCAGATGTTTGGTGCTGCCACACGTTCCTGGTGGGTGTATGAAGGAGGCTGTGCTGCTAATGCAGCGAGCAAGGGCTGGTGCTCATGAGAGTGGCCGGAGTGCAAAGCCTGTCCTTGTGTTTGGTGTGTGGGTGGGAGTTCAGACTGAAAGACAGAGTGATGTGACAAGTGTGGGGTGCTTGGTGTGAGATGGCACTCTCTGACCTCTGCTTCCTCCCCTATAGCTGCCACATCTTCCCCATGCGTTTGGGACCCTGGTTGCAGCCTCTCCAGCTCCATAGTCATAGAATCGTGTCATATCGAGGTTGGAAGGGTGTCCAGGGGAGCGAGGAGCTGTGAATCCTGTGTTGCGGCTGCCGGAGCTGGAAGGCTTTCATGGGCGAGTACAGTGCTTGGATGGCCAGAGCTGTCGCTTCAACATCCTTCAGCAGCACTAAAGCAGCTTTGAAGAAAACCACTAGCCAAGAACTCGCTGGGAAAGGCCAAGTCAGGAGAAAAGGAAAGGCTGATTGCAGGAGAGTGTGATATATATATACAGGGAGAAGTAAGTCAGAAAAAGTTCATCTGCTTGAATGTCCAAGTTAAACAAGGGCCAAGTATTCACGAAAATCCCCCTTCAGCGGGGGACTCGTGGGAGATGGGAAGGTCTTGGCTGCAGACATCATGAAATGGTTGAGTTTCAAATTGTCAGAAAAAGGGCGGGCAGAGTTGCTCCCCTGGATTTTGGGAGGTGAATGCCCCGTTAGGAAGGTTGCTGGTGATCCTAAACTGGGAGCTGCTGTTGAGTCTGTTGAGGGCCAAGAGGCCTTGCAGAAGGCTCTAGATGGCTTGGAGCGTTGGGCAATCCTGAGCGGCATGAAATTGAAGCAGTCCAAGTGCCGCATTCTGCAGGTGGGAGGGAGGGAGGAACGGCGGCACCAGTGGGAATGGGGAGGGGGCGTCTGGGGAGCAGCCCTGCAGAAAGGGGTGTGGGGGTGGTGAGCAGCTCAGGAGGAGCCAGCAGTGTCCCCTGGCACCAAGAGGGCCAGCGCATCGTGGGGGGCATCAAAGACAGTAGAAGCAGGCGGCCAAGGGAGGGGATTGTCCCGCTGTGTTCAGCGCTGGCGCGGCTTCACCTGGAGCACTGTGTGCGGTGCTGGGCCCCACCATTGGAGAAGGGTGGGAAGGTCCTCGGATGGTGCAGAGGAGGGCAAGCAAGGTGGTGACAGGGCTGGAAGGCATGTCCTCTGAGGAGCGTCTGAGCGCTGGGGGTTGGTCTCATCTGGAGAGCAGGAGGCTGAGGGGCGAGCTCGTGGCTCTGTGCAGCTTCCTGAGGAGGGGACGTGGAGAGGGAGGTGCTGAGCTCTTCTCCCGGGCATCCAGGGACAGGATGCGTGGAAATGGCTCAAAGCCACACCAGGGGAGGTTCAGCCTGGGCATTAGGAAGCGTTTTTTCACCAAGAGGGCGGTCAAACCCTGGAACAGGCGTCCTCGAGAGGTGGTTGATGCCCCAAGTCTCTCTGTGCCCAAGAGGCCCTTGGACAATGCCCTTAAGAACACGCTTTAACTGGAGGTCAGCCCTGCAGTTTGGGTTCTGGTCTTTATCTTCCCTTTTCCGCCTTCTCTGGCGCAGAGCAGCTCCCCGCGGCCCCCGAGAGCTGTGGGCGGTGGCGGTGCAGCTGCTGCAGGGAACGGGAGTTTTGGGTGCAGGAGGGTGCTCGGGGAGGGGGGTTGGGAGGCCGGACGCAGAGCAGCAGCGGTGCCGGGAGCTGCGCCGGGCCCTGCCGAGGCCAAGGGGACTGCGCCCGCCCGGGGCCCGCAGCAGCTCCCCCCAACACCGGGGGTGCCCCGGCGGGGACCGGGGACCTCCCCCCGCACCTTCTGCGCGCCGGGCACGCAGAGGGGCGGCCGCTGCCCAAACACGCCCCTGGCTGCGTTGGTCCCGGGCTGTGGAGCTGGGAGGGGGAACGGGCAATAAAGAGCTGGGGTTTCCAGGCACTTTTGGCTCCTGCCGTGATTTCTTTGTTTATTTCATTCCTTATTTCCCCCCCACTGCTGGTGTCGGGGCTGCCCAAGGTGCAGGCAGAGAAGGGGAGGAGGGTCCCTGCCTGGCCGGCAGCTCCCCCCTGGCCATTGTGGGGGTGATTTGGGGTGATTGGGCAGCGCAGGGAGGCAAAGCCGGGCTGCGGAGCCGCGGACGGGGGTGATTGTCCCGAGGCTTTGGGGGCTTTGCCCCGAGCCCTGTCCCCGCGGGAGGGGATGCTGGCCGGGGTCCAGCCGAAGGCCTGGCAGCCCTTGTGGTCGTGTGTGTCCGTCCCCTCCCGCTCCCCAAGGTCTGTCCTTGTCCCGGGGCTCCGTGCTGCTTTCTGCGTGGGGCCGTGTCGGTCGGTCCGGCGGGGACCCGTCTGTCCTGGCTGCCCCTGGGGAAGGGGACAGGGGAGTCCCCCCCCCACTACTGCCACCCCACTGGCAGTGACCCGGCCCTGGGGGGGGGCTCGGTGCCCTTCAGGGTCCCATGTGGGGCTGTGGCACCTGGTGGGGGCTGATTCCCGCTGTCCCCCGCGCTCCCTCCCCTCCCAGACAGGCATGGAGCGGGGCTGATGAAACAACTTTTAATGGAAAAACAGGAGAGAAAAGGCCCTATCGAAGCTACTCTAACCCCCCCTCCCCTAAACATGTCCCTCTCCCCACCCCCCCAAACACACCATCCCCCCAGATACAGTCCCCTCCCTTAAATCTGCCCCCCCACACCCCTCCCCTAAATACAACCCTCCCCCCAGCCCCCAAATGCACCCGCGCTGCAGCCCTTCATCTGCATCTCCTCGCTGGGGTCGTCTCTTCCCCCCCGCCACCCCCGGCCTGTCCGCCAGAGCCCTGCACTTCCTGGGTGGCAGCAACGGGGAGCTCGTCCCCCGCTTCGTCCCCCGCTTCTCTGTCATGGTGGACTGGGCTGGCGGCAGCTCCATCCCCGTGTCCCCACACGACTCCTGGGACTTCGTCCTGCAGAAGATATCTTCAAGGACGACGACGGCCTTCTGGGTCACCTCCACGCCAAAGTACTTGACAGGCACCTCCTGGGGCACTGCAAGGTGGCCAGCTGTGTCCCCGAGGGCTTGGCTGTTGGGGACAGGAGAGGGGCTCCTGGGGACATCACTCTCAAGGTGGCCGGCCGTGTCCCCGAGGGCTTGGCTGTTGGGGACAGCAGAGGAGCTGCTGGGGACGTTGCTCTCTGGCCCGCAGAGGAATTCTTCCAAGATGCGGGCACCCTCCAGGAGCTCCTCCGTGCTGCAATCAAGCATCAGCAGCTCCTCCGGCAGCGAGAGGGAGTCGACGTCGCAGAGGGGGGCGGCTTCGCCGGTGCCACCGGGGTCACAGTCCAAGAGGCTCAGGGCCTCCTTGAGGGACACCTCGTGGGGCACGGCAAGGTGGCTGGCCGCATCCCCGAGGGCTTGGCTGTGGGGGACGTTGCTCTCGGAGGAGTTGTCGCTGCTCGAGGAGGTGTCACTCTTTAGGGAGATGGTGTCATACTCTGAGATGTCCTGCTCTGAGTAGGTGATGTTCTTTGGGGAGAAGGTGAGCTCTGGGAAGATGTCGCTCTCGGAGGAGATGTCGCTCCAGGGTGAGATGTTGCTCTTTGGGGAGCTGATGGTGCTCCAGGGGATGTCGCTGCCCAGGGGTGCCTGCGCGGGGGAGGCCCTGCTGGAGCTGTTGGTCTCTGAGGACCATTCCTTGGTGTTCTCGAAGGCAGGGATGGATGTTGGCAACTGGGTGGGTGCTGGGGCCACCGCTCTCCCCTCTCTGATGATGCCACCAGGGTCCCCAGGTGTGGTGATGGTGGTGTCAGGGTCCTGGGAGACCTCGACTGTGTCCAAGGAGGAAAACAAGAGCCAGAGGGGCTCTTGGAGGAGCATGTCCTCAGTGACTTCAAAGTTGGCATCTAGGTCAGCAGGAGCTTCGTTGTGGGGGGCAGCAGCAGGGCTGGGGGGGAAGTAGGTGCCCGTGGGGACGCGGCTGGCAGGGGGTGCTCCCACGGAGGTGGCCTTGAGGTGCTGGTGTCCGGGGATGGAGTTGAACAGCAGCGGGGGGACTGCGGGCACCGCTGTGCCCTGGTGGCCGTAGTCTGGGAGCTGCGTCAGTTGGGGCGGTGGGTGTTGTCCCTGGGGGGTGCCACGGGCTGCCCAGGCTGGGAGGGTCCTGCAGCCCCCGGGGCCCCACAGGGCAGCGCCCGACAAAGCAGCAGCGTTGTGGCTGAGGGTGGCCTTGGCCGGCACAGGCACGTTGGTGACGGTCCACTCGATGGACCCAAAGCGTGGGTCGAAGAAGCAGCAGCCGCATGGGGCCCTGTGCAGCCCTGTGTGGGTGGGAGGGAGCCGTGCTGGGCCGGGGGCACCCTCCGGGGCACCCGCCGAAGCGCCCCCCATGGCCATCAGGGCGTTGATGGTGTCAGGGTGGCAGAGGGGACAGGGATGCCATACCTGGTGGTGGGGCCTGTGGGGCCGCCCCCACTGGGGGTGCCCAGGCTGCAGGGAATGGCTGCTGCTGCCCGGGCGGTGGGAACAGGGTGGCTGCGCCTGGAAGAGAGACAGGAGCCATGGCTGGCGGTCACCTCCTGCGCTCTCGTCCCTGAGAGGTGGCCCCAAGTATTGTGGAAATTCTCAGGAACTGGGATTCACTGGGCAGGCGAAAGCAGGGACACTCAGCCGGGCTTGCTGAGCCCCCGTGCCAGAACTGCTGCGGGGGGAACAGGGGAGGTGGGATGGTGAAGGTGACCATGGAGAGGGGAGGGGGAGGCTGAAGGTGCCCAGGGTTCTTGAACACCAATGGTGTTGGGGTGGCAGAGGGGACAGGGGTGCCATACCTGGTGGTGGGGCCTGTGGGGCCGCCCCCACTGGGGGTGCCCAGGCCGTGGGGAAGAGCAGCTGCTGCCGGGTCGATGGGAACAGGGTGGCTGCGCCTGGAAGAGAGACAAGAGCCATGGTCACCTCCTGCGCTCTTGGCCCCGACAGCGTCCCTGGGCTGTGGGTCGGGGTCTGTTCCTGCCTTGGGGGTAGAAGGTTTGTGGGAGCACAAAAGCCTGAAGGCTCTGGGACGCCGGGGGGGTGCGGGGGCCGCACAGTGGGAGCCACCGAGGTGGCAGCGCCATGGTGGGTCCCGTCAGTCTCTCCGCTGCTAAGGACTCTTTGGTGTCTCCAGGATGGAATGTTGGGGCTCCCTGTGCTCCGTCCCCTCCCAACAGCCCCCCCAACAGACCCCCCAGCTCCTGCTGGGGAGGGAAGGGGCTCGGGGGGGCTGGGTGTCCCTGGATCCCACCAGGGGCTCTGTGTGCAAGTGCTTTTTGCTTTCAACAGTATTTTTCAGGGGGCGAAAGGACCAAGTTGGTTCAGCCAAGCTTTGTGGGGTCGAAGCTGCACCCGCAGCCTCCTTGTGCCACACGGCAAATGCCTCTGTGACTGTCGCCTGTGCTGCGCTGCCTGGAGTGACGCAGAGACAGGAACAAGGACCTGGAGGGTGCGAGGGAAGGTCACGCAGCATCCCTCGGTGGCACGCTCCCCTGCCCAGCCCTCCCTCAAATCCTGCTCTCGGGTCTTTTAGTCTCCTCATTGGGAAACAAGCAGCTCTGGGTCCCCCTCGGAGGGGGCTGTACCTTCCCTGGGTGCGTGACACCGGGAGGAGACGGTACCCACCGCTGCATGCTCCCAGAAAAGGCCGGGATTCTGCACAACATCCGCAGAATGGATCCGCATAGGGCCTCCTCAGCCCTATCTGTAGGAATTTGCCGTGTGTTTAGGGAGGAAGGTGAAGTTGGTAGCTACGGCTCCCAGCAGCAGCTCACTAGAAGAAAGAAAAGAACAAAAACAAAGCAAAAAAAAAAAAACAATCAGAGGTTTGTGTCCAGTACAATAGAGCCACCGGTACCCTGTTGCGTCGCCCTGTGGCTCTACAGCGAAGGTGATGGCAGTCAGATGTGTCAAAACAAGCCTCTACCCTCCCGAAAATTTAGGGCTGCTGCACAAAACCGCCTCCGGTGCTGAGCTTTAACCTGCTCCTGTCATGAAATAATGACAGCCTGCGGAGGCATAATTTAGCCCAGATCTGAAGATGTCTGTTTTAAGGTTAAAAAGTCCTCCCAGCTAAACTTTATCCAACAGCAGCAATGAAAAAATCAACTTGTCTGGTGTTCATTTGGGTTCCTCTCATTAATGAAGCCATGCAGGATCCCAGCCCGGAGGGTCCATCTTTGCTTTATCCCAACTTCCCATATCCACTGCAAGGTTTAATTGGTTTCATGGCACCGGATCCCAACAAGGATTTAAAACGATCCGGTTGCTAACAGACCTGGTTGCTTTAACCCTGAACCCCAGCACTGGAGGGACGCAGCCTCCCGATAAGGACAATGCCCCTATTGCTGGGCAGTCACCCAGAATCGGTGCCAAAACGGGTTCTGAAGTTTGGTGACCTGAAGACCAGCCTCACCCCTGGCGATGCCATGCCGAGAGTCAGCAGGAGCCACTGAAAAGCTCCTCCCCACCTCTCGCCGTGCCTGTGCAGAGCCAAAACCCTGCCAGTGCCAGAAGGCATTAAGGGCAGATGTGGCGGTGTGCTCTTCCCTTTTTTTATCCCCCCGGCTCCTGCTCAAGCCATGGCCATCAGCGGGAGTTGTGATGAGTCGCACTTGAACTGTGGGAGATGGCTGGCAACATAACCAAAACCCTGTCTGGAGTGGGAACCTGGGTGTCTTGTTCCCATGAGAATATGACTGTAGGTCAATTCTCTTACTCCATAAACAGTGGACAGCCCAAGAGCCCTTGGAGCTCTCCTGCACGGCAGCGGCTGCACGCCAGGGTCTCCTCTTGAGCAGGGACGCTCGCTTAAGGTTCTTCTCCTCAAGGCCGAGAGATTCCTTGCCACAACAGATTCTCGGTAAGTGACTAATAGCATGCTAAACTTTGAAATCTTAGCTAAGGGATCTAAGGATTGATTGCGCATATAGAATCCTTTAGACATAAACCGTTGCCCAAGTCTGGGACTAGGATTGGATCCAGCCGCAGCCAGACTCCTCTCTGAGAAGGAGTTTAGAAAGCCAGGGGGTCCTTTCTGAACCTCGTGACTCAACGGGAGGGTCTCCCTGAGAGCTTGTCTGACCCCGGCCTCTATGCAGTAAATAATCAAGTGTGCCCTGGCATCGAACCTCGTAAAACACTGTCGCATTCACTGCTAACTTTGTTAAATCACTGTTTTATGTTAATAAACATTTCACTACTCTCTTACAAGTGAAGTTATTCACTCGGCTCGGCCCGCGACACCTGGCCTAGTCGGCAGGATGTCAGGAGTTATCACTGATTATTTAGGGAGGCATGGAGTGAACCCGAGCCCCAGATTCTCAGAGGAATGGGCTGGTGATAATTGGTCCAATTGGGAAGTCGTTGAAGAGTACTTGAAAGCCATTAGGGGCCGTACAAAGGATGGAAAAGATAAGGGAGTCGTCTGTAAAATGTTAGGCACTTGTTTAGAAGCCGCGTACCAAGACAGGGAGAATAGGAATAGGAGAGAGCAGGAATTAGAGAAGGAAATAGAGAGCAGGAAGGCAGCTGAGTTACTGATACCTTTTAAAAATGAACAGCTGCAAAAACGATTGCAGGAAGAGAAGGAGAAAAGGCGGAAATTGGGAGAAAAGGTCGAAATGATGCTTATGCAGGCTCCCCACCCCCCTGACATCGTACAGATTAGGAAACTGATAGTATCCCCTGAAGATTGGGACGGAAACATTTGGGGTGATCCCGATGATAGCGAGTCAGAAGAAGACGTTCCTTTTTTCCCCACAAATCCTCCCGAATATGAAGCCAGACCCATTGTTAAAACAGAAGGAACTGCGGGACCTCGGGGTGCTAATCCACGGCATACCACGCGAACCAGTCCCTGGGGTCCGCTGCAAGGGACAAATTTGCAAGAGAGATATAGCAGAAACCCCAGTGACACTGAAACTGAATCCTTGTGGCGAGTATGCTTAACTGGCGGCGACCGAATCATGTTAAGCCGGTGTGAAAAATAGTGAAGGTGTTGTTGGCTTTCGCCATAATAACAAGGCTATAAATCTTTGACTTATAAGGATAACTAACCTTTAGTAAATTAGGAAACTTGAGAAACCTCAAAGATAACAACTAACAGCAACTGTGGAGAAAAACATCATGAAGAAAAACATCCGAGAGAAACAAAAGAGAACTTCTCCAAAAGACTCCACAAGTGATTAACAGAAGGAAACAGATGCACAGGAGAAGGGAGCTGATGATAATCGATCCTACCAGAAGGAAACACATGCACGGGAAAAGGGAGCTGATCCTACCAGAAGGAAACAGCTGCATGGGAAAGGGGAACTGAAGATCATCGATCCTCAGAAACAATTCAGAAGGAAACACACACATAGAAGAGAAAAAGGACTAATAATAGTCAATCCTTATCAACAATTACTCTGTCTAAAAGAGGGAATACGTATGCAATATTGAATGTATATAAGACATGGTTGAAGTGTTAGCTGGTGTGCCTCTGACCTGAGTCATGCGCCCAGCGCTGTGCTTTTGCTTTATTGACTTTGTCCCTATAATAAAGTAAGTGCCATTTCTCTTTAAGGGATCTGGCTATTTATTACAATTTGGGGGCTCGTCCGGGAGAATTCACTTGGTCCCAGTGGGCTCCGAGACCCCGAGCAGGAGGTGCACCCCACCGATTTCGGCAGCCTGCTCGGAGGACTTCGCGGTGCCTGTTGAGACTCCAAGTTGATAATGCCACGAGAGGAGGGACTCATAAAGCAAAAGGGGTAAGTCTCCCCAGGAAAACCCGCGGTAGCCCATAATTCTTGTGCACGAAGACCCAGGCCAGAAAACAGGACTGTAAGTACTGCTTGGTTGGGCGGGTTTGGGGCTTGATTGCTGCGTGTGTGGAACTCGGACCGGACAGTCCGGATCTGGGGAGCGAGTGTGGAGTCTTTCTAAGCGCGGTTCCAATCTCCCGCGAGGGAATTGGCCGGTGAAGAGACGAAGCGTCAGAGATTGAGTGAAAGACAGCCCCGGGAAAACTGGGTGCTTGACTGCTGTGGTGAGCGGAAGACAGCCCCAGGGAAAAGGGGAGCGGGAAAGTGCCGGCAGATATACCCCAAGACAGTCCTTTGGGGATAAAATTGGCTCATTGGAATATTGATCCGGCTACTAAAAATAAGGCTAAAGTTAAAATGATTCAGTATTATATGACAGAATGGACAAAGGAAGCTCTACGAGCAGCCCATTTGTATTGGCCTAGATATGGGCCCTTTCCTGCACTGTGTTGTGTGAACTCAGAAATCGGGTAATGAAAAATGGGGAAAACGCTCAGCTCTCCTAACCTGGGGATGGGCACCGCTTCCTGCTTGGCATCTCAAGACTTGCAGCACCTCAAGACTTGCAGAAAAGGGACTCAAAAAAAACCCCACAGCCCCTTTCCTTCCAACTTTTGCCTGCTGCCAGGGAGACACAGCTCACCATTCCCTGCTCCTTGATCAGCTTATTTGCCTTCTCACTGAGGTCGAGTGCCCATAAATGAACCTGGAGCTCTGGATCAGACTGGCAGGAGCAGATCGGGTAACAGGAGATGAGGCAAAAGACAAGCATCTATTGAAGGAGGGAAAATGCGCTGCAGAACGTCTTCTTACCTTCTTGTAGACCAGGTCAATGGGACACCCGACATTGATGTCCACAAAGTCCACTTCAGTTGTCTGGTTCGGGAGCTCTGCGCATTTGGTCATCGTGTCTGGAAACGCTCCCTCCGGCTGCCAGAGGGGGACAGGTTGCATGAATTCAAGCAGCAGCTTTTCTCCTCAGAAGCGAGTTATTTCTTTGGTTCTCAAGATGATAGCACCCACCTGCACCCCAAAAATTACCTTTGGTGTGATGCCGTTTGAGGAGAGCCCACTGGGAGGACTGGCCCTGAAGCAGGTTTGTGCACGCAGCCGTCTCTCCACAGGTGACGTCTGCCCCAAAGCGCTCGCATTGCCTTCGGAAAGGGAGGTTACCGCCCTGAAAGAGACAGCAGAGAGATGGTTTGTCAGGAGATTTGCTCTGTTCCAGATGTGGCAATGGCAAATTTGGACAAAAGGAGAGAATTATCCACCTACCGTGGTCAGCGGAGCCAAGTAGAGCTTGCCTTGGATTGCCAGCTGGAAAACAAGAAGGATGGAGGAGCACGTCAGGAGAGCTGAAGCAGCAGTGGTTAAACAGAAGGATATTCCAGGTAGCAATTGTAGCACTTGCCTTGGCTAAATGTCAGTGGGAAACCCAGGAAATCACTGTTTTTTCTTCGAGAGCCCCAACTATTCCAAGAGAATGTATCACTTGGAGAAAAGAACCAGAAACTGGAACCGCTCCGTTTGTTTTCAGTGCTCACCCTGGAGGAAACTCAAAGCAGTTACAGATCTAGAGGGATGCAAGACTGGCTAAAGGATGAACGCGGAGAGGGGCCAGAACTGCTCCAAGCACCCGTCGCTCCCCGGGTGATGTTGGGTGCCCCACGAAACGCTCCCAGGAAGCCGACTGCTGTAACGTGCCACAGAAGGGCGGTGATGTACCCACTTGAGGGGACATTTTAGCACTACCGCTTCAGGGAAGCTGACGCTTTACTTGTCCCGCTCAGCTCATCCTGCTTCACCCTCTCCCAGGCAGCCAACGGAGCTGGTTTTGCCGGCGCAGCCCCCTGCTACGCGCTCCCTGCTGGGAGCCTGCCCTGGTGCGTCTCTCTCTTCAGTGTGCTTCCCTAGACTTCCAAATCAATGCAGCCCTGGAGGGATCACCGGGCTCCCAAATCCCCCACCCCAGAGCAGCGCAGAGCAGGGTCCCCGCACCCTACCTGCGTTACCCACGGGCACAGCCTGCTCTGCTCGTAGCGCCTGGGCTTTGTACACGGCCTGCTCTTCTTCTGCCTCCGGGCCCGCTTCCGCTCCACGGGCTCCTTCTCTGCTGCTCCACCATCCTCTCGGCTTTCCCCGTCCTGACCGAGGTCCTCTGACTTCACCCATTTGGCGGGGGGCTCGCTCTGGCAGCTGCCGACCTCCTCCTCCTCCTCGACCTTCTCCTCCTCCTCCTCCTCCTTGCCCCCGCCGCTGGGCTCACCCCGGGCCCGCAGGTAGGCATGGAACTGCTCCTTGGAGGCGAGGAACCTACAGAAACATCACACCCCTGTCACCCCAGCCATGGGGGGAGCGGTGTGACAGGGCCATGGGGGACAGGGGGCTGCTGGGGGGACAGCGGGGCCGGGCATGTACTGGGGGGGCAGTGCAGAGGCTTGGCATGTACCGGGAGGGGGCTATGGGGGGGCCGTACACGTAGTGGGGGGGTTATGGAGGGCCCTGGCCCCTACCAGGGGGGTTATGGAAGGGCCATACCTGTACCCGGGGGGTTATGGGGAGGTCTGCGCATGTACTGTGGGGGTTGGGGGGGGGGGGGCCTGGCACGTACCGAGGGGGGTTAGGAGGGGGCCCGGGCACGTACCGGGGGGCCGGCGGGGCGGGGCCGGGGCCGGGGCCGGGGCCGGGGCCGTCGTGGGCCCGCACTCACCGGGGACCGCCGCCGCCGCCATGCTGCCGCACGCGGGGATGAGGGCAGGGGCCGGGCAGGCCACGTGACGGGGGCGCGTGCGCGGGGCGGGTAGAAAAGGCCCGGCGGCGGCCAGGCCGCCTCAGAGCGGCGGCGGGGCCGGGGTTTGTGTGTGGCCGGGCCGGGGGCGGCGGCCGGGCCGGGGGCGGCGGCCGGGCGGGCTGTGTGAGGGGTCGCAGCGCCGCTGAGGTCAGTGTCCGTCCGGCTGTGGGAGGCTCTGAGCGCTCTGCGGGGGAGCAGGGCCTGTGGGCTGGGGGCGGCCCTCAGGAAGGGCCTGGCCGTGGGGGCAGGACCCGCGGGGGAGGGGCTGTCCGTGTGGGGAGGGGCGGCTTGGGGCGGCCGGTGTGTGGGCCTTGCACCGGGGAGAGGTGTCGTCCCGTGTTGTGGCTCCTGAGGGCCTGTGTTTTGGGGCACCTCCTGGGTGCTGACCTGTGAGGCGTTCGGGATGAGCAGCAGCTGCTGTGCCGGGGGAGCAGGGCTCATCCTGGCTCGAGGGACAGAGCAACCCCCCTAGAGGCCCCCATCTGGTGACCTCTGAGGGGTTCTGTGCTTTGGGGCTTTGGCTCTTCTGCCTCCTGCTGGCTGTCAGCTGGAGAAGGTGGAGCGCTCTGCAGAGATGTAGGGCGCTTGGTGTGGGCTTTTTTCATGTGGGGTTTTTTGAAGCAGTAAATGCAAGGCCTGGTTGCTCAGGGCTCAGCCGTCTCCCATTGCACAGAGGTGTAAATCTGCTTGAAGCTGTCCCGTGGGCAGAATTCTGTTGTGGCTGCTCCAGCAACAGGGTTTTCCGCATTACCCCTTGGAAGGATTTTCAAGCTCCGCCCAGCAGAGGTGTGAGAGGGCTTTGTGTTTCGGCTGCTGGTGGCCCATGGGAGGAACTGGTTTTTGCTCCTCCTTTGGTGCAGGCCGTTGTGCCTTCTTCCTGCTGTGGGCAGGCTGCAGGATGGATGGAGGAGCCGTGGGACAAAGTCACCTTCCCTCTGGGGGCTGGGGTCGTTCTCTGACATGGGCTGTAGCCAGCACAAAGCTCACTGCAGATGTTTGGTGCTGCCACACGTTCCTGGTGGGTGTATGAAGGAGGCTGTGCTGCTAATGCAGCGAGCAAGGGCTGGTGCTCATGAGAGTGGCCGGAGTGCAAAGCCTGTCCTTGTGTTTGGTGTGTGGGTGGGAGTTCAGACTGAAAGACAGAGTGATGTGACAAGTGTGGGGTGCTTGGTGTGAGATGGCACTCTCTGACCTTTGCTTCCTCCCCTATAGCTGCCACATCTTCCCCATGTGTTTGGGACCCTGGTTGCAGCCTCTCCAGCTCCATAGTCATAGAATCGGGTCATATCGAGGTTGGAAGCGTGTCCAGGGGAGCGAGGAGCTGTGAATCCTGCGTTGCAGCTGCCTGAGCTGGAAGGCTTTCATGGGCGAGTACAGTGCTTGGATGGCCAGAGCTGTCGCTTCAACATCCTTCAGCAGCACTAAAGCAGCTTTGAAGAAAACCACTAGCCAAGAACTCGCTGGGAAAGGCCAAGTCAGGAGAAAAGGAAAGGCTGATTGCAGGAAAGTGTGATTTATATATATATATACAGGGAGAAGTAAGTCAGAAAAAGTTCATCTGCTTGAATGTCCAAGTTAAACAAGGGACAAGTATTAACGAAAATCCCCCTTCAGCGGGGCTGTGGCACCTGGTGGGGGCCGATTCCCGCTGTCCCCCGCGCTCCCTCCCCTCCCAGACAGGCACGGAACGAGGCTGGAGAAAGAACTTTTAATGGAAAAACATGAGAGAAAAGGTCCTATCGAAGCTACTCTAACCCCCCCTCCCTCAAATATGCCCCCCTCCTTTAAACACATCCCTCCCCCCAACTACACTGCCCACCGCAACCTTTAACGGAAAAAGTCAAGAGAAAAGGTCCTACCGAAGCTACTCTAACCCCCCCTCCCCTAAACATGTCCCTCTCCCCAACCCCCCCAAACACACCACCCCCCCAGATACAGCCCCCTCCCTTAAATCTGCCCCCAACCCCACTCCCCTAAATACAACCCACCCCCCAAATGCACCCACCCTCTGCCCCCCTTCATCTGTGTCTCCTCGCTGGGGGGCGTCTCGTCCCCCCCGCCACCCCTGGCCTGTCCGCCAGAGCCCTGCGCTTCCTGGGTGGCAGCAACGGGGAGCTCATCCCCCGCTTCATCCCCTGCTTTGTCCCCCGCTTCTCTGTCATGGTGGACTGGGCCCGGTGGCAGCTCCATCCCCGTGTCCCCGCACGACTCCTGGGACTTTGTCCTGCAGAAGATATCTTCAAGGACGACGACGGCCTTCTGGGTCACCTCCACGCCAAAGTACTTGACAGGCACCTCCTGGGGCACTGCAAGGTGGCCAGCTGTGTCCCCGAGGGCTTGGCTGTGTGGGACAGCAGAGGGGCTCCTGGGGACATCACTCTCAAGGTGGCCAGCCGCGTCTCCGAGGGCTTGGCTGTGGGCGACTGCAGAGGAGCTGCTGGGGACGTTGCTCTCTGGCCCGCAGAGGAATTCTTCCAAGATGCGGGCACCCTCCAGGAGCTCCTCCGTGCTGTAATTGTGCATCAGCAGCTCCTCCGGCAGCGAGAGGGAGTCGACGTCGCAGAGGGGGGCGGCTTCGCCGGTGCCACCGTGGTCACAGTCCAAGAGCCTCAGGGCCTCCTTGAGGGACACCTCGTGGGGCACAGCAAGGTGGCCGGCCGCGTCCCCGAGGGCTTGGCTGTGGGGGACGTTGCTCTCGGAGGAGATGTCGCTGCTCGAGGAGGTGTCACTCTTTAGGGAGATGCTGTCGTACTCTGTGATGTCCTGCTCTGAGTAAGTGATGTTCTTTGGGGAGAAGGTGAGCTCTGGGGAGATGTCGCTCCTGGGAGAGATGTTGCTCTTTGGGGAGCTGATGGTGCTCCAGGGGATGTTGCTGCCCAGGGGTGTCTGCGCGGGGGAGGCCCTGCTGGAGCTGTTGGTCTCTGAGGACCATTCCTTGGTGTTCTCGAAGGCAGGGATGGATGTTGGCAGCTGGGAGGGTGCTGGGGCCACCGCTCTCCTCTCTCTGACGGTGCCACCAGGGTCCCCAGGTGTGGTGATGCTGGTGTCGGGGTCATGGGAGACCTCCACCGTGTCCAAGGAGGAACCAAAGAGCCAGAGGGGCTCTTGGAGGATCATGTCCTCGGTGACTTCAATGTTGGCATCCAGGTCACCAGGAGCTTCTTTGTGGGGGGCAGCAGCAGGGCTGGGGGGGAAGTAGGTGCCCGTGGGGACACGGCTGGCAGGGGGTGCTCCCGCATAGGTGACCTTGAGGTGCTGGCGGCCGGGGGTGGAGGTGAGCAGGAGTGGGGGAGTTGCGGGCACCGCTGTGCCCTGGTGGCCATAGGCTGGGAGCTGCGTCAGTTGGGAAGGTGGTGGTTGTCCCTGGGGGGTGCCAGGGGCTGCCCAGGCCGGGAGGGTCCCGCAGCCCCTGGGGCCCCACAGGGCAGAGCCTTGTGGAGCAGCGGTGCCATGGCTGAGGGTGGAAGTGGCCGGCGCAGGCACGTTGGTGACGGTCCACTCGACGTGGAAGAAGTGCGGGTGAACGCAGCAGCAGCCGCATGGGGCCCTCTGCAGCCCTGTGTGGGTAGAATGGAGCCACGCTGGGCGGGGGGCACCCTCCAGGGCATCCGCCGAGCCACCCCCCATGGCCATCAGGGTGCTGGTGGTGTCAGGGTGGCAGAGGAGACAGGGGTGCCATACCTGGTGGTGGGGCCTGTGGGACCTGTGGGGCCGCCCCCACTGGGGGTGCCCAGGCCAAGGGGAAGAGCAGCTGCTGCCCGGGCGGTGGGAACAGGGTGGCTGCGCCTGGAAGAGAGACAGGAGCCATGGTCACCTCCTGCGCTCTTGGCCCCGAGAGCGTCCCCGGGCTGTGGGTCGGGGTCGTTCCCTGCCTTGGGGGTAGAAGGTTTGCGGGAGCACGAAAGCCTGAAGGCTCTGGGGCGCTGGGGGAGCGTGGGGGCCGCGCAGTGGGCGCCACCGAGGTGGCAGCGCCATGGTCGGTCCCCTCAGTCTCTCCGCTGCTAAGGGCTCTTTGGCATCTCCAGGATGGAATGTTGGGGCTCCCTGTGCTCCGTCCCCTCCCAACAGCCCCCCCAACAGCCCCCCCAGCTCCTGCTGGGGAGGGAAGGGGCTCGGGGGGGCTGGATGTCCCCGGATCCCACCAGGGGCTCTGTGTGCAAGTGCTTTTTGCTTTCAACAGTATTTTTCAGGGGGCAAAAGGACCAAGTTGGTTCAGCCAAGCTTTGTGGGGACGAAGCTGCACCCGCAGCCTCCTTGTGCCACACGGCAAATGCCTCTGTGACTGTCGCCTGTGCTGCGCTGCCTGGAGTGACGCAGAGACAGGAACAAGGACCTGGAGGGTGCGAGGGAAGGTCACGCAGCACCCCTCGGTGGCACGCTCCCCTGCCCAGCCCTCCCTCAAATCCTGCTCTCGGGTCTTTTAGTCTCCTCATTGGGAAACAAGCAGCTCTGGGTCCCCCTCGGAGGGGGCTGTACCTTCCCTGGGTGTGTGACACCGGGAGGAGACGGTACCCACCGCTGCATGCTCCCAGAAAAGGCCGGGATTCTGCACAACATCCGCAGAATGGATCCGCATAGGGCCTCCTCAGCCCTATCTGTAGGAATTTGCCATGTGTTTAGGGAGGAAGGTGAAGTTGGTAGCTACGGCTCCCAGCAGCAGCTCACTAGAAGAAAGAAAAGAACAAAAACAAAGCAAAAAAAAAAAACAATCAGAGGTTTGTGTCCAGTACAATAGAGCCACCGGTACCCTGTTGCGTCGCCCTGTGGCTCTACAGCGAAGGTGATGGCAGTCAGATGTGTCAAAACAAGCCTCTACCCTCCTGAAAATTTAGGGCTGCTGCACAAAACCGCCTCCGGTGCCGAGCTTTAACCTGCTCCTGTCATGAAATAATGACAGCCTGCGGAGGCATAATTTAGCCCAGACCTGAAGACGTCTGTTTTAAGGTTAAAAAGTCCTCCCAGCTAAACTTTATCCGACAGCAGCAATGAAAAAAACAACTTGTCCGGTGTTCATTTGGGTTCCTCTCATTAATGAAGCCATGCAGGATCCCAGCCCGGAGGGTCCATCTTTGCTTTATCCCAACTTCCCATATCCACTGCAAGGTTTAATTGGTTTCATGGCACCGGATCCCAACAAGGATTTAAAACGATCCGGTTGCTAACAGACCTGGTTGCTTTAACCCTGAACCCCAGCACTGGAGGGACGCAGCCTCCCGATAAGGACAATGCCCCTATTGCTGGGCAGTCACCCAGAACCGGTGCCAAAACGGGTTCTGAAGTTTGGTGACCTGAAGACCAGCCTCACCCCTGGCAATGCCATGCCGAGAGTCAGCAGGAGCCACTGAAAAGCTCCTCCCCACCTCTCGCCGTGCCTGTGCAGAGCCAAAACCCTGCCAGTGCCAGAAGGCATTAAGGGCAGATGTGGCGGTGTGCTCTTCCCTTTTTTTATCCCCCCGGCTCCTGCTCAAGCCATGGCCATCAGCGGGAGTTGTGATGAGTCGCACTTGAACTGTGGGAGATGGCTGGCAACATAACCAAAACCCTGTCTGGAGTGGGAACCTGGGTGTCTTGTTCCCATGAGAATATGACTGTAGGTCAATTCTCTTACTCTATAAACAGTGGACAGCCCAAGAGCCCTTTGAGCTCTCCTGCACGGCAGCAGCTGCACGCCAGGGTCTCCTCTTGAGCAGGGACGCTCGCTTAAGGTTCTTCTCCTCAAGGCCGAGAGATTCCTTGCCGCAACAGATTCTCGGTAAGTGACTAATAGCATGCTAAACTTTGAAATCTTAGCTAAGGGATCTAAGGATTGATTGCGCATATAGAATCCTTTAGACATAAACCGTTGCCCAAGTCTGGGACTAGGATTGGATCCAGCCGCAGCCAGACTCCTCTCTGAGAAGGAGTTTAGAAAGCCAGGGGGTCCTTTCTGAACCTCGTGACTCAACGGGAGGGTCTCCCTGAGAGCTTGTCTGACCCCGGCCTCTATGCAGTAAATAATCAAGTGTGCCCTGGCATCGAACCTCGTAAAACACTGTCGCATTCACTGCTAACTTTGTTAAATCACTGTTTTATGTTAATAAACATTTCACTACTCTCTTACAAGTGAAGTTATTCACTCCGCCCGCGACAGCAGATCCTAAAATGATGTTAGCCAGTTCCATTGGGATCAGATCTATCCTTCCTTAAGACTTCAGCTATTTCACCCTTTGGAACACACATTGTATTTTCAGTGCAGAGCCATTTTCTTTACAGTCAAGGAGGCTTACCTTATTTCCTGGAGGCTGCTTCAACACAGCATCACTACAACTTTCCGTAAGACATGTCAGAGAGAGAGTGGCCCAGCAGGGCACAGAACGGCACAGCAAGAGCCTGAATCTACAGCCCAAAAGCAGAAATGGAGTGTGCTCAGAGAACCCTGCTCCTGGTTAGCGTCTCCTTCAAATGAGAGTTAAGGAATAAACCTAAATTGCTTTGAAATGTTGAGTTCTTACAGCTATAAATGTCTGTTACCCGGCACTGTAAAGACCGCAGGTTACAAAGCTTCGTGCAGCCTAATGCGGGCAGGTTCCGCCTGGAAAATGACAGTTAAGAATTCGGATCCCACTCGATGTACTGGTAACGTGGTTTCAGGCAGCTGTTGCCAGCACTGACCAAAGGGATGAGGATTGGCAAAACCAGAGAAGGCCGTAGCCGTGCTCTATTTCTGCTAATCTCTGTTTCCCTGAGACGTGAAATCGCAGCTGGCTGCTCCAGCTCTCCTTTTAGCTGCCTTTGAGCTTGCAAAGTCATTTCAAGCCAGTGCCTGAGGACTCGTAGGAGTGGAGAAAAACAGTTTCCTGCACTGTGTTGTGTGAACTCAGAAATCGGGTAATGAAAAATGGGGAAAACGCTCAGCTCTCCTAACCTGGGGATGGGCACCACTTGCTGCTTGGCATCTCAAGACTTGCAGCACCTCAAGACTTGCAGAAAAGGGACTCAAAAAAAACCCCACAGCCCCTTTCCTTCCAACTTTTGCCTGCTGCCAGGGAGACACAGCTCACCATTCCCTGCTCCTTGATCAGCTTATTTGCCTTCTCGCTGAGGTCTAGTGCCCATAAATGAACCGGGAGCTCTGGATCAGACTGGCAGGAGCAGATCGGGTAACAGGAGATGAGGCAAAAGACAAGCATCTATTGAAGGAGGGAAAATGCGCTGCAGAACGTCTTCTTACCTTCTTGTAGACCAGGTCAATGGGACACCCGACATTGATGTCCACAAAGTCCACTTCAGTTGTCTGGTTCGGGAGCTCTGCGCATTTGGTCATCGTGTCTGGAAACGCTCCCTCCGGCTGCCAGAGGGGGACAGGTTGCATGAATTCAAGCAGCAGCTTTTCTCCTCAGAAGCGAGTTATCATTTCTTTGGTTCTCAAGATGATAGCACCCACCCGCACCCCAAAAATTACCTTCGGTGTGAGGAGAGCCCACTGGGAGGACTGGCCCTGAAGCAGGTTTGTGCACGCAGCCGTCTCTCCACAGGTGACGTCTGCCCCAAAGCGCTCGCATCGCCTTCGGAAAGGGAGGTTACCGCCCTGAAAGAGACAGCAGAGAGATGGTTTGTCAGGAGATTTGCTCTGTTCCAGATGTGGCAATGGCAAATTTGGACAAAAGGAGAGAATTATCCACCTACCGTGGTCAGCGGAGCCAAGTAGAGCTTGCCTTGGATTGCCAGCTGGAAAACAAGAAGGATGGAGGAGCACGTCAGGAGAGCTGAAGCAGCAGTGGTTAAACAGAAGGATATTCCAGGTAGCAATTGTAGCACTTGCCTTGGCTAAATGTCAGTGGGAAACCCAGGAAATCACTGGTTTTTCTTCGAGAGCCCCAACTATTCCAAGAGAATGTATCACTTGGAGAAAAGAACCAGAAACTGGAACCGCTCCGTTTGTTTTCAGTGCTCACCCTGGAGGAAACTCAAAGCAGTTACAGATCTAGAGGGATGCAAGACTGGCTAAAGGATGAACGCGGAGAGGGGCCAGAACTGCTCCAAGCACCCGTCGCTCCCTGGGTGATGTTGGGTACCCCACGAAACGCTCCCAGGAAGCCGACTGCTGTAACGTGCCGCAGAAGGGCGGTGACGTACCCACTTGAGGGGACATTTTAGCACTACCGCTTCAGGGAAGCTGACGCTTTACTTGTCCCGCTCAGCTCATCCTGCTTCACCCTCTCCCAGGCAGCCAACGGAGCTGGTTTTGCCGGCGCAGCCCCCTGCTACGCGCTCCCTGCTGGGAGCCTGCCCTGGTGCGTCTCTCTCTTCAGTGTGCTTCCCTAGACTTCCAAATCAATGCAGCCCTGGAGGGATCACCGGGCTCCCAAATCCCCCACCCCAGAGCAGCGCAGAGCAGGGTCCCCGCACCCTACCTGCGTTACCCACGGGCACAGCCTGCTCTGCTCGTAGCGCCTGGGCTTTGTACACGGCCTGCTCTTCTTCTGCCTCCGGGCCCGCTTCCGCTCCACGGGCTCCTTCTCTGCTGCTCCACCATCCTCTCGGCTTTCCCCGTCCTGACCGAGGTCCTCTGACTTCACCCATTTGGCGGGGGGCTCGCTCTGGCAGCTGCCGACCTCCTCCTCCTCCTCGACCTTCTCCTCCTCCTCCTCCTCCTTGCCCCCGCCGCTGGGCTCACCCCGGGCCCGCAGGTAGGCATGGAACTGCTCCTTGGAGGCGAGGAACCTACAGAAACATCACACCCCTGTCACCCCAGCCATGGGGGGAGCGGTGTGACAGGGCCATGGGGGACAGGGGGCTGCTGGGGGGACAGCGGGGCCGGGCATGTACTGGGGGGGCAGTGCAGAGGCTTGGCATGTACCGGGAGGGGGCTATGGGGGGGCCGTACACGTAGTGGGGGGGTTATGGAGGGCCCTGGCCCCTACCAGGGGGGTTATGGAAGGGCCATACCTGTACCCGGGGGGTTATGGGGAGGTCTGCGCATGTACTGTGGGGGTTGGGGGGGGGGCCTGGCACGTACCGAGGGGGGTTAGGAGGGGGCCCGGGCACGTACCGGGGGGCCGGCGGGGCGGGGCCGGGGCCGGGGCCGGGGCCGGGGCCGTCGTGGGCCCGCACTCACCGGGGACCGCCGCCGCCGCCATGCTGCCGCACGCGGGGATGAGGGCAGGGGCCGGGCGGGCCACGTGACGGGGGCGCGTGCGCGGGGCGGGTAGAAAAGGCCCGGCGGCGGCCAGGCCGCCTCAGAGCGGCGGCGGGGCCGGGGTTTGTGTGTGGCCGGGCCGGGGGCGGCGGCCGGGCCGGGGGCGGCGGCCGGGCGGGCTGTGTGAGGGGTCGCAGCGCCGCTGAGGTCAGTGTCCGTCCGGCTGTGGGAGGCTCTGAGCGCTCTGCGGGGGAGCAGGGCCTGTGGGCTGGGGGCGGCCCTCAGGAAGGTCCTGGCCGTGGGGGCAGGACCCGCGGGGGAGGGGCTGTCCGTGTGGGGAGGGGCGGCTTGGGGCGGCCGGTGTGTGGGCCTTGCACCGGGGAGAGGTGTCGTCCCGTGTTGTGGCTCCTGAGGGCCTGTGTTTTGGGGCACCTCCTGGGTGCTGACCTGTGAGGCGTTCGGGATGAGCAGCAGCTGCTGTGCCGGGGGAGCAGGGCTCATCCTGGCTCGAGGGACAGAGCAACCCCCCTAGAGGCCCCCATCTGGTGACCTCTGAGGGGTTCTGTGCTTTGGGGCTTTGGCTCTTCTGCCTCCTGCTGGCTGTCAGCTGGAGAAGGTGGAGCGCTCTGCAGAGATGTAGGGCGCTTGGTGTGGGCTTTTTTCATGTGGGGTTTTTTGAAGCAGTAAATGCAAGGCCTGGTTGCTCAGGGCTCAGCCGTCTCCCATTGCACAGAGGTGTAAATCTGCTTGAAGCTGTCCCGTGGGCAGAATTCTGTTGTGGCTGCTCCAGCAACAGGGTTTTCCGCATTACCCCTTGGAAGGATTTTCAAGCTCCGCCCAGCAGAGGTGTGAGAGGGCTTTGTGTTTCGGCTGCTGGTGGCCCATGGGAGGAACTGGTTTTTGCTCCTCCTTTGGTGCAGGCCGTTGTGCCTTCTTCCTGCTGTGGGCAGGCTGCAGGATGGATGGAGGAGCCGTGGGACAAAGTCACCTTCCCTCTGGGGGCTGGGGTCGTTCTCTGACATGGGCTGTAGCCAGCACAAAGCTCACTGCAGATGTTTGGTGCTGCCACACGTTCCTGGTGGGTGTATGAAGGAGGCTGTGCTGCTAATGCAGCGAGCAAGGGCTGGTGCTCATGAGAGTGGCCGGAGTGCAAAGCCTGTCCTTGTGTTTGGTGTGTGGGTGGGAGTTCAGACTGAAAGACAGAGTGATGTGACAAGTGTGGGGTGCTTGGTGTGAGATGGCACTCTCTGACCTTTGCTTCCTCCCCTATAGCTGCCACATCTTCCCCATGTGTTTGGGACCCTGGTTGCAGCCTCTCCAGCTCCATAGTCATAGAATCGGGTCATATCGAGGTTGGAAGCGTGTCCAGGGGAGCGAGGAGCTGTGAATCCTGCGTTGCAGCTGCCTGAGCTGGAAGGCTTTCATGGGCGAGTACAGTGCTTGGATGGCCAGAGCTGTCGCTTCAACATCCTTCAGCAGCACTAAAGCAGCTTTGAAGAAAACCACTAGCCAAGAACTCGCTGGGAAAGGCCAAGTCAGGAGAAAAGGAAAGGCTGATTGCAGGAAAGTGTGATTTATATATATATATACAGGGAGAAGTAAGTCAGAAAAAGTTCATCTGCTTGAATGTCCAAGTTAAACAAGGGACAAGTATTAACGAAAATCCCCCTTCAGCGGGGCTGTGGCACCTGGTGGGGGCCGATTCCCGCTGTCCCCCGCGCTCCCTCCCCTCCCAGACAGGCACGGAACGAGGCTGGAGAAAGAACTTTTAATGGAAAAACATGAGAGAAAAGGTCCTATCGAAGCTACTCTAACCCCCCCTCCCTCAAATATGCCCCCCTCCTTTAAACACATCCCTCCCCCCAACTACACTGCCCACCGCAACCTTTAACGGAAAAAGTCAAGAGAAAAGGTCCTACCGAAGCTACTCTAACCCCCCCTCCCCTAAACATGTCCCTCTCCCCAACCCCCCCAAACACACCACCCCCCCAGATACAGCCCCCTCCCTTAAATCTGCCCCCAACCCCACTCCCCTAAATACAACCCACCCCCCAAATGCACCCACCCTCTGCCCCCCTTCATCTGTGTCTCCTCGCTGGGGGGCGTCTCGTCCCCCGCGCCACCCCTGGCCTGTCCGCCAGAGCCCTGCGCTTCCTGGGTGGCAGCAACGGGGAGCTCATCCCCCGCTTCATCCCCTGCTTCGTCCCCCGCTTCTCTGTCATGGCGGACTGGGCCCGGTGGCAGCTCCATCCCCGTGTCCCCGCACGACTCCTGGGACTTTGTCCTGCAGAAGATATCTTCAAGGACGACGACGGCCTTCTGGGTCACCTCCACGCCAAAGTACTTGACAGGCACCTCCTGGGGCACTGCAAGGTGGCCAGCTGTGTCCCCGAGGGCTTGGCTGTGTGGGACAGCAGAGGGGCTCCTGGGGACATCACTCTCAAGGTGGCCAGCCGCGTCTCCGAGGGCTTGGCTGTGGGCGACTGCAGAGGAGCTGCTGGGGACGTTGCTCTCTGGCCCGCAGAGGAATTCTTCCAAGATGCGGGCACCCTCCAGGAGCTCCTCCGTGCTGTAATTGTGCATCAGCAGCTCCTCCGGCAGCGAGAGGGAGTCGACGTCGCAGAGGGGGGCGGCTTCGCTGGTGCCACCGTGGTCACAGTCCAAGAGCCTCAGGGCCTCCTTGAGGGACACCTCGTGGGGCACAGCAAGGTGGCCGGCCGCGTCCCCGAGGGCTTGGCTGTGGGGGACGTTGCTCTCGGAGGAGATGTCGCTGCTCGAGGAGGTGTCACTCTTTAGGGAGATGCTGTCATACTCTGAGATGTCCTGCTCTGAGTAAGGGATGTTCTTTGGGGAGAAGGTGAGCTCTGGGGAGATGTCGCTCTCGGAGGAGATGTCGCTCCTGGGAGAGATGTTGCTCTTTGGGGAGCTGATGGTGCTCCAGGGGATGTTGCTGCCCAGGGGTGTCTGCGCGGGGGAGGCCCTGCTGGAGCTGTTGGTCTCTGAAGACCATTCCTTGGTGTTCTCGAAGGCAGGGTTGGGTGTTGGCAGCTGGGTGGGTGTTGGGGCCACCGCTCTCCCCTCTCTGACAGTGCCACCGGGGTCCCCAGGCGTGGTGATGCTGGTGTCAGGGTGACCTCCACCGCGTCCAAGGTTGAACCAAAGAGCCAGAGGGGCTCTTGGAGGAGCATCTCATCGGTCACGTCAATGTTGGCATCCGGGTCGCCAGGAGCTTCTTTGTCGGGGGCAGCAGTGGGTCTGGGGGGGACGCAGGTGCCCATGGGGACGCGGCTGGCAGGGGGTAGCCCCATGGGGGTGGCCGTGCCAGAGATATTGGTGCCTGCAGGCTGTCCCTTGATGTGCTGGCGGCTGGGGATGGAGGTGAGCAGCAGCATGGGTGCTGTGGGCACCGCTGTGCCCTGGTGGCCGTAGGCTGGGAGCTGCATCATGTGGGGCAGTGGTGGTTGTCCCTGGGGGGTGCCAGGGGCTGCCCAGGCTGGGAGGGTCCCGCAGCCCCTGGGGCCCCACAGGGCAGCGCCTGGCGAAGCAGCGGCGCTGTGGCCGAGGGTGGTGGTGGCCGGCGCAGGCCCGTTGCTGGTGGTCCACTCGACGTGGAAGAAGTGTGGCTCAAAGCAGCAGCAGCCGCATGGGGCCCTGTGCAGCCCTGTGTGGGTAGGAATGAGCCATACTGGGCCTGGGGCACCCTCCGGGGCACCCGCCGAAGCGCCCCCCATGGCCATCAGGGCGTTGATGGTGTCAGGGTGGCAGAGGGGACAGGGGTGCCATACCTGGTGGTGGGGCCTGTGGGGCTGCCCCCACTGGGTGTGCCCAGGCTGCAGGGAATGGCTGCTGCTGCCCGGGGGTTGGGAACAGGGTGGCTGCGCCTGGAAGAGAGACAGGAGCCATGGCCGGCGGTCACCTCCTGCGCTCTCGTCCCCGAGAGGTGGCCCCAAGTATTGTGGAAATTCTCAGGAACTGGGATTCACTGGGCAGGCGAGGGCAGGGACACTCAGCCGGGCTTGCTGAGCCCCCGTGCCAGAACTGCTAGGGGGGGAACAGGGGAGGTGGGATGGTGAAGGTGGCCATGGAGAGGGGAGGGGGAGGCTGAAGGTGCCCAGGGTTCTTGGGTGCCAAAAGGTGTCGGGGTGGCAGAGGGGACAGGGGTGCCATACCTGGTGGTGGGGCCTGTGGGGCCGCCCCCACTGGGGGTGCCCAGGCCGTGGGGAAGAGCAGCTGCTGCCCGGGCGGTGGGAACAGGGTGGCTGCGCCTGGAAGAGAGACAGGAGCCATGGTCACCTCCTGCGCTCTTGGCCCCAAGAGAGTCCCCGGGCTCTGGGTCGGGGTCTGTCCCTGCCTTGGGGGTAGAAGGTTTGCAGGAGCACGAAAGCCTGAAGGCTCTGGGGCGCCGGGGGAGTGCGGGGGCCGCGCAGTGGGCGCCACCGAGGTGGCAGCGCTGTGGTGGGTCCCGTCAGTCTCTCCGCTGCTAAGGACTCTTTGGTGTCTCCAGGATGGAATGTTGGGGCTCCCTGTGCTCCGCCCCCTCCCAACAGCCCCCCCAACAGCCCCCCCAGCTCCTGCTGGGGAGGGAAGGGGCTCGGGGGGGCTGGGTGTCCCCGGATCCCACCAGGGGCTCTGTGTGCAAGTGCTTTTTGCTTTCAACAGTATTTTTCAGGGGGCAAAAGGACCAAGTTGGTTCAGCCAAGCTTTGTGGGGTCGAAGCTGCACCCGCAGCCTCCTTGTGCCACACGGCAAATGCCTCTGTGACTGTCGCCTGTGCTGCGCTGCCTGGAGTGACGCAGAGACAGGAACAAGGACCTGGAGGGTGCGAGGGAAGGTCACGCAGCATCCCTCGGTGGCACGCTCCCCTGCCCAGCCCTCCCTCAAATCCTGCTCTCGGGTCTTTTAGTCTCCTCATTGGGAAACAAGCAGCTCTGGGTCCCCCTCGGAGGGGGCTGTACCTTCCCTGGGTGTGTGACGCCGAGAGGAGACGGTACCCACCGCTGCATGCTCCCAGAAAAGGCCGGGATTCTGCACAACATCCGCAGAATGGATCCGCATAGGGCCTCCTCAGCCCTATCTGTAGGAATTTGCCATGTGTTTAGGGAGGAAGGTGAAGTTGGTAGCTACGGCTCCCAGCAGCAGCTCACTAGAAGAAAGAAAAGAACAAAAACAAAGCAAAAAAAAAAACAATCAGAGGTTTGTGTCCAGTACAATAGAGCCACCGGTACCCTGTTGCGTCGCCCTGTGGCTCTACAGCGAAGGTGATGGCAGTCAGATGTGTCAAAACAAGCCTCTACCCTCCTGAAAATTTAGGGCTGCTGCACAAAACCGCCTCCGGTGCTGAGCTTTAACCTGCTCCTGTCATGAAATAATGACAGCCTGCGGAGGCATAATTTAGCCCAGATCTGAAGATGTCTGTTTTAAGGTTAAAAAGTCCTCCCAGCTAAACTTTATCCAACAGCAGCAATGAAAAAATTAACTTGTCTGGTGTTCATTTGGGTTCCTCTCGTTAAGGAAGCCCTGCAGGATCCCAGCCCGGAGGGTCCATCTTTGCTTTATCCCAACTTCCCATATCCACTGCAAGGTTTAATTGGTTTCATGGCACCGGATCCCAACAAGGATTTAAAACGATCCGGTTGCTAACAGACCTGGTTGCTTTAACCCTGAACCCCAGCACTGGAGGGACGCAGCCTCCCGATAAGGACAATGCCCCTATTGCTGGGCAGTCACCCAGAACCGGTGCCAAAACGGGTTCTGAAGTTTGGTGACCTGAAGACCAGCCTCACCCCTGGCAATGCCATGCCGAGAGTCAGCAGGAGCCACTGAAAAGCTCCTCCCCACCTCTCGCCGTGCCTGTGCAGAGCCAAAACCCTGCCAGTGCCAGAAGGCATTAAGGGCAGATGTGGCGGTGTGCTCTTCCCTTTTTTTATCCCCCCGGCTCCTGCTCAAGCCATGGCCATCAGCGGGAGTTGTGATGAGTCGCACTTGAACTGTGGGAGATGGCTGGCAACATAACCAAAACCCTGCCTGGAGTGGGAACCTGGGTGTCTTGTTCCCATCAGAATATGACTATAGGTCAATTCTCTTACTCTATAAACAGTGGACAGCCCAAGAGCCCTTTGAGCTCTCCTGCACGGCAGCAGCTGCACGCCAGGGTCTCCTCTTGAGCAGGGACGCTCGCTTAAGGTTCTTCTCCTCAAGGCCGAGAGATTCCTTGCCGCAACAGATTCTCGGTAAGTGACTAATAGCATGCTAAACTTTGAAATCTTAGCTAAGGGATCTAAGGATTGATTGCGCATATAGAATCCTTTAGACATAAACCGTTGCCCAAGTCTGGGACTAGGATTGGATCCAGCCGCAGCCAGACTCCTCTCTGAGAAGGAGTTTAGAAAGCCAGGGGGTCCTTTCTGAACCTCGTGACTCAACGGGAGGGTCTCCCTGAGAGCTTGTCTGACCCTGGCCTCTATGCAGTAAATAATCAAGCGTGCCCTGGCATCGAACCTCGTAAAACACTGTCGCATTCACTGCTAACTTTGTTAAATCACTGTTTTATGTTAATAAACATTTCACTCTCTCTTACAAGTGAAGTTATTCACTCGGCTCGGCCCGCGACACCTGGCCTAGTCGGCAGGATGTCAGGAGTTATCACTGATTATTTAGGGAGGCATGGAGTGAACCCGAGCCCCAGATTCTCAGAGGAATGGGCTGGTGATAATTGGTCCAATTGGGAAGTCGTTGAAGAGTACTTGAAAGCCATTAGGGGCCGTACAAAGGATGGAAAAGATAAGGGAGTCGTCTGTAAAATGTTAGGCACTTGTTTAGAAGCCGCGTACCAAGACAGGGAGAATAGGAATAGGAGAGAGCAGGAATTAGAGAAGGAAATAGAGAGCAGGAAGGCAGCTGAGTTACTGATACCTTTTAAAAATGAACAGCTGCAAAAACGATTGCAGGAAGAGAAGGAGAAAAGGCGGAAATTGGGAGAAAAGGTCGAAATGATGCTTATGCAGGCTCCCCACCCCCCTGACATCGTACAGATTAGGAAACTGATAGTATCCCCTGAAGATTGGGACGGAAACATTTGGGGTGATCCCGATGATAGCGAGTCAGAAGAAGACGTTCCTTTTTTCCCCACAAATCCTCCCGAATATGAAGCCAGACCCATTGTTAAAACAGAAGGAACTGCGGGACCTCAGGGTGCTAATCCACGGCATACCACGCGAACCAGTCCCTGGGGTCCGCTGCAAGGGACAAATTTGCAAGAGAGATATAGCAGAAACCCCAGTGACACTGAAACTGAATCCTTGTGGCGAGTATGCTTAACTGGCGGCGACCGAATCATGTTAAGCCGGTGTGAAAAATAGTGAAGGTGTTGTTGGCTTTCGCCATAATAACAGGGCTATAAACCTTTGACTTATAAGGATAACTAACCTTTAGTAAATTAGGAAACTTGAGAAACCTCAAAGATAACAACTAACAGCAACTGTGGAGAAAAACATCATGAAGAAAAACATCCGAGAGAAACAAAAGAGAACTTCTCCAAAAGACTCCACAAGTGATTAACAGAAGGAAACAGATGCACAGGAGAAGGGAGCTGATGATAATCGATCCTACCAGAAGGAAACACGTGCACGGGAAAAGGGAGCTGATCCTACCAGAAGGAAACAGCTGCATGGGAAAGGGGAACTGAAGATCATCGATCCTCAGAAACAATTCAGAAGGAAACACACACATAGAAGAGAAAAAGGACTAATAATAGTCAATCCTTATCAACAATTACTCTGTCTAAAAGAGGGAATACGTATGCAATATTGAATGTATATAAGACATGGTTGAAGTGTTAGCTGGTGTGCCTCTGACCTGAGTCATGCGCCCAGCGCTGTGCTTTTGCTTCATTGACTTTGTCCCTATAATAAAGTAAGTGCCATTTCTCTTTAAGGGATCTGGCTATTTATTACAATTTGGGGGCTCGTCCGGGAGAATTCACTTGGTCCCAGTGGGCTCCGAGACCCCGAGCAGGAGGTGCACCTCACCGATTTCGGTGGCCTGCTCGGAGGACTTCGCGGTGCCTGTTGAGACTCCAAGCTGATAATGCCACGAGAGGAGGGACTCATAAAGCAAAAGGGGTAAGTCTCCCCAGGAAAACCCGCGGTAGCCCATAATTCTTGCGCACGAAGACCCAGGCCAGAAAACAGGACTGTAAGTACTGCTTGGTTGGGCGGGTTTGGGGCTTGATTGCTGCGTGTGTGGAACTCGGACCGGACAGTCCGGATCTGGGGAGCGAGTGTGGAGTCTTTCTAAGCGCGGTTCCAATCTCCCGCGAGGGAATTGGCCGGTGAAGAGACGAAGCGTCAGAGATTGAGTGAAAGACAGCCCCGGGAAAACTGGGTGCTTGACTGCTGTGGTGAGCGGAAGACAGCCCCAGGGAAAAGGGGAGCGGGAAAGTGCCGGCAGATATACCCCAAGACAGTCCTTTGGGGATAAAATTGGCTCATTGGAATATTGATCCGGCTACTAAAAATAAGGCTAAAGTTAAAATGATTCAGTATTATATGATAGAATGGACAAAGGAACCTCTACGAGCAGACCATTTGTATTGGCCTAGATATGGGCCCTTTGAAGGGTGGATGTGCCAGGCTTTAAACCTTTGTGTAAACTCTAAAGAATCCTTCAGCCCAGAGGAGAGGGAATACGCGTCCTGCTGGAAAGGGGAGATTTGGCCAAAAGGAGTTATTACCTTTAAAATAGCTGAGATCTCAAGGGAAGGAAAGGAGAAGCGGTGGGATCCTCTGGAAGTTTTGCCCCCTCCCTACCGCCTCCCTCCAACAGCCCCCCCTTCTCCTGGAAAAGAGCTGACACCTGGTGCTAGGAGAAGGTCGGACAGGTCTCAGAGGTTCATTGAAACAGTATCACTTCCAAACTCTCCTAGGTTACGGCGGAAACCTTCTCTTAAAGTCAAGGAATCGGAAGACCAAGACACGGTGCAGGAAAGCCCAGGAGTTAGTTTATTCCCCTTAAGGGAAGTACCCCTGGGGGGAGCACAAGGGAGGATAGGATTTGTAAACGTTCCTTTGACTCCCACTGAAGTCAGGAACTTTAAAAAGGAATTAAAAGGGTTACTGGAAGATCCAATAGGCCTATCAGAACAATTAGACCAATTCCTAGGCCCTAACATTTATACCTGGGAGGAAATGCAGTCAATAGGAAGTATAACATTTTCTCCCGAAGAACGGCAAATGTTTAGAACAGCTGGGATGAGAATTTGGGAAAGGGAAAATCAGCAAGGCCCACCTGGGGACCAGAAGATGCCAATAGTACACCCAAATTGGAATCAAAATGATGTAGAGGGTCGCAGGAACATGAGTGATTATCGAAATTTAATTATTAAAGGTTTAAAAGAAGCCGCTCCTAGAGGGCAGAATGTAAGCGAAGCATTTGATGGGCAGCAGGGAAGGGAGGAAACCCCGACCGAATGGCCTGAAACGCTGCGACCTGACATGAGACAGTGCTCAGGAAGAGATTCAGAGAGTCCCGCGGGGCAAACATTACTGAGAGTTCCAGCTGTTACATGCGCCTGGCCAGACATTCGAAGAAAATTAAGAGAAACGAGAGGACTGGCAGGATCGGGGCCTGAACGAATTACTGAGGGAAGCTCAGAAAGTATATGTACGAAGAGATGAGGAGACGGCTAAAGCAAAAGCTAAAATCATAGTAGCCACCATGAGGGAAGGAAATATTCAGAAAAATCCCAGGGTGATGGGGGGGATGGGAGGGAATCCTGAGAGGCGGGAGGAGACTTTTAGAGGGAACCAGATCCCTCCCAGAAGGGGACCATCGGGAACTGAGAAAAGGAATGAAGGAGGTGGATGTTTCTATTGTGGGAAACTTGGACATTTTAAGAAGGAATGTCTTCAAAGGGATAAAGATCAGAAAGTGTTTAAAGAAATTGAGGATTAGGGCTGTCAGGGGCTCTACCTCCTGGAGGATAGCTATCACCTTGAGCCCTTGCTAAACCTAAAAGTAGGCCCCCAGGAGGAGGTATTAGAATTTCTGGTAGATACAGGAGCTGAGCGAACTTGTGTTTGTAACATACCTAAAGGATGCACTATAAGTAAAGAAGTAATTAATGTAACGGGAGCAAAGGGGGAAAGTTTTAAAGCCCTGGTGATCAAGCAGGTGGTTTTTGAAGGTAATGACAAAATAGGTGTAGGGAATATTTTGCTAGTGCCTGGAGCTGGGTGCAATCTGTTGGGAAGAGACTTGCAGATCCAGCTGGGGGTTGGAGTAATCCCTGAGGAGGGGAAAATGATTGCAAAAATACTAAGATTAAGTCAGGAGGATGAATCCAAAATTAATCAGCAAGTTTGGGCTGTGGCTGGTAACAGAGGAGGTCTGAATATCCAACCAAGCAAAGTTTCTATAGAAAGGGAAAATCACCCCACACAAGTCAGGCAGTTCCCCATTGCAATGGAGGGAAAAAAAGGCCTCCAGCCCGTAACTGAAGGACTCATCTCTGATGGGACCCTCGAACCCTGTATGTCTCCTCGTAACACTCCTATCCTACCTGTAAAGAAACCTGACGGGACGTATCGGTTGGTGCAAGACTTACGGGAGGTGAATAAGAGAACTTTGGCTCGGTACCCTGTTGTACCAAACCCTTATACCCTTCTGAGCAAAGTTCCCCCGGAACACAGCTGGTTTAGTGTAGTGGATTTAAAAGATGTGTTTTGGGAATGTCCCCTGGCTGAGGAAAGTCGAGATATCTTTGCTTTTGAACGGGAGGACCCAAACACCGGACGTAAACAGCAGCTTAGACGGACAAAGCTCCCTCAAGGGTTTACGGAGTCTCCCAACCTCTCTGGAGGCTGGAGCCTCTGGACAGGCTCTGGAGGAGCTGTTACTATCTTTTCACACCCCTCCAAAAACTCAAATCACTCAGTATGTAGATGACTTATTAATATCAGGGGAAGAGGAAAAATTAGTCAGAGAAGTAACAATTCAGTTACTAAACTTATTAGGAGAGAAAGGTTTAAGGGTTTCCAAGGGAAAGTTACAATTTGTAGAACCTGAAGTACGATACTTAGGGCATATAATAAGTCAGGGAAGTCGCAAATTAAACCCCGAGAGGATTGCCGGAATAATATCCCTCCCACCCCCAACTACAAGAAGAGAAGTAAGGAAGTTATTAGGACTGCTAGGGTACTGTAGATTATGGATCGAGGGGTATACCCAGGCGGTGAAATTTTTATACGAAAAATTGACGGGGGAAGATAAGATAGAGTGGACACAGAATGACAATGAAAAACTAGAAGAACTAAAGTCAAAACTGATAAAAGCTCCGGTTCTGAGCCTACCATCGTTAGAGAAACCCTTCTGTTTGTTTGTCAATGTGGAAAATGGGATAGCCCATGGAATTTTGGCCCAGGAATGGGGAGGGGTGAGGAAACCGGTAGCGTACTTATCAAAATTATTAGATCCAGTCAGCCGAGGTTGGCCAATATGCATCCAAGCGGTAGCCGCTACCGCGATACTAGTGGAAGAAAGTCAAAAACTCACTTTCAGGGGTAAGCTAATAGTTCACACTCCACACTCTGTAAGGAATATCTTAAATCAGAAAGCAAATAAATGGTTGACGGATTCTAGGATGTTGAAAGATGAGGCCATTTTACTAGACAACGAAGACCTAACCTTGGTAACAGATAAGAATCAAAATCCTGCCCAGTTTCTATATGGGGAACCTAAAGAGGAACTAGTACACGATCGTTTAGAAGTAATAAATTATCAGACAAAAATCAGAGAAGATTTGACTGACCAAGCCTTATCGGTAGGAGAAAAGATATACATAGATGGATCATCTAGGTGTATACAAGGGAAAAGAATGTCTGGATATGCAATAATAGATGGGAGTAACATGACGATTATAGAAAAAGGAGAACTGCCATCTAATTGGTCTGCTCAAAGCTGTGAGTTATACGCCTTAAAAAGAGCATTAGAATTTCTAGCACATAAGGAAGGAACTATTTATACAGATTCTAAATATGCATTTGGGGTGGTACATACTTTTGGAAAAATCTGGGAAGAAAGAGGATTACTAACTTCAAAAGGAAAAGGACTAGTTCACGAGGAGTTAATATTGGAGGTATTAGAAGCTTTAACTCTACCTAAGGAAATTGCAGTAGTCCGTGTAAAGGGGCATCAGAAAGGATTAACACCAGAAATAAGGGGAAATAATCCAGCTGACCAAGAGGCGAAAGAGGCTGCTGAAAATGGGGAAGAGAAATTATTAGTTGTTCAACAGAGAAAAGAGGAGCGAGGTAATATTCCTCAATTCACTGAAGCTGAAGAAAAGGAATTGACTAGAATAGGAGGAGAAAAGACTCCGGAAGGAAAATGGGTGCTACCTGATGGGCGTCAGATAGTAAATAAAACATTAGCAAGAAAAATATTGGAGGAATTGCATAGAGAAACCCACTGGGGAACACAGGCCATTTGCGACCACTTTCTTAGAAAATGTGGATGCATAGGGGTGTTCGGAGTAGCTAAACAAATCACCGAGAGGTGTATAACTTGCCAAAAGGTGAATAAAAAGGTAATGAGAAAACCCATCCATGGAGGGCGGGAGTTGGCCTTACGCCCCTTTCAAAATATACAAGTGGATTTTACAGAACTCCCACAAGTCCAAAGGTGGAAGTTCCTCTTGGTATTAGTCGACCATCTTACCCATTGGGTGGAGGCAATTCCAGTCACTAGAACATCGGCTAATGTAGTAACAAAGATCCTGCTAGAACAAATTATTCCTAGATACGGAATGGTTCATAGAATAGACTCTGACAGGGGAACACATTTCACCTCCAAAATAATCACCCAGAGAACTCAAGCCTTAGGCACTCAGTGGGAGTTACACACTCCATGGCACCCCCAAAGCTCAGGAAGGGTTGAACGAATGAATCGGACTTTAAAAAGGGCTTTAACCAAATTAATGATAGAAACTCAACTGTCATGGGTCAAGTGCCTCCCTTTAGCATTACTCGGGGTTCGAACTCAACCCAGAACGGATCTCGGAGTCTCTCCATATGAAATGATGTTTGCTTTGCCCTTCTTGGCTTCACAGCAGGAAATGGCTACTTATGAAGGAGGGAGGCTAGTATTAAACAATACGTAATGCAGATTGCAAAGAACTTGGAACAACTAAGAAATAAAGGGTTGCTCCCACAAACTACCGTGTTGGATTTTAAGATCCATAACATTAAAATTGGAGAACGGGTTTTAGTAAAAACTTGGAGAGAGCAATCTTTAACTCCTCAATGGGAAGGTCCCTTTCAGGTGCTGTTGACTAGGGAAGCTGCAGTACGGACGAAGGAAAAAGGGTGGACTCACGCCAGCAGAATAAAAGGACCAGTAGAAGAACCTAGAGATTGGACTCTGACTTCAACTCCCGGGGACACCAGACTCACCTTAAAACGCCAACCAACGCGGTGATGTATGGGAGAGGAACTGAATAATAACTTGGAAATCACAGAAACTTGGGGAGTGAAACCAGAACTTTATCGTTGGTTTCGGGTACGGCCAGGGCAAACCTTAAGGAAAATTAGATATCCTCCTTGGGGAAGAGCACTCCCGTTACAGGCAGGAGGGTCAGGGTTGTATAAAACTGAAAACTCTCTGTTTGCACTTGCACGTGATTTATATAAAGAAGATAGTCGGCTATATCCTAACCTTGAGGAAGAACTACAGCCCCCTCCAGTACCCCGTAGTATACCTTGTCTGATACATCCCTGTGCTAGACATCATAGTTGGGTGAAGTGCGAATGCTTAGGTTGTAAGCAAAATTGGTATTACCATTCATCCCAAAGACATCCCTTCTGTTTAAATTGCCGGAAGCAAAATTCGAGTTTGGCTCAAACTCAGATACGATATACCAATATCGTAACATTAATTTGTGGGTGGGAATTGCTAGTGCCGGTTCTGTGGGAAATTCCTGAAGAATGGTGGGAAACGGTGGTCTCTAAGTGTAAAAAACGATTTTGCTTGGAAAAAGAGGTAAGAACCCTACCTGCTACAAGAGCCAGGGATACCGGATGAAAAGAGGATGGAGGGCAAGACCAGGTTGGCCACTGTACTCGCTGCCAAGAAGAATTATTTCTCGGCTGTTGGAAGCACCCCAATAGGCATGAGAGGTAGGAGTATAAGCCATACTGGACCTCCACTCCTCGTATTGTTATTAGCGGTATCCTTAGTACCCAGTAACGAATGCATGAAGTGTTACCAGCAGGTCTCCTGGAATAGGAAGATGGTTTCCACGATGACAGTGCATTCGCATATCAACAGCCGCTGTTATAACTGCCGTGAGTTAACAGTGTGCAAATACGACCAACACGAATATTGGGTTGGGAAGAGTTTAGGAATAGGTGGAACAAGACTAGGAGTGCATTGTCCTAGAGGGGAGCAATGGCTCTGCTTTACTAAAGCCGGGCATTGGGACATATCGGACGGAGGTGGGGTACAAGATATGATAAAAGCCGAAATCGTGAAAAATAAAATAGAAAAAGTTAAGAAAAAAATAACTCCAAAATTTGATGGAGAATTGTATGCAAAAATCAGAAAGCAGTTGGAGGAAGAAAGAGGACTCCCAACATTAGGAAAGAATTTGTTTGTAGATTTGGGGGAAAGAATAAGCAGGGAATTAAATGTAACAAATTGCTGGATTTGCGGAGGGCCTTTAATGACGGAAGAGTGGCCTTGGGAAGGGAGCAGTTTAGGGCCAGTGGAACTCCTTAAATGGAATCGTACCAGTAGCACGCGAGAAGACCGACCTGAGGGATGGATTTTGAGTTCTATCACAATAGGGGAAGAATGCCTACGGAGAGAGGGTAAAAATTATTTAAAGAGTGCGGGACATTCTCCTTGTAAAAGACTTCAAATCAGCAATGGGACTTCCACCTGGTGGTACCCCGAAAAGCCAAAATGGGTATGGGCCCTAAATAATAATACAGGAAATTGTGAATATGACAGTATGAGAAGACTTTTTAAATGTCAAAAAAGGGTCCTAAACCCTTATCAAAACATTCCAGAAATATCCAAGTTTTGGGAAAATATAGCGGAGATGCAGACAGAGTTTTGGAAAGCCCCTGAAGGGTTATTCTGGATATGCGGCAAAAGAGCTTATTCAGAACTACCTTCTAAGTGGAAGGGTAGCTGTACCCTTGGTATTATCCAGCCGGGATTTTTCTTATTGCCTGGACCAAAAGGGGATGATTTAGGAGTACCGGTATATGAGTCCTTAAGAAGAACTAAAAGAGATATTGTAGCAGGATCTCAGAGGTGGGGTGAAGAGGATTGGCCTCCTGAACGGATAATCCAAGTATAGGGACCAGCCACTTGAGCTCAAGATGGCAGCTGGGGTTACCGGACTCCCATTTATATGTTAAACCGCATTGTCCGACTACAGGCGGTTGTAGAAATAATATCTAATAGAACAGCTCGAGCAATAAATCTAATAACGAAACAGCAAAAACAAATGAGGGCTGCGATATACCAAAACCAATCAGCCTTAGACTACTTACTGGCGGAAGAAGGGGGCGTTTGTGGAAAATGGAACACTTCAGATTGTTGTTTAAAGATAGATGATAATGGGGATGCAATATTGGAAATAACAGAAGAAATCCGGAAAATTGCGCATGTGCCGGTTCAAAAATGGGAATCTATGTTAAACGATAATTGGTGGAATAATGTTTCTGGGGGAAGCTGGTGGAAGAAACTAGGCTACATTCTCTTATGTTCAATTGCTGGTTTATTATTTCTTCCTTGCTTAATCCCTTGTTTTATACGCTTAATGATAACAGTAGTCCAAAGCATGCAAGTAGTTCCCATGCCCAAGAATCCAAAATTGGCAGCCTCAGGCTCAACTAAAAAGGTAATGGTATTAAGGAGAATAAGAAATACTCCACAACAATTGGAAGAAGCAGAACCGATCTATGAACAAAACAAATGGATTAAGCAAAATGAAAGTTATGGCTCAAGCCAAATGCAGTATAAAAGACAAAAAGGGGGAATTGTGAAAAATAGTGAAGGTGTTGTTGGCTTTCGCCATAATAACAAGGCTATAAATCTTTGACTTATAAGGATAACTAACCTTTAGTAAATTAGGAAACATGAGAAACCTCAAAGATAACAACTAACAGCAACTGTGGAGAAAAACATCATGAAGAAAAACATCCGAGAGAAACAAAAGAGAACTTCTCCAAAAGATTCCACAAGTGATTAACAGAAGGAAACAGATGCAGAGGAGAAGGGAGCTGATGATAATCGATCCTACCAGAAGGAAACACATGCACGGGAAAAGGGAGCTGATCCTACCAGAAGGAAACAGCTGCATGGGAAAGGGGAACTGAAGATCATCGATCCTCAGAAACAATTCAGAAGGAAACACACACATAGAAGAGAAAAAGGACTAATAATAGTCAATCCTTATCAACAATTACTCTGTCTAAAAGAGGGAATACGTATGCAATATTGAATGTATATAAGACATGGTTGAAGTTAGCTGGTGTGCCTCTGACCTGAGTCATGCGCCCAGCGCTGTGCTTTTGCTTTATTGACTTTGTCTCTATAATAAAATAAGTGCCATTTGTCTTTAAGGGATCTGGCTATTTATTACAACCCGTTTGGCGGGGGGCTCGCTCTGGCAGCTGCCGACCTCCTCCTCCTCCTTGACCTTCTCCTACTCCTCCTCCTCCTCCTCCTCCTCCTCGCCCCCGCCGCTGGGCTCGCCCCGGGCCCGCAGGTAGGCATGGAACTGCTCCTTGGAGGCGAGGAACCTACAGAAACATCACACCCCTGTCACCCCAGCCATGGGGGGAGCGGTGTGACAGGGCCATGGGGGACAGGGGGCTGCTGGGGGGACAGCGGGGCCGGGCATGTACTGGGGGGGCAGTGCAGAGGCTTGGCATGTACCGGGAGGGGGCTATGGGGGGGCCGTACACGTAGTGGGGGGGTTATGGAGGGCCCTGGCCCCTACCAGGGGGGTTATGGAAGGGCCATACCTGTACCCGGGGGGTTATGGGGAGGTCTGCGCATGTACTGTGGGGGTTGGGGGGGGGCCTGGCATGTACCGAGGGGGGTTATGAGGGGGCCCAGGCACGTACCGGGGGGCCGGCAGGGCCGGGGCCGGGGCTGTCGTGGGCCCGCACTCACCGGGGGCCGCAGCCGCCATGCTGCCGCACGCGGGGATGAGGGCAGGGGCCGGGCGGGCCACGTGACGGGGGCGCGTGCGCGGGACGGGTATTTTGAAGCAGTTTTTTGAAGCGGTTTTTTGAAGCAGTAAATGCAAGGCCTGGTTGCTCAGGGCTCAGCCGTCTCCCATTGCACAGAGGTGTAAATCTGCTTGAAGCTGTCCCGTGGGCAGAATTCTGTTGTGGCTGCTCCGGCAACAGGGTTTTCCGCATTACCCCTTGGAAGGATTTTCAAGCTCCGCCCAGCAGAGGTGTGAGAGGGCTTTGTGTTTCGGCTGCTGGTGGCCCATGGGAGGAACTGTTTTTTGCTCCTCCTTTGCTGAGGGCGTTGTGCCTTCTTCCTGCTGTGGGCAGGCTGCAGGATGGATGGAGGAGCCGTGGGACAAAGTCACCTTCCCTCTGGGGGCTGGGGTCGTTCTCTGACATGGGCTGTAGCCAGCACAAAGCTCACTGCAGATGTTTGGTGCTGCCACACGTTCCTGGTGGGTGTATGAAGGAGGCTGTGCTGCTAATGCAGCGAGCAAGGGCTGGTGCTCATGAGAGTGGCCGGAGTGCAAAGCCTGTCCTTGTGTTTGGTGTGTGGGTGGGAGTTCAGACTGAAAGACAGAGTGATGTGACAAGTGTGGGGTGCTTGGTGTGAGATGGCACTCTCTGACCTCTGCTTCCTCCCCTATAGCTGCCACATCTTCCCCATGCGTTTGGGACCCTGGTTGCAGCCTCTCCAGCTCCATAGTCATAGAATCGTGTCATATCGAGGTTGGAAGGGTGTCCAGGGGAGCGAGGAGCTGTGAATCCTGTGTTGCGGCTGCCGGAGCTGGAAGGCTTTCATGGGCGAGTACAGTGCTTGGATGGCCAGAGCTGTCGCTTCAACATCCTTCAGCAGCACTAAAGCAGCTTTGAAGAAAACCACTAGCCAAGAACTCGCTGGGAAAGGCCAAGTCAGGAGAAAAGGAAAGGCTGATTGCAGGAGAGTGTGATATATATATACAGGGAGAAGTAAGTCAGAAAAAGTTCATCTGCTTGAATGTCCAAGTTAAACAAGGGCCAAGTATTCACGAAAATCCCCCTTCAGCGGGGGACTCGTGGGAGATGGGAAGGTCTTGGCTGCAGACATCATGAAATGGTTGAGTTTCAAATTGTCAGAAAAAGGGCGGGCAGAGTTGCTCCCCTGGATTTTGGGAGGTGAATGCCCCGTTAGGAAGGTTGCTGGTGATCCTAAACTGGGAGCTGCTGTTGAGTCTGTTGAGGGCCAAGAGGCCTTGCAGAAGGCTCTAGATGGCTTGGAGCGTTGGGCAATCCTGAGCGGCATGAAATTGAAGCAGTCCAAGTGCCGCATTCTGCAGGTGGGAGGGAGGGAGGAACAGCGGCACCAGTGGGAATGGGGAGGGGGCGTCTGGGGAGCAGCCCTGCAGAAAGGGGTGTGGGGGTGGTGAGCAGCTCAGGAGGAGCCAGCAGTGTCCCCTGGCACCAAGAGGGCCAGCGCATCGTGGGGGGCATCAAAGACAGTAGAAGCAGGCGGCCAAGGGAGGGGATTGTCCCGCTGTGTTCAGCGCTGGCGCGGCTTCACCTGGAGCACTGTGTGCGGTGCTGGGCCCCACCATTGGAGAAGGGTGGGAAGGTCCTCGGATGGTGCAGAGGAGGGCAAGCAAGGTGGTGACAGGGCTGGAAGGCATGTCCTCTGAGGAGCGTCTGAGCGCTGGGGGTTGGTCTCATCTGGAGAGCAGGAGGCTGAGGGGCGAGCTCGTGGCTCTGTGCAGCTTCCTGAGGAGGGGACGTGGAGAGGGAGGTGCTGAGCTCTTCTCCCGGGCATCCAGGGACAGGATGCGTGGAAATGGCTCAAAGCCACACCAGGGGAGGTTCAGCCTGGGCATTAGGAAGCGTTTTTTCACCAAGAGGGCGGTCAAACCCTGGAACAGGCGTCCTCGAGAGGTGGTTGATGCCCCAAGTCTCTCTGTGCCCAAGAGGCCCTTGGACAATGCCCTTAAGAACACGCTTTAACTGGAGGTCAGCCCTGCAGTTTGGGTTCTGGTCTTTATCTTCCCTTTTCCGCCTTCTCTGGCGCAGAGCAGCTCCCCGCGGCCCCCGAGAGCTGTGGGCGGTGGCGGTGCAGCTGCTGCAGGGAACGGGAGTTTTGGGTGCAGGAGGGTGCTCGGGGAGGGGGGTTGGGAGGCCGGACGCAGAGCAGCAGCGGTGCCGGGAGCTGCGCCGGGCCCTGCCGAGGCCAAGGGGACTGCGCCCGCCCGGGGCCCGCAGCAGCTCCCCCCAACACCGGGGGTGCCCCGGCGGGGACCGGGGACCTCCCCCCGCACCTTCTGCGCGCCGGGCACGCAGAGGGGCGGCCGCTGCCCAAACACGCCCCTGGCTGCGTTGGTCCCGGGCTGTGGAGCTGGGAGGGGGAACGGGCAATAAAGAGCTGGGGTTTCCAGGCACTTTTGGCTCCTGCCGTGATTTCTTTGTTTATTTCATTCCTTATTTCCCCCCCACTGCTGGTGTCGGGGCTGCCCAAGGTGCAGGCAGAGAAGGGGAGGAGGGTCCCTGCCTGGCCGGCAGCTCCCCCCTGGCCATTGTGGGGGTGATTTGGGGTGATTGGGCAGCGCAGGGAGGCAAAGCCGGGCTGCGGAGCCGCGGACGGGGGTGATTGTCCCGAGGCTTTGGGGGCTTTGCCCCGAGCCCTGTCCCCGCGGGAGGGGATGCTGGCCGGGGTCCAGCCGAAGGCCTGGCAGCCCTTGTGGTCGTGTGTGTCCGTCCCCTCCCGCTCCCCAAGGTCTGTCCTTGTCCCGGGGCTCCGTGCTGCTTTCTGCGTGGGGCCGTGTCGGTCGGTCCGGCGGGGACCCGTCTGTCCTGGCTGCCCCTGGGGAAGGGGACAGGGGAGTCCCCCCCCCACTACTGCCACCCCACTGGCAGTGACCCGGCCCTGGGGGGGGGCTCGGTGCCCTTCAGGGTCCCATGTGGGGCTGTGGCACCTGGTGGGGGCTGATTCCCGCTGTCCCCCGCGCTCCCTCCCCTCCCAGACAGGCATGGAGCGGGGCTGATGAAACAACTTTTAATGGAAAAACAGGAGAGAAAAGGCCCTATCGAAGCTACTCTAACCCCCCCTCCCCTAAACATGTCCCTCTCCCCACCCCCCCAAACACACCATCCCCCCAGATACAGTCCCCTCCCTTAAATCTGCCCCCCCACACCCCTCCCCTAAATACAACCCTCCCCCCAGCCCCCAAATGCACCCGCGCTGCAGCCCTTCATCTGCATCTCCTCGCTGGGGTCGTCTCTTCCCCCCCGCCACCCCCGGCCTGTCCGCCAGAGCCCTGCACTTCCTGGGTGGCAGCAACGGGGAGCTCGTCCCCCGCTTCGTCACCCGCTTCTCCGCCATGGTGGACTGGGCTGGCGGCAGCTCCATCCCCGTGTCCCCACACGACTCCTGGGACTTCGTCCTGCAGAAGATATCTTCAAGGACGACGACGGCCTTCTGGGTCACCTCCACGCCAAAGTACTTGACAGGCACCTCCTGGGGCACTGCAAGGTGGCCAGCTGTGTCCCCGAGGGCTTGGCTGTTGGGGACAGGAGAGGGGCTCCTGGGGACATCACTCTCAAGGTGGCCGGCCGTGTCCCCGAGGGCTTGGCTGTTGGGGACAGCAGAGGAGCTGCTGGGGACGTTGCTCTCTGGCCCGCAGAGGAATTCTTCCAAGATGCGGGCACCCTCCAGGAGCTCCTCCGTGCTGCAATCAAGCATCAGCAGCTCCTCCGGCAGCGAGAGGGAGTCGACGTCGCAGAGGGGGGCGGCTTCGCCGGTGCCACCGGGGTCACAGTCCAAGAGGCTCAGGGCCTCCTTGAGGGACACCTCGTGGGGCACGGCAAGGTGGCTGGCCGCATCCCCGAGGGCTTGGCTGTGGGGGACGTTGCTCTCGGAGGAGTTGTCGCTGCTCGAGGAGGTGTCACTCTTTAGGGAGATGGTGTCATACTCTGAGATGTCCTGCTCTGAGTAGGTGATGTTCTTTGGGGAGAAGGTGAGCTCTGGGAAGATGTCGCTCTCGGAGGAGATGTCGCTCCAGGGTGAGATGTTGCTCTTTGGGGAGCTGATGGTGCTCCAGGGGATGTCGCTGCCCAGGGGTGCCTGCGCGGGGGAGGCCCTGCTGGAGCTGTTGGTCTCTGAGGACCATTCCTTGGTGTTCTCGAAGGCAGGGATGGATGTTGGCAACTCAGTGGGTGCTGGGGCCACCGCTCTCCCCTCTCTGATGATGCCACCAGGGTCCCCAGGTGTGGTGATGGTGGTGTCAGGGTCCTGGGAGACCTCGACTGTGTCCAAGGAGGAAAACAAGAGCCAGAGGGGCTCTTGGAGGAGCATGTCCTCAGTGACTTCAAAGTTGGCATCTAGGTCAGCAGGAGCTTCGTTGTGGGGGGCAGCAGCAGGGCTGGGGGGGAAGTAGGTGCCCGTGGGGACGCGGCTGGCAGGGGGTGCTCCCACGGAGGTGGCCTTGAGGTGCTGGTGTCCGGGGATGGAGTTGAACAGCAGCGGGGGGACTGCGGGCACCGCTGTGCCCTGGTGGCCGTAGTCTGGGAGCTGCGTCAGTTGGGGCGGTGGGTGTTGTCCCTGGGGGGTGCCACGGGCTGCCCAGGCTGGGAGGGTCCTGCAGCCCCCGGGGCCCCACAGGGCAGCGCCCGACAAAGCAGCAGCGTTGTGGCTGAGGGTGGCCTTGGCCGGCACAGGCACGTTGGTGACGGTCCACTCGATGGACCCAAAGCGTGGGTCGAAGAAGCAGCAGCCGCATGGGGCCCTGTGCAGCCCTGTGTGGGTGGGAGGGAGCCGTGCTGGGCCGGGGGCACCCTCCAGGGCACCCGCCGAAGCGCCCCCCATGGCCATCAGGGCGTTGATGGTGTCAGGGTGGCAGAGGGGACAGGGATGCCATACCTGGTGGTGGGGCCTGTGGGGCCGCCCCCACTGGGGGTGCCCAGGCTGCAGGGAATGGCTGCTGCTGCCCGGGCGGTGGGAACAGGGTGGCTGCGCCTGGAAGAGAGACAGGAGCCATGGCTGGCGGTCACCTCCTGCGCTCTCGTCCCTGAGAGGTGGCCCCAAGTATTGTGGAAATTCTCAGGAACTGGGATTCACTGGGCAGGCGAAAGCAGGGACACTCAGCCGGGCTTGCTGAGCCCCCGTGCCAGAACTGCTGCGGGGGGAACAGGGGAGGTGGGATGGTGAAGGTGACCATGGAGAGGGGAGGGGGAGGCTGAAGGTGCCCAGGGTTCTTGAACACCAATGGTGTTGGGGTGGCAGAGGGGACAGGGGTGCCATACCTGGTGGTGGGGCCTGTGGGGCCGCCCCCACTGGGGGTGCCCAGGCCGTGGGGAAGAGCAGCTGCTGCCGGGTCGATGGGAACAGGGTGGCTGCGCCTGGAAGAGAGACAAGAGCCATGGTCACCTCCTGCGCTCTTGGCCCCGACAGCGTCCCTGGGCTGTGGGTCGGGGTCTGTTCCTGCCTTGGGGGTAGAAGGTTTGTGGGAGCACAAAAGCCTGAAGGCTCTGGGACGCCGGGGGGGTGCGGGGGCCGCACAGTGGGAGCCACCGAGGTGGCAGCGCCATGGTGGGTCCCGTCAGTCTCTCCGCTGCTAAGGACTCTTTGGTGTCTCCAGGATGGAATGTTGGGGCTCCCTGTGCTCCGCCCCCTCCCAACAGCCCCCCCAACAGACCCACCAGCTCCTGCTGGGGAGGGAAGGGGCTCGGGGGGGCTGGGTGTCCCTGGATCCCACCAGGGGCTCTGTGTGCAAGTGCTTTTTGCTTTCAACAGTATTTTTCAGGGGGCGAAAGGACCAAGTTGGTTCAGCCAAGCTTTGTGGGGTCGAAGCTGCACCCGCAGCCTCCTTGTGCCACACGGCAAATGCCTCTGTGACTGTCGCCTGTGCTGCGCTGCCTGGAGTGACGCAGAGACAGGAACAAGGACCTGGAGGGTGCGAGGGAAGGTCACGCAGCATCCCTCGGTGGCACGCTCCCCTGCCCAGCCCTCCCTCAAATCCTGCTCTCGGGTCTTTTAGTCTCCTCATTGGGAAACAAGCAGCTCTGGGTCCCCCTCGGAGGGGGCTGTACCTTCCCTGGGTGCGTGACACCGGGAGGAGACGGTACCCACCGCTGCATGCTCCCAGAAAAGGCCGGGATTCTGCACAACATCCGCAGAATGGATCCGCATAGGGCCTCCTCAGCCCTATCTGTAGGAATTTGCCGTGTGTTTAGGGAGGAAGGTGAAGTTGGTAGCTACGGCTCCCAGCAGCAGCTCACTAGAAGAAAGAAAAGAACAAAAACAAAGCAAAAAAAAAAAAACAATCAGAGGTTTGTGTCCAGTACAATAGAGCCACCGGTACCCTGTTGCGTCGCCCTGTGGCTCTACAGCGAAGGTGATGGCAGTCAGATGTGTCAAAACAAGCCTCTACCCTCCCGAAAATTTAGGGCTGCTGCACAAAACCGCCTCCGGTGCTGAGCTTTAACCTGCTCCTGTCATGAAATAATGACAGCCTGCGGAGGCATAATTTAGCCCAGATCTGAAGATGTCTGTTTTAAGGTTAAAAAGTCCTCCCAGCTAAACTTTATCCAACAGCAGCAATGAAAAAATCAACTTGTCTGGTGTTCATTTGGGTTCCTCTCATTAATGAAGCCATGCAGGATCCCAGCCCGGAGGGTCCATCTTTGCTTTATCCCAACTTCCCATATCCACTGCAAGGTTTAATTGGTTTCATGGCACCGGATCCCAACAAGGATTTAAAACGATCCGGTTGCTAACAGACCTGGTTGCTTTAACCCTGAACCCCAGCACTGGAGGGACGCAGCCTCCCGATAAGGACAATGCCCCTATTGCTGGGCAGTCACCCAGAACCGGTGCCAAAACGGGTTCTGAAGTTTGGTGACCTGAAGACCAGCCTCACCCCTGGCAATGCCATGCAGAGAGTCAGCAGGAGCCACGGAAAAGCTCCTCCCCACCTCTCGCCGTGCCTGTGCAGAGCCAAAACCCTGCCAGTGCCAGAAGGCATTAAGGGCAGATGTGGCGGTGTGCTCTTCCCTTTTCCCCCCCCCGGCTCCTGCTCAAGCCATGGCCATCAGCGGGAGTTGTGATGAGTCGCACTTGAACTGTGGGAGATGGCTGGCAACATAACCAAAACCCTGTCTGGAGTGGGAACCTGGGTGTCTTGTTCCCATGAGAATATGACTGTAGGTCAATTCTCTTACTCCATAAACAGTGGACAGCCCAAGAGCCCTTGGAGCTCTCCTGCACGGCAGCGGCTGCACGCCAGGGTCTCCTCTTGAGCAGGGACGCTCGCTTAAGGTTCTTCTCCTCAAGGCCGAGAGATTCCTTGCCACAACAGATTCTCGGTAAGTGACTAATAGCATGCTAAACTTTGAAATCTTAGCTAAGGGATCTAAGGATTGATTGCGCATATAGAATCCTTTAGACATAAACCGTTGCCCAAGTCTGGGACTAGGATTGGATCCAGCCGCAGCCAGACTCCTCTCTGAGAAGGAGTTTAGAAAGCCAGGGGGTCCTTTCTGAACCTCGTGACTCAACGGGAGGGTCTCCCTGAGAGCTTGTCTGACCCCGGCCTCTATGCAGTAAATAATCAAGTGTGCCCTGGCATCGAACCTCGTAAAACACTGTCGCATTCACTGCTAACTTTGTTAAATCACTGTTTTATGTTAATAAACATTTCACTACTCTCTTACAAGTGAAGTTATTCACTCGGCTCGGCCCGCGACACCTGGCCTAGTCGGCAGGATGTCAGGAGTTATCACTGATTATTTAGGGAGGCATGGAGTGAACCCGAGCCCCAGATTCTCAGAGGAATGGGCTGGTGATAATTGGTCCAATTGGGAAGTCGTTGAAGAGTACTTGAAAGCCATTAGGGGCCGTACAAAGGATGGAAAAGATAAGGGAGTCGTCTGTAAAATGTTAGGCACTTGTTTAGAAGCCGCGTACCAAGACAGGGAGAATAGGAATAGGAGAGAGCAGGAATTAGAGAAGGAAATAGAGAGCAGGAAGGCAGCTGAGTTACTGATACCTTTTAAAAATGAACAGCTGCAAAAACGATTGCAGGAAGAGAAGGAGAAAAGGCGGAAATTGGGAGAAAAGGTCGAAATGATGCTTATGCAGGCTCCCCACCCCCCTGACATCGTACAGATTAGGAAACTGATAGTATCCCCTGAAGATTGGGACGGAAACATTTGGGGTGATCCCGATGATAGCGAGTCAGAAGAAGACGTTCCTTTTTTCCCCACAAATCCTCCCGAATATGAAGCCAGACCCATTGTTAAAACAGAAGGAACTGCGGGACCTCGGGGTGCTAATCCACGGCATACCACGCGAACCAGTCCCTGGGGTCCGCTGCAAGGGACAAATTTGCAAGAGAGATATAGCAGAAACCCCAGTGACACTGAAACTGAATCCTTGTGGCGAGTATGCTTAACTGGCGGCGACCGAATCATGTTAAGCCGGTGTGAAAAATAGTGAAGGTGTTGTTGGCTTTCGCCATAATAACAAGGCTATAAATCTTTGACTTATAAGGATAACTAACCTTTAGTAAATTAGGAAACTTGAGAAACCTCAAAGATAACAAATAACAGCAACTGTGGAGAAAAACATCATGAAGAAAAACATCCGAGAGAAACAAAAGAGAACTTCTCCAAAAGACTCCACAAGTGATTAACAGAAGGAAACAGATGCACAGGAGAAGGGAGCTGATGATAATCGATCCTACCAGAAGGAAACACATGCACGGGAAAAGGGAGCTGATCCTACCAGAAGGAAACAGCTGCATGGGAAAGGGGAACTGAAGATCATCGATCCTCAGAAACAATTCAGAAGGAAACACACACATAGAAGAGAAAAAGGACTAATAATAGTCAATCCTTATCAACAATTACTCTGTCTAAAAGAGGGAATACGTATGCAATATTGAATGTATATAAGACATGGTTGAAGTGTTAGCTGGTGTGCCTCTGACCTGAGTCATGCGCCCAGCGCTGTGCTTTTGCTTTATTGACTTTGTCCCTATAATAAAGTAAGTGCCATTTCTCTTTAAGGGATCTGGCTATTTATTACAATTTGGGGGCTCGTCCGGGAGAATTCACTTGGTCCCAGTGGGCTCCGAGACCCCGAGCAGGAGGTGCACCCCACCGATTTCGGCAGCCTGCTCGGAGGACTTCGCGGTGCCTGTTGAGACTCCAAGTTGATAATGCCACGAGAGGAGGGACTCATAAAGCAAAAGGGGTAAGTCTCCCCAGGAAAACCCGCGGTAGCCCATAATTCTTGTGCACGAAGACCCAGGCCAGAAAACAGGACTGTAAGTACTGCTTGGTTGGGCGGGTTTGGGGCTTGATTGCTGCGTGTGTGGAACTCGGACCGGACAGTCCGGATCTGGGGAGCGAGTGTGGAGTCTTTCTAAGCGCGGTTCCAATCTCCCGCGAGGGAATTGGCCGGTGAAGAGACGAAGCGTCAGAGATTGAGTGAAAGACAGCCCCGGGAAAACTGGGTGCTTGACTGCTGTGGTGAGCGGAAGACAGCCCCAGGGAAAAGGGGAGCGGGAAAGTGCCGGCAGATATACCCCAAGACAGTCCTTTGGGGATAAAATTGGCTCATTGGAATATTGATCCGGCTACTAAAAATAAGGCTAAAGTTAAAATGATTCAGTATTATATGACAGAATGGACAAAGGAAGCTCTACGAGCAGCCCATTTGTATTGGCCTAGATATGGGCCCTTTCCTGCACTGTGTTGTGTGAACTCAGAAATCGGGTAATGAAAAATGGGGAAAACGCTCAGCTCTCCTAACCTGGGGATGGGCACCGCTTCCTGCTTGGCATCTCAAGACTTGCAGCACCTCAAGACTTGCAGAAAAGGGACTCAAAAAAAACCCCACAGCCCCTTTCCTTCCAACTTTTGCCTGCTGCCAGGGAGACACAGCTCACCATTCCCTGCTCCTTGATCAGCTTATTTGCCTTCTCACTGAGGTCGAGTGCCCATAAATGAACCTGGAGCTCTGGATCAGACTGGCAGGAGCAGATCGGGTAACAGGAGATGAGGCAAAAGACAAGCATCTATTGAAGGAGGGAAAATGCGCTGCAGAACGTCTTCTTACCTTCTTGTAGACCAGGTCAATGGGACACCCGACATTGATGTCCACAAAGTCCACTTCAGTTGTCTGGTTCGGGAGCTCTGCGCATTTGGTCATCGTGTCTGGAAACGCTCCCTCCGGCTGCCAGAGGGGGACAGGTTGCATGAATTCAAGCAGCAGCTTTTCTCCTCAGAAGCGAGTTATTTCTTTGGTTCTCAAGATGATAGCACCCACCTGCACCCCAAAAATTACCTTTGGTGTGATGCCGTTTGAGGAGAGCCCACTGGGAGGACTGGCCCTGAAGCAGGTTTGTGCACGCAGCCGTCTCTCCACAGGTGACGTCTGCCCCAAAGCGCTCGCATTGCCTTCGGAAAGGGAGGTTACCGCCCTGAAAGAGACAGCAGAGAGATGGTTTGTCAGGAGATTTGCTCTGTTCCAGATGTGGCAATGGCAAATTTGGACAAAAGGAGAGAATTATCCACCTACCGTGGTCAGCGGAGCCAAGTAGAGCTTGCCTTGGATTGCCAGCTGGAAAACAAGAAGGATGGAGGAGCACGTCAGGAGAGCTGAAGCAGCAGTGGTTAAACAGAAGGATATTCCAGGTAGCAATTGTAGCACTTGCCTTGGCTAAATGTCAGTGGGAAACCCAGGAAATCACTGGTTTTTCTTCGAGAGCCCCAACTATTCCAAAAGAATGTATCACTTGGAGAAAAGAACCAGAAACTGGAACCGCTCCGTTTGTTTTCAGTGCTCACCCTGGAGGAAACTCAAAGCAGTTACAGATCTAGAGGGATGCAAGACTGGCTAAAGGATGAACGCGGAGAGGGGCCAGAACTGCTCCAAGCACCCGTCGCTCCCCGGGTGATGTTGGGTGCCCCACGAAACGCTCCCAGGAAGCCGACTGCTGTAACGTGCCACAGAAGGGCGGTGATGTACCCACTTGAGGGGACATTTTAGCACTACCGCTTCAGGGAAGCTGACGCTTTACTTGTCCCGCTCAGCTCATCCTGCTTCACCCTCTCCCAGGCAGCCAACGGAGCTGGTTTTGCCGGCGCAGCCCCCTGCTACGCGCTCCCTGCTGGGAGCCTGCCCTGGTGCGTCTCTCTCTTCAGTGTGCTTCCCTAGACTTCCAAATCAATGCAGCCCTGGAGGGATCACCGGGCTCCCAAATCCCCCACCCCAGAGCAGCGCAGAGCAGGGTCCCCGCACCCTACCTGCGTTACCCACGGGCACAGCCTGCTCTGCTCGTAGCGCCTGGGCTTCGTACACGGCCTGCTCTTCTTCTGCCTCCGGGCCCGCTTCCGCTCCACGGGCTCCTTCTCTGCTGCTCCACCATCCTCTCGGCTTTCCCCGTCCTGACCGAGGTCCTCTGACTTCACCCATTTGGCGGGGGGCTCGCTCTGGCAGCTGCCGACCTCCTCCTCCTCCTTGACCTTCTCCTCCTCCTCCTCCTCCTCCTCCTTGCCCCCGCCGCTGGGCTCACCCCGGGCCCGCAGGTAGGCATGGAACTGCTCCTTGGAGGCGAGGAACCTACAGAAACATCACACCCCTGTCACCCCAGCCATGGGGGGAGCGGTGTGACAGGGCCATGGGGGACAGGGGGCTGCTGGGGGGACAGCGGGGCCGGGCATGTACTGGGGGGGCAGTGCAGAGGCTTGGCATGTACCGGGAGGGGGCTATGGGGGGGCCGTACACGTAGTGGGGGGGTTATGGAGGGCCCTGGCCCCTACCAGGGGGGTTATGGAAGGGCCATACCTGTACCCGGGGGGTTATGGGGAGGTCTGCGCATGTACTGTGGGGGTTGGGGGGGGGCCTGGCACGTACCGAGGGGGGTTAGGAGGGGGCCCGGGCACGTACCGGGGGGCCGGCGGGGCGGGGCCGGGGCCGGGGCCGGGGCCGTCGTGGGCCCGCACTCACCGGGGACCGCCGCCGCCGCCATGCTGCCGCACGCGGGGATGAGGGCAGGGGCCGGGCGGGCCACGTGACGGGGGCGCGTGCGCGGGGCGGGTAGAAAAGGCCCGGCGGCGGCCAGGCCGCCTCAGAGCGGCGGCGGGGCCGGGGTTTGTGTGTGGCCGGGCCGGGGGCGGCGGCCGGGCGGGCTGTGTGAGGGGTCGCAGCGCCGCTGAGGTCAGTGTCCGTCCGGCTGTGGGAGGCTCTGAGCGCTCTGCGGGGGAGCAGGGCCTGTGGGCTGGGGGCGGCCCTCAGGAAGGGCCTGGCCGTGGGGGCAGGACCCGCGGGGGAGGGGCTGTCCGTGTGGGGAGGGGCGGCTTGGGGCGGCCGGTGTGTGGGCCTTGCACCGGGGAGAGCTGTCGTCCAGTGTTGTGGCTCCTGAGGGCCTGTGTTTTGGGGCACCTCCTGGGTGCTGACCTGTGAGGCGTTCGGGATGAGCAGCAGCTGCTGTGCCGGGGGAGCAGGGCTCATCCTGGCTCGAGGGACAGAGCAACCCCCCTAGAGGCCCCCATCTGGTGACCTCTGAGGGGTTCTGTGCTTTGGGGCTTTGGCTCTTCTGCCTCCTGCTGGCTGTCAGCTGGAGAAGGTGGAGCGCTCTGCAGAGATGTAGGGCGCTTGGTGTGGGCTTTTTTCATGTGGGGTTTTTTGAAGCAGTAAATGCAAGGCCTGGTTGCTCAGGGCTCAGCCGTCTCCCATTGCACAGAGGTGTAAATCTGCTTGAAGCTGTCCCGTGGGCAGAATTCTGTTGTGGCTGCTCCAGCAACAGGGTTTTCCGCATTACCCCTTGGAAGGATTTTCAAGCTCCGCCCAGCAGAGGTGTGAGAGGGCTTTGTGTTTCGGCTGCTGGTGGCCCATGGGAGGAACTGGTTTTTGCTCCTCCTTTGGTGCAGGCCGTTGTGCCTTCTTCCTGCTGTGGGCAGGCTGCAGGATGGATGGAGGAGCCGTGGGACAAAGTCACCTTCCCTCTGGGGGCTGGGGTCGTTCTCTGACATGGGCTGTAGCCAGCACAAAGCTCACTGCAGATGTTTGGTGCTGCCACACGTTCCTGGTGGGTGTATGAAGGAGGCTGTGCTGCTAATGCAGCGAGCAAGGGCTGGTGCTCATGAGAGTGGCCGGAGTGCAAAGCCTGTCCTTGTGTTTGGTGTGTGGGTGGGAGTTCAGACTGAAAGACAGAGTGATGTGACAAGTGTGGGGTGCTTGGTGTGAGATGGCACTCTCTGACCTTTGCTTCCTCCCCTATAGCTGCCACATCTTCCCCATGTGTTTGGGACCCTGGTTGCAGCCTCTCCAGCTCCATAGTCATAGAATCGGGTCATATCGAGGTTGGAAGCGTGTCCAGGGGAGCGAGGAGCTGTGAATCCTGCGTTGCAGCTGCCTGAGCTGGAAGGCTTTCATGGGCGAGTACAGTGCTTGGATGGCCAGAGCTGTCGCTTCAACATCCTTCAGCAGCACTAAAGCAGCTTTGAAGAAAACCACTAGCCAAGAACTCGCTGGGAAAGGCCAAGTCAGGAGAAAAGGAAAGGCTGATTGCAGGAAAGTGTGATTTATATATATATATACAGGGAGAAGTAAGTCAGAAAAAGTTCATCTGCTTGAATGTCCAAGTTAAACAAGGGACAAGTATTAACGAAAATCCCCCTTCAGCGGGGCTGTGGCACCTGGTGGGGGCCGATTCCCGCTGTCCCCCGCGCTCCCTCCCCTCCCAGACAGGCACGGAACGAGGCTGGAGAAAGAACTTTTAATGGAAAAACATGAGAGAAAAGGTCCTATCGAAGCTACTCTAACCCCCCCTCCCTCAAATATGCCCCCCTCCTTTAAACACATCCCTCCCCCCAACTACACTGCCCACCGCAACCTTTAACGGAAAAAGTCAAGAGAAAAGGTCCTACCGAAGCTACTCTAACCCCCCCTCCCCTAAACATGTCCCTCTCCCCAACCCCCCCAAACACACCACCCCCCCAGATACAGCCCCCTCCCTTAAATCTGCCCCCAACCCCACTCCCCTAAATACAACCCACCCCCCAAATGCACCCACCCTCTGCCCCCCTTCATCTGTGTCTCCTCGCTGGGGGGCGTCTCGTCCCCCGCGCCACCCCTGGCCTGTCCGCCAGAGCCCTGCGCTTCCTGGGTGGCAGCAACGGGGAGCTCATCCCCCGCTTCATCCCCTGCTTCGTCCCCCGCTTCTCTGTCATGGCGGACTGGGCCCGGTGGCAGCTCCATCCCCGTGTCCCCGCACGACTCCTGGGACTTTGTCCTGCAGAAGATATCTTCAAGGACGACGACGGCCTTCTGGGTCACCTCCACGCCAAAGTACTTGACAGGCACCTCCTGGGGCACTGCAAGGTGGCCAGCTGTGTCCCCGAGGGCTTGGCTGTGTGGGACAGCAGAGGGGCTCCTGGGGACATCACTCTCAAGGTGGCCAGCCGCGTCTCCGAGGGCTTGGCTGTGGGCGACTGCAGAGGAGCTGCTGGGGACGTTGCTCTCTGGCCCGCAGAGGAATTCTTCCAAGATGCGGGCACCCTCCAGGAGCTCCTCCGTGCTGTAATTGTGCATCAGCAGCTCCTCCGGCAGCGAGAGGGAGTCGACGTCGCAGAGGGGGGCGGCTTCGCTGGTGCCACCGTGGTCACAGTCCAAGAGCCTCAGGGCCTCCTTGAGGGACACCTCGTGGGGCACAGCAAGGTGGCCGGCCGCGTCCCCGAGGGCTTGGCTGTGGGGGACGTTGCTCTCGGAGGAGATGTCGCTGCTCGAGGAGGTGTCACTCTTTAGGGAGATGGTGTCATACTCTGAGATGTCCTGCTCTGAGTAAGGGATGTTCTTTGGGGAGAAGGTGAGCTCTGGGGAGATGTCGCTCTCGGAGGAGATGTCGCTCCTGGGAGAGATGTTGCTCTTTGGGGAGCTGATGGTGCTCCAGGGGATGTTGCTGCCCAGGGGTGTCTGCGCGGGGGAGGCCCTGCTGGAGCTGTTGGTCTCTGAAGACCATTCCTTGGTGTTCTCGAAGGCAGGGTTGGGTGTTGGCAGCTGGGTGGGTGTTGGGGCCACCGCTCTCCCCTCTCTGACAGTGCCACCGGGGTCCCCAGGCGTGGTGATGCTGGTGTCAGGGTGACCTCCACCGCGTCCAAGGTTGAACCAAAGAGCCAGAGGGGCTCTTGGAGGAGCATCTCATCGGTCACGTCAATGTTGGCATCCGGGTCGCCAGGAGCTTCTTTGTCGGGGGCAGCAGTGGGTCTGGGGGGGACGCAGGTGCCCATGGGGACGCGGCTGGCAGGGGGTAGCCCCATGGGGGTGGCCGTGCCAGAGATATTGGTGCCTGCAGGCTGTCCCTTGATGTGCTGGCGGCTGGGGATGGAGGTGAGCAGCAGCATGGGTGCTGTGGGCACCGCTGTGCCCTGGTGGCCGTAGGCTGGGAGCTGCATCATGTGGGGCAGTGGTGGTTGTCCCTGGGGGGTGCCAGGGGCTGCCCAGGCTGGGAGGGTCCCGCAGCCCCTGGGGCCCCACAGGGCAGCGCCTGGCGAAGCAGCAGCGCTGTGGCCGAGGGTGGTGGTGGCCGGCGCAGGCCCGTTGCTGGTGGTCCACTCGACGTGGAAGAAGTGTGGCTCAAAGCAGCAGCAGCCGCATGGGGCCCTGTGCAGCCCTGTGTGGGTAGGAATGAGCCATACTGGGCCTGGGGCACCCTCCGGGGCACCCGCCGAAGCGCCCCCCATGGCCATCAGGGCGTTGATGGTGTCAGGGTGGCAGAGGGGACAGGGGTGCCATACCTGGTGGTGGGGCCTGTGGGGCTGCCCCCACTGGGTGTGCCCAGGCTGCAGGGAATGGCTGCTGCTGCCCGGGGGTTGGGAACAGGGTGGCTGCGCCTGGAAGAGAGACAGGAGCCATGGCCGGCGGTCACCTCCTGCGCTCTCGTCCCCGAGAGGTGGCCCCAAGTATTGTGGAAATTCTCAGGAACTGGGATTCACTGGGCAGGCGAGGGCAGGGACACTCAGCCGGGCTTGCTGAGCCCCCGTGCCAGAACTGCTAGGGGGGGAACAGGGGAGGTGGGATGGTGAAGGTGGCCATGGAGAGGGGAGGGGGAGGCTGAAGGTGCCCAGGGTTCTTGGGTGCCAAAAGGTGTCGGGGTGGCAGAGGGGACAGGGGTGCCATACCTGGTGGTGGGGCCTGTGGGGCCGCCCCCACTGGGGGTGCCCAGGCCGTGGGGAAGAGCAGCTGCTGCCCGGGCGGTGGGAACAGGGTGGCTGCGCCTGGAAGAGAGACAGGAGCCATGGTCACCTCCTGCGCTCTTGGCCCCAAGAGAGTCCCCGGGCTGTGGGTCGGGGTCTGTCCCTGCCTTGGGGGTAGAAGGTTTGCAGGAGCACGAAAGCCTGAAGGCTCTGGGGCGCCGGGGGAGTGCGGGGGCCGCGCAGTGGGCGCCACCGAGGTGGCAGCGCTGTGGTGGGTCCCGTCAGTCTCTCCGCTGCTAAGGACTCTTTGGTGTCTCCAGGATGGAATGTTGGGGCTCCCTGTGCTCCGCCCCCTCCCAACAGCCCCCCCAACAGCCCCCCCAGCTCCTGCTGGGGAGGGAAGGGGCTCGGGGGGGCTGGGTGTCCCCGGATCCCACCAGGGGCTCTGTGTGCAAGTGCTTTTTGCTTTCAACAGTATTTTTCAGGGGGCAAAAGGACCAAGTTGGTTCAGCCAAGCTTTGTGGGGTCGAAGCTGCACCCGCAGCCTCCTTGTGCCACACGGCAAATGCCTCTGTGACTGTCGCCTGTGCTGCGCTGCCTGGAGTGACGCAGAGACAGGAACAAGGACCTGGAGGGTGCGAGGGAAGGTCACGCAGCATCCCTCGGTGGCACGCTCCCCTGCCCAGCCCTCCCTCAAATCCTGCTCTCGGGTCTTTTAGTCTCCTCATTGGGAAACAAGCAGCTCTGGGTCCCCCTCGGAGGGGGCTGTACCTTCCCTGGGTGTGTGACGCCGAGAGGAGACGGTACCCACCGCTGCATGCTCCCAGAAAAGGCCGGGATTCTGCACAACATCCGCAGAATGGATCCGCATAGGGCCTCCTCAGCCCTATCTGTAGGAATTTGCCATGTGTTTAGGGAGGAAGGTGAAGTTGGTAGCTACGGCTCCCAGCAGCAGCTCACTAGAAGAAAGAAAAGAACAAAAACAAAGCAAAAAAAAAAACAATCAGAGGTTTGTGTCCAGTACAATAGAGCCACCGGTACCCTGTTGCGTCGCCCTGTGGCTCTACAGCGAAGGTGATGGCAGTCAGATGTGTCAAAACAAGCCTCTACCCTCCTGAAAATTTAGGGCTGCTGCACAAAACCGCCTCCGGTGCTGAGCTTTAACCTGCTCCTGTCATGAAATAATGACAGCCTGCAGAGGCATAATTTAGCCCAGATCTGAAGATGTCTGTTTTAAGGTTAAAAAGTCCTCCCAGCTAAACTTTATCCAACAGCAGCAATGAAAAAATTAACTTGTCTGGTGTTCATTTGGGTTCCTCTCGTTAAGGAAGCCCTGCAGGATCCCAGCCCGGAGGGTCCATCTTTGCTTTATCCCAACTTCCCATATCCACTGCAAGGTTTAATTGGTTTCATGGCACCGGATCCCAACAAGGATTTAAAACGATCCGGTTGCTAACAGACCTGGTTGCTTTAACCCTGAACCCCAGCACTGGAGGGACGCAGCCTCCCGATAAGGACAATGCCCCTATTGCTGGGCAGTCACCCAGAACCGGTGCCAAAACGGGTTCTGAAGTTTGGTGACCTGAAGACCAGCCTCACCCCTGGCAATGCCATGCCGAGAGTCAGCAGGAGCCACTGAAAAGCTCCTCCCCACCTCTCGCCGTGCCTGTGCAGAGCCAAAACCCTGCCAGTGCCAGAAGGCATTAAGGGCAGATGTGGCGGTGTGCTCTTCCCTTTTTTTATCCCCCCGGCTCCTGCTCAAGCCATGGCCATCAGCGGGAGTTGTGATGAGTCGCACTTGAACTGTGGGAGATGGCTGGCAACATAACCAAAACCCTGCCTGGAGTGGGAACCTGGGTGTCTTGTTCCCATCAGAATATGACTATAGGTCAATTCTCTTACTCTATAAACAGTGGACAGCCCAAGAGCCCTTTGAGCTCTCCTGCACGGCAGCAGCTGCACGCCAGGGTCTCCTCTTGAGCAGGGACGCTCGCTTAAGGTTCTTCTCCTCAAGGCCGAGAGATTCCTTGCCGCAACAGATTCTCGGTAAGTGACTAATAGCATGCTAAACTTTGAAATCTTAGCTAAGGGATCTAAGGATTGATTGCGCATATAGAATCCTTTAGACATAAACCGTTGCCCAAGTCTGGGACTAGGATTGGATCCAGCCGCAGCCAGACTCCTCTCTGAGAAGGAGTTTAGAAAGCCAGGGGGTCCTTTCTGAACCTCGTGACTCAACGGGAGGGTCTCCCTGAGAGCTTGTCTGACCCTGGCCTCTATGCAGTAAATAATCAAGTGTGCCCTGGCATCGAACCTCGTAAAACACTGTCGCATTCACTGCTAACTTTGTTAAATCACTGGTTTATGTTAATAAACATTTCACTCTCTCTTACAAGTGAAGTTATTCACTCGGCTCGGCCCGCGACACCTGGCCTAGTCGGCAGGATGTCAGGAGTTATCACTGATTATTTAGGGAGGCATGGAGTGAACCCGAGCCCCAGATTCTCAGAGGAATGGGCTGGTGATAATTGGTCCAATTGGGAAGTCGTTGAAGAGTACTTGAAAGCCATTAGGGGCCGTACAAAGGATGGAAAAGATAAGGGAGTCGTCTGTAAAATGTTAGGCACTTGTTTAGAAGCCACGTACCAAGACAGGGAGAATAGGAATAGGAGAGAGCAGGAATTAGAGAAGGAAATAGAGAGCAGGAAGGCAGCTGAGTTACTGATACCTTTTAAAAATGAACAGCTGCAAAAACGATTGCAGGAAGAGAAGGAGAAAAGGCGGAAATTGGGAGAAAAGGTCGAAATGATGCTTATGCAGGCTCCCCACCCCCCTGACATCGTACAGATTAGGAAACTGATAGTATCCCCTGAAGATTGGGACGGAAACATTTGGGGTGATCCCGATGATAGCGAGTCAGAAGAAGACGTTCCTTTTTTCCCCACAAATCCTCCCGAATATGAAGCCAGACCCATTGTTAAAACAGAAGGAACTGCGGGACCTCGGGGTGCTAATCCACGGCATACCACGCGAACCAGTCCCTGGGGTCCGCTGCAAGGGACAAATTTGCAAGAGAGATATAGCAGAAACCCCAGTGACACTGAAACTGAATCCTTGTGGCGAGTATGCTTAACTGGCGGCGACCGAATCATGTTAAGCCGGTGTGAAAAATAGTGAAGGTGTTGTTGGCTTTCGCCATAATAACAGGGCTATAAACCTTTGACTTATAAGGATAACTAACCTTTAGTAAATTAGGAAACATGAGAAACCTCAAAGATAACAACTAACAGCAACTGTGGAGAAAAACATCATGAAGAAAAACATCCGAGAGAAACAAAAGAGAACTTCTCCAAAAGACTCCACAAGTGATTAACAGAAGGAAACAGATGCAGAGGAGAAGGGAGCTGATGATAATCGATCCTACCAGAAGGAAACACGTGCACGGGAAAAGGGAGCTGATCCTACCAGAAGGAAACAGCTGCATGGGAAAGGGGAACTGAAGATCATCGATCCTCAGAAACAATTCAGAAGGAAACACACACATAGAAGAGAAAAAGGACTAATAATAGTCAATCCTTATCAACAATTACTCTGTCTAAAAGAGGGAATACGTATGCAATATTGAATGTATATAAGACATGGTTGAAGTGTTAGCTGGTGTGCCTCTGACCTGAGTCATGCGCCCAGCGCTGTGCTTTTGCTTCATTGACTTTGTCCCTATAATAAAGTAAGTGCCATTTCTCTTTAAGGGATCTGGCTATTTATTACAATTTGGGGGCTCGTCCGGGAGAATTCACTTGGTCCCAGTGGGCTCCGAGACCCCGAGCAGGAGGTGCACCTCACCGATTTCGGTGGCCTGCTCGGAGGACTTCGCGGTGCCTGTTGAGACTCCAAGCTGATAATGCCACGAGAGGAGGGACTCATAAAGCAAAAGGGGTAAGTCTCCCCAGGAAAACCCGCGGTAGCCCATAATTCTTGCGCACGAAGACCCAGGCCAGAAAACAGGACTGTAAGTACTGCTTGGTTGGGCGGGTTTGGGGCTTGATTGCTGCGTGTGTGGAACTCGGACCGGACAGTCCGGATCTGGGGAGCGAGTGTGGAGTCTTTCTAAGCGCGGTTCCAATCTCCCGCGAGGGAATTGGCCGGTGAAGAGACGAAGCGTCAGAGATTGAGTGAAAGACAGCCCCGGGAAAACTGGGTGCTTGACTGCTGTGGTGAGCGGAAGACAGCCCCAGGGAAAAGGGGAGCGGGAAAGTGCCGGCAGATATACCCCAAGACAGTCCTTTGGGGATAAAATTGGCTCATTGGAATATTGATCCGGCTACTAAAAATAAGGCTAAAGTTAAAATGATTCAGTATTATATGATAGAATGGACAAAGGAACCTCTACGAGCAGACCATTTGTATTGGCCTAGATATGGGCCCTTTGAAGGGTGGATGTGCCAGGCTTTAAACCTTTGTGTAAACTCTAAAGAATCCTTCAGCCCAGAGGAGAGGGAATACGCGTCCTGCTGGAAAGGGGAGATTTGGCCAAAAGGAGTTATTACCTTTAAAATAGCTGAGATCTCAAGGGAAGGAAAGGAGAAGCGGTGGGATCCTCTGGAAGTTTTGCCCCCTCCCTACCGCCTCCCTCCAACAGCCCCCCCTTCTCCTGGAAAAGAGCTGACACCTGGTGCTAGGAGAAGGTCGGACAGGTCTCAGAGGTTCATTGAAACAGTATCACTTCCAAACTCTCCTAGGTTACGGCGGAAACCTTCTCTTAAAGTCAAGGAATCGGAAGACCAAGACACGGTGCAGGAAAGCCCAGGAGTTAGTTTATTCCCCTTAAGGGAAGTACCCCTGGGGGGAGCACAAGGGGGGATAGGATTTGTAAACGTTCCTTTGACTCCCACTGAAGTCAGGAGCTTTAAAAAGGAATTAAAAGGGTTACTGGAAGATCCAATAGGCCTATCAGAACAATTAGACCAATTCCTAGGCCCTAACATTTATACCCGGGAGGAAATGCAGTCAATAAGAAGTATAACATTTTCTCCCAAAGAACGGCAAATGTTTAGAACAGCTGGGATGAGAATTTGGGAACGGGAAAATCAGCAAGGCCCACCTGGGGACCAGAAGATGCCAATAGTACACCCAAATTGGAATCAAAATGATGTAGAGGGTCGCAGGAACATGAGTGATTATCGAAATTTAATTATTAAAGGTTTAAAAGAAGCCGCTCCTAGAGGGCAGAATGTAAGCGAAGCATTTGATGGGCAGCAGGGAAGGGAGGAAACCCCGACCGAATGGCCTGAAACGCTGCGACCTGACATGAGACAGTGCTCAGGAAGAGATTCAGAGAGTCCCGCGGGGCAAACATTACTGAGAGTTCCAGCTGTTACATGTGCCTGGCCAGACATTCGAAGAAAATTAAGAGAAACTAGAGGACTGGCAGGATCGGGGCCTGAACGAATTACTGAGGGAAGCTCAGAAAGTATATGTACGAAGAGATGAGGAGACGGCTAAAGCAAAAGCTAAAATCGTAGTAGCCACCATGAGGGAAGGAAATATTCAGAAAAATCCCAGGGTGATGGGGGGGATGGGAGGGAATCCTGAGAGGCGGGAGGAGACTTTTAGAGGGAACCAGATCCCTCCCAGAAGGGGACCATCGGGAACTGAGAAAAGGAATGAAGGAGGTGGATGTTTCTATTGTGGGAAACTTGGGCATTTTAAGAAGGAATGTCCTCAAAGGGATAAAGATCAGAAAGTGTTTAAAGAAATTGAGGATTAGGGCTGTCAGGGGCTCTACCTCCTGGAGGATAGCTATCACCTTGAGCCCTTGCTAAACCTAAAAGTAGGCCCCCAGGAGGAGGTATTAGAATTTCTGGTAGATACAGGAGCTGAGCGAACTTGTGTTTGTAACATACCTAAAGGATGCACTATAAGTAAAGAAGTAATTAATGTAACGGGAGCAAAGGGGGAAAGTTTTAAAGCCCTGGTGATCAAGCAGGTGGTTTTTGAAGGTAATGACAAAATAGGTGTAGGGAATATTTTGCCAGTGCCTGGAGCTGGGTGCAATCTGTTGGGAAGAGACTTGCAGATCCAGCTGGGGGTTGGAGTAATCCCTGAGGAGGGGAAAATGATTGCAAAAATACTAAGATTAAGTCAGGAGGATGAATCCAAAATTAATCAGCAAGTTTGGGCTGTGGCTGGTAACAGAGGAGGTCTGAATATCCAACCAAGCAAAGTTTCTATAGAAAGGGAAAATCACCCCACACAAGTCAGGCAGTTCCCCATTGCAATGGAGGGAAAAAAAGGCCTCCAGCCGGTAATTGAAGGACTCATCTCTGATGGGACCCTCGAACCCTGTATGTCTCCTCATAACACTCCTATCCTACCTGTAAAGAAACCTGACGGGACGTATAGGTTGGTGCAAGACTTACGGGAGGTGAATAAGAGAACTTTGGCTCGGTACCCTGTTGTACCAAACCCTTATACCCTTCTGAGCAAAGTTCCCCCGAAACACAGCTGGTTTAGTGTAGTGGATTTAAAAGATGCGTTTTGGGCATGTCCCCTGGCTGAGGAAAGTCGAGATATCTTTGCTTTTGAACGGGAGGACCCAAACACCGGACGTAAACAGCAGCTTAGACGGACAAAGCTCCCTCAAGGGTTTACGGAGTCTCCCAACCTGTTTGGACAGGCTCTGGAGGAGCTGTTACTATCTTTTCACACCCCTCCAAAAACTCAAATCACTCAGTATGTAGATGACTTATTAATATCAGGGGAAGAGGAAAAATTAGTCAGAGAAGTAACAATTCAGTTACTAAACTTATTAGGAGAGAAAGGTTTAAGGGTTTCCAAGGGAAAGTTACAATTTGTAGAACCTGAAGTACGATACTTAGGGCATATAATAAGTCAGGGAAGTCGCAAATTAAACCCCGAGAGGATTGCCGGAATAATATCCCTCCCACCCCCAACTACAAGAAGAGAAGTAAGGAAGTTATTAGGACTGCTAGGGTACTGTAGATTATGGATCGAGGGGTATACCCAGGCGGTGAAATTTTTATACGAAAAATTGACGGGGGAAGATAAGATAGAGTGGACACAGAATGACAATGAAAAACTAGAAGAACTAAAGTCAAAACTGATAAAAGCTCCGGTTCTGAGCCTACCATCGTTAGAGAAACCCTTCTGTTTGTTTGTCAATGTGGAAAATGGGATAGCCCATGGAATTTTGGCCCAGGAATGGGGAGGGGTGAGGAAACCGGTAGCGTACTTATCAAAATTATTAGATCCAGTCAGCCGAGGTTGGCCAATATGCATCCAAGCGGTAGCCGCTACCGCGATACTAGTGGAAGAAAGTCAAAAACTCACTTTCAGGGGTAAGCTAATAGTTCACACTCCACACTCTGTAAGGAATATCTTAAATCAGAAAGCAAATAAATGGTTGACGGATTCTAGGATGTTGAAAGATGAGGCCATTTTACTAGACAACGAAGACCTAACCTTGGTAACAGATAAGAATCAAAATCCTGCCCAGTTTCTATATGGGGAACCTAAAGAGGAACTAGTACACGATCGTTTAGAAGTAATAAATTATCAGACAAAAATCAGAGAAGATTTGACTGACCAAGCCTTATCGGTAGGAGAAAAGATATACATAGATGGATCATCTAGGTGTATACAAGGGAAAAGAATGTCTGGATATGCAATAATAGATGGGAGTAACATGACGATTATAGAAAAAGGAGAACTGCCATCTAATTGGTCTGCTCAAAGCTGTGAGTTATACGCCTTAAAAAGAGCATTAGAATTTCTAGCACATAAGGAAGGAACTATTTATACAGATTCTAAATATGCATTTGGGGTGGTACATACTTTTGGAAAAATCTGGGAAGAAAGAGGATTACTAACTTCAAAAGGAAAAGGACTAGTTCACGAGGAGTTAATATTGGAGGTATTAGAAGCTTTAACTCTACCTAAGGAAATTGCAGTAGTCCGTGTAAAGGGGCATCAGAAAGGATTAACACCAGAAATAAGGGGAAATAATCCAGCTGACCAAGAGGCGAAAGAGGCTGCTGAAAATGGGGAAGAGAAATTATTAGTTGTTCAACAGAGAAAAGAGGAGCGAGGTAATATTCCTCAATTCACTGAAGCTGAAGAAAAGGAATTGACTAGAATAGGAGGAGAAAAGACTCCGGAAGGAAAATGGGTGCTACCTGATGGGCGTCAGATAGTAAATAAAACATTAGCAAGAAAAATATTGGAGGAATTGCATAGAGAAACCCACTGGGGAACACAGGCCATTTGCGACCACTTTCTTAGAAAATGTGGATGCATAGGGGTGTTCGGAGTAGCTAAACAAATCACCGAGAGGTGTATAACTTGCCAAAAGGTGAATAAAAAGGTAATGAGAAAACCCATCCATGGAGGGCGGGAGTTGGCCTTACGCCCCTTTCAAAATATACAAGTGGATTTTACAGAACTCCCACAAGTCCAAAGGTGGAAGTTCCTCTTGGTATTAGTCGACCATCTTACCCATTGGGTGGAGGCAATTCCAGTCACTAGAACATCGGCTAATGTAGTAACAAAGATCCTGCTAGAACAAATTATTCCTAGATACGGAATGGTTCATAGAATAGACTCTGACAGGGGAACACATTTCACCTCCAAAATAATCACCCAGAGAACTCAAGCCTTAGGCACTCAGTGGGAGTTACACACTCCATGGCACCCCCAAAGCTCAGGAAGGGTTGAACGAATGAATCGGACTTTAAAAAGGGCTTTAACCAAATTAATGATAGAAACTCAACTGTCATGGGTCAAGTGCCTCCCTTTAGCATTACTCGGGGTTCGAACTCAACCCAGAACGGATCTCGGAGTCTCTCCATATGAAATGATGTTTGCTTTGCCCTTCTTGGCTTCACAGCAGGAAATGGCTACTTATGAAGGAGGGAGGCTAGTATTAAACAATACGTAATGCAGATTGCAAAGAACTTGGAACAACTAAGAAATAAAGGGTTGCTCCCACAAACTACCGTGTTGGATTTTAAGATCCATAACATTAAAATTGGAGAACGGGTTTTAGTAAAAACTTGGAGAGAGCAATCTTTAACTCCTCAATGGGAAGGTCCCTTTCAGGTGCTGTTGACTAGGGAAGCTGCAGTACGGACGAAGGAAAAAGGGTGGACTCACGCCAGCAGAATAAAAGGACCAGTAGAAGAACCTAGAGATTGGACTCTGACTTCAACTCCCGGGGACACCAGACTCACCTTAAAACGCCAACCAACGCGGTGATGTATGGGAGAGGAACTGAATAATAACTTGGAAATCACAGAAACTTGGGGAGTGAAACCAGAACTTTATCGTTGGTTTCGGGTACGGCCAGGGCAAACCTTAAGGAAAATTAGATATCCTCCTTGGGGAAGAGCACTCCCGTTACAGGCAGGAGGGTCAGGGTTGTATAAAACTGAAAACTCTCTGTTTGCACTTGCACGTGATTTATATAAAGAAGATAGTCGGCTATATCCTAACCTTGAGGAAGAACTACAGCCCCCTCCAGTACCCCGTAGTATACCTTGTCTGATACATCCCTGTGCTAGACATCATAGTTGGGTGAAGTGCGAATGCTTAGGTTGTAAGCAAAATTGGTATTACCATTCATCCCAAAGACATCCCTTCTGTTTAAATTGCCGGAAGCAAAATTCGAGTTTGGCTCAAACTCAGATACGATATACCAATATCGTAACATTAATTTGTGGGTGGGAATTGCTAGTGCTGGTTCTGTGGGAAATTCCTGAAGAATGGTGGGAAACAGTGGTCTCTAAGTGTAAAAAACGATTTTGCTTGGAAAAAGAGGTAAGAACCCTACCTGCTACAAGAGCCAGGGATACCGGATGAAAAGAGGATGGAGGGCAAGACCAGGTTGGCCACTGTACTCGCTGCCAAGAAGAATTATTTCTCGGCTGTTGGAAGCACCCCAATAGGCATGAGAGGTAGGAGTATAAGCCATACTGGACCTCCACTCCTCGTATTGTTATTAGCAGTATCCTTAGTACCCAGTAACGAATGCATGAAGTGTTACCAGCAGGTCTCCTGGAATAGGAAGATGGTTTCCACGATGACAGTGCATTCGCATATCAACAGACGCTGTTATAACTGCCATGAGTTAACAGTGTGCAAATACGACCAACACGAATATTGGGTTGGGAAGAGTTTAGGAATGGGCGGAACAAGACTAGGAGTGCATTGTCCTAGAGGGGAGCAATGGCTCTGCTTTACTAAAGCCGGGCATTGGGACATATCGGACGGAGGTGGGGTACAAGATATGATAAAAGCCGAGAAAAAAGATATGATAAAAGCCGAGGGGAGAAAGGCTGAGGCTCTCGGAGACTTTGAACTGGCCAGCCATGGCCACCAGGCTTCAGCTCATCACTTCTGTGTCAGATGACCCTGTCCTCCCTGTGAGACCCCTCAGAGCAGCTGTACCCAGCTCCAGGGGGCCGGATACGGCCTCAGCATTATGGCGAGGTGCTTCCTGGGAGCAAGATCTCTCACGGGGGCACTGGGAAACCCTCCTCAGGCCTGGATGCCCGAGAAACATCTCTGCACTGCTCCACATCTCACCAAAACCAGGGACAGAGGAAGGCTGCTGTGGTGGCCTCCAAGAGAACCAGCTCACCTGGGCTGTTCTGCAGCCACCAGGTGCCTCTGCTGACAGGCGGGTCTCAGCGTTGCTCTGCAAACGGCTGCCACCTCCCTGCAGGATGCTCTCCAGCGCACGGTACGTCTGCACTGAGTCTTCTCGGGGATGAAGTCCCAAAGGGAGGGATGGGGTTTGCTTGGCCCCCATTCCCAGGGTGCCACAAGAGAGAGCTGCCACCCCCAAATCGCCTGTGTGACGTGGACACCACACACGAGCTGCAGACATGGGTCAGGACAGCTCTGGGGAGCAGCAAGCCATTCTGTGGTGCCCCCGGCACTGGCAGAAAGCAGAGCCGGAGACAATGGGGAGAAGCCCAGGGCAGCCAACGGCAGGGTGCAGCGCCCGCAGAAACACCCAGCTCCTTGAGCCTTGGCGCTGGGGCTGCAGCTCAAGGCTGGCACTGGCTGGGGCTTCGCTGGGAAAAAACAGGCGGGGGTGACCCTGACACCCCACGTGTGTACCTCGTCCCACAATCTGGGAACATGTCCCTCTGCCCATCACCGCCACGGGGTGCAGAAAGCAGCGCCGTTGGCCCTGGCGTGGTCCTGAGCCATGTCTCAACAGATGAGTCTTTAACCAGCAGGCCTAAAAAGAGGGAAAATTGCCCAGAATTAAGCTGTGCTCAAGTTTTTGCAGGCAGTATGATTTTTTGAGCTGCCTGGCGGTGCCACTCCTGGGGAGCGCTCAAGACCCAGGGCGGCTGCCTGTACCTGCGAGCAGGCGGTGGAGTGTGTGCAGCGGGAGCCAGCGGTGGTTTGTGTGGCGGTTGGACGGGTTTGGGCTCTAAATGTGCCCATCCTAGTACACCTGGTTCCTTTCTCCTTACAGGTTGTATTTAGAGCTTAAGTGGTATTATTTTAAAAAGCAAAACCAATAAGCAAACAAACAAAAAACCGGCTGAGTGATTCCTGCCCCTGCCCCGAGCTGGGCTTTTTCCCCACAGTCCTGGCCACTCTGCAGGGCGACGTTCATCACCAATTTTAGGCAGCAGGACTGAGCCCAGGGAAGGGCTCTTCCCGGCAGCGCATTCCTTGAGGCGCCTGGTAATTCCTTGAGGCTGCCAGGGGATGCTCAAGAAATGGAGTCAGCTGCCCGTAATTGCTATTTGTGGTCCCTCCTCATCGCTCTCTGTCTGGCTCCCTGCCCCCATCTTTTAATTCCTCCCTCTCTGTCTCTAGCCCATCACTATTTTTTCCTTTCTCTTTCTTTCTCTGGACGGCTCCCTGACCTTATGTTTTTCCTCCCTCCCTCTCTGCCACACAGCCTGTTTTTGTCTTTCTATATTTGTCTTTCTCTGTCTGGCTCCCTGTCTCTCCTATAGCCCGTTGCTAGTTTTTTCTTTCTCTGCATCTCTCTCCCCCACTCCCTGTCCTTCTCTATCGCTCTGTCCACCTTCCTGGCCTCATCTTCCTCGCTGTCCTGCAGCCCGTCCCCTTTCCTGCCTGTCTGCCTGGCCCTTCCCTCTTCCCTCTGGGCCTCCATCCCACTCCCCGTCCCCTTTTGCTCTTCCCTCACCTCAGCCCTGGAGGCCGTCGCTGTTCTGTCCTTCTCCGCCTCCTCGTCCTGACCCTGTCCCCTGCCCTCCATCTCTTTCCCGCTCTCCCCCTGCTCCTCACCGGGATTTCTCCTCCCTCCACTCCCTGCCCAGCTCCCCCATGCTCTCCCCGTTGTCCCTCTGTCCCTTCCCACCCCTCTCCGCCGCTCTCTCCCTCTCCGCCCTCCTCCTCCCGGCTCCACCGGGGCTCCGGGGCCTGGCCCTGGGCCGCGGCAGCCCCGGGGAGGTGGCCCTGGTTCCTGCGGGGGTCAGAGGGCGGGAAGGGGCGCCCCGGGGCACGCTGGGAGCTGTAGTCCCGGCACCGGGCTCCTTGCGGCCATCTTGTGTCGGGGGCTGCAGCCTCTGCTCCCGCTGCGGCCCGGTCGTGTAATTGCTGTGATTTTCGCTCTCTAGAGATCACACATGCTCTTATTTTTCTGACCACCAGTCTTGAATAACACACACAAAACCTACACTAAGCCCATCATGAATCAGCTAAAAATTCTGAGTCGTAAATTGTAGCCCGATCCTTTAGCACCATCAGTGCTGCTCACCTTTCCTTTCTGAAGGGGTAGATTACTGGCCTTAATGGTTTATGTCCCTTCAGCACTGACCTTTCAGCCGACGTCTGCTGAAATTCACAGAGACAGGCTTGGTATGGCTGGGTAACTATAGAATGAAATAATTACCTCGGCCTCGTCCCTCCTTCTTAGAGACCTGATTTATAGAAGGTTCCTCCATCAGCTGAAAAGGCAATGGATATTTTGGAATCTTTTTCAGAGAATCAAATGGCCTAAAGACAATCATAAATGAGCTGAAAAAGCCTACTGGTGGACCCTCTCCCTTAGAGAGAGGGAAGAGGGTGAGGCCCCACACAAGTCAGAGGACCCCCTCCCCTCTCGTCACCAGGCAATAGGAGGGGATCGCAGAGACGAGGGGGAATGGAAACAGGTCCCTGCTCGGGGAAGCAGGAGAATCCCCTCCTGGCCCCTCCCACTTTCCCAGTTACCTTTCCAGAACAGGGGTTCCTCTGGAGATATCCCTCTGGAGATACTCCAAAACCAATATGGGACCCCCACAACCCCTCCCAAATCCCCTCAGGAGCACATAAAGCCTCAGAAGCACCCTCTTCACCCCCTAATCCCCTCCAGGATCCTCCAAAAGGAGGGGCTGGAGCCCCTCTGCTGGGAGGACAGGCTGAGAGAGTTGGCGTTGTTCAGCCTGCAGAACAGAAGGCTCCGGGGAGACCTTAGAGCGGCCTTCCAGTCCCTAAAGGGGGCCTACAAGGAAGGATGGGGAGGCACTCTTCATCAGGGAGTGGAATGAGAAGACAAGGGGTAACGGTTTCAAACTGAAGGAGGGGAGATTTGGATTGGATATCAGGAAGAAATTCTTTACTGAGAGGTTGGTGAGGCACTGGAACAGGTTGCCTGGGGGAAGCTGTGGCTGCCCCATCCCTGCAGGGGTTCAAGGCCAGGCTGGAGGAAGCTTTGAGCAGCCTGGTCTGGTGGGAGGTGTCCCTGCCCAGGGCAGGGGGGTTGGAACTCCATCATCTTTAAGGTCCCTTCCAACCCCAACCATTCCATGCGTCTGTAAATCCCACCCACGGGACACAAAAAGCCCTCAATATCCCCCACGGGGAACCCCAAAACACCCATGGGAACACCCCCCCCAGCTTCAATTGACCTCGACATGGCTTCATATGTGGTCCTATCTGCTAGAATGGGGTCTTTTCCAGAGACTGCCAGTGGCGTTGCCGTTTTCCTTCTTGTATGGGATTGAAAATGCAAACACCAAACGGGAAGACGATGAGGATTCTGTTGCAGTTCCTGTATTTCCAAGAAAACTTCCAATCCTGCGGTATTCGTGGCATTTTTACTGGCATTGGTGGAAAGAGGCGGTTTGCATTTTTAGGTTGCCTTCGGCTTTCTGGCTGGCTTTGCAAATCTGGCTTGTGCCGTGTGCTCTGAGGAAAGGTGGGCCTTGACCCTGGTAGCGTTGCTGCTTCAAAGCGCTAGCTCTTGAGAGAGCTTCTCTTCAGTACAAGTGTTTGTCAGGTACCAAGCTTCCAAGGCCAGGCTGGCAAGAAGTTCTCTTTTCCAGCTACGGTCCATGTTCCTGGCAAGAATGCCTTACAGTGAGCAATAGACACTGCTGCTGGGTTGGAAAACTTACTTTGTCTCTCTATTTTCCGGTTGGCCAAAAGTCTCTTGCCCTTCTTTGCTTTCTTTTCCAAGCTTGGGCTCTTTCCCAGTCCCAGTCCCTGCCACGTCTGTGATGTCATTATGGAGCACGTTCCAGAGCCAGCAGACAGGCAGGGGTTCTACTACGACGCCGGAGGGAGGGCAAGGACAAAGTGTTGTAAGCACCCCAGAGTGGCAGAAGCGTCTCCCACTGCCTCAGGCTTGGAGGTGGGTGACAGCTTGCCTCGTGGCGCATACTCCTCCTCCTCACCCAGGGAGAGGAAGATGAGTGCTGTGGCTTGCACCGCCTCCCACGGGCTTTGCCCGGAAGGGACACCAAGCGACGTGATCATCAGCGTGGACGGCATTGAATTCAACGTGCACAAGATGGTCCTCTCTAACTGCAGTGCGTACTTCAGGTGAGTGCTTGAAAGAGGAGGGGATGGGGCCAACCAGCGCTCCCTGCTCCGTGCCACACTGTGCCTGGCTGTATCTCCAGTGCTTCCCTCGGCACTCCAACTCTCCTCCGGCAGTTCCCCCTGCTCCTGCTCCCTGCCCAGGCACCCAAAGGCCTCCACAAGCTGGAAGTGGTGTCTGAGAAGGCCCAGCTAGGGTGCGGGGCTGGGAGCGTGGCCAGCCTGGCTGCTCTGCTGTCAGGCGGGAGGCTTTCCTTCCCCACACACGGGTACTCTCTGCTGTTCTTCTTGAAGCCAGGTGCCCACTCGCCCTGTGGCTCCTCTTGAAAACAAGCGGCCAGTAAAGCCTTCCTTCATCAAACTCCACGGCCTCCCAGTGTGCCTACTGCTAGTGCCCAAACGGGTGCGCGGGGAAGGGGGCACAGGGGATAACGGGCTCAGGGTTTCCCACAGCAAGGCCGCTTTCTTCCCCAGCAGCACTCTCTTGGTTTTTTCAGGGCTTTGTTCTCCAGCAACTGCAGCAGTGCCGACAGCAACGTCTATCAAATCCACGGCGCTTCCCCTGAAACGATGGGGCTCCTCATCGAGTACGCCTACACCGGCACAGTGCCCCTCACGGAGGACAACGTTGAAAGTTTGCTCGTGGCGGCAGACCAGTTCAACGTCCTGGGCATCGTCAGCCTGTGCTGCCACTTCTTAAAAGCCCAGCTGTGCTCGGAAAACTGCGTCGGCATCTGGAGATTCACCCACTACTACTACTGTGCTGACCTGCGAGAAGCAGCCCACGAGTTCATCCAGCATCACTTGGAGGAGGTGAGCAGGGTGTCCGCAGAGTTTCTGGAGCTCTCCTTCAATGACCTGCAACGCCTGCTGGAGAAGGGGGAGCTCCCTGTGAGAGAAGAGGCCACGCTGGAGGCCGTTCTCACCTGGGCTACTCATGACCTGCCCAACAGGAGGCAGCACATTGTCTTCTTGCTGAGCAAGGAAGGCTGGAGGAGTGGACAGAAGGGATTTTTCTTTTTAAAATAAACTCTGTGTTTCTGACAGTCAAGACTTTGCTCATCACTTGTGAAGTCAGACCTTGCCAAGGGTAGGAACTTGTAGTCCACGTTCCCCGGACTCACACGTCCCTCATCCAAATCGGCAAGTCCCCTTTCTATCAGTTTCATAGGATCGAGATTTTCATCGGTGTCCCAGAAGGTCCTGTTGACCAGCTCCTGGAAGAGCTGGAAGTTTGCTCGCCTGCAACTCGCGGGCCTGGCTTTACTCTTGCCGTGGAGACCAGCTTCAGGGCAGGTAAGACTGCGCTGGGGAAGGGATCAGCAGCGAAAAGGGCCAACGCAAAGCTCTTTTGGGGGCTTTTGGAAGCCGGCAAAAGCCCTCGGCCTGTGCTGAGGGCTGTCTGCTGCTGGGCGGGCTGCTGAGGGAGCCTGGGGGCGGAGACAGCACCTCCCCCGATCGATCAAGCCACCAGGTTATAGGAAGCCTCCAGGAGGGCAGGGACTTGTCTTTGCCCAGAGCGAGCAACCAGTGCTCCCCTCAAGTGACCGTCGAGTCACAAGGTCTCGCTTGTGTCTAGAGATCCAGCCGTGGTTGCTACCCGGTCGAAGGCGGCTGTTAAAAAAACTGTGGGCACCCAGACAGAGGCCCCGCGCAAACATATGGGCATCCAGGCCTCTGGCTGCAAAGAGTGCCGGAGCCTGGCACTCGCCATGGAGGGCAGCAGAGACAACACCTGTGTCAGATGTGAACAGGTAAATGATCTGCTCATTCTGGTGGCTGAGCTGAAGGAAGAAGTGGAAAGGTTGAGGAGTATGAGAGAATGCGAGAGGGAGAGTGACTGGTGGACCCGCTCCCGGAGAGAAAGGGAACAGGGTGAGGCCCCACACAAGTCAGAGGACCCCCTCCCCTCTCGTCACCAGGCAACAGGAGGGGATCTCAGAGACGAGGGGGAATGGAAACAGGTCCCTGCTCGGGGAAGCAGGAGAATCCCCTCCCGGCCTCTCCCACCTTCCCAGTTACCTTTGCAGAACAGATATGAAGCCCTGCAGGAGGAACTGGCTGTTGGAGAGGAGGATGAGACACCCAGGACAGGAACGTCAGAAAGACCAAGTCGCCATGGACCCAGCATCACAGCTGGCTCCAAAAGGAAAAGCAGACGGTGGTGCACCCATTGTGGTGGGTGACCCTCTCCTGAGGGGGGCGGAGGGGCCAATATGCCGTCCAGACCCACTTCACAGGGAAGTCTGCTGCCTCCCTGGGGCACGGGTCAGGGATGTGTTAGGCAAACTTCCGGCCCTAGTAGACTCCTCTGACTACTACCCCCTCTTAGTATGTCAGGTGGGTAGTGATGAAGTGGGTAGGAGGAGCCCAAAATGGATTAAAAGAGATTTTAGAGCCTTGGGGCGACGGCTTAAGGGGTCAGGAACACCAGTTGTGTTCTCTATCCCTTCAGTGGCAGTCATGAATGAGGAAATTAACAGAGAGAGGCAACAGGTCAACTCGTGGCTCCGGGACTGGTGTTATCGGCAGGGCTTTGGGTTTTTTGATCACAGGCTGCTATAGGAGTCACCTGACCTGCTGGTGGCAGGTGGAACGCACCTGTCCCAGAAGGGGAAAAGAATTTTGGGGCAGGAGTTAGCAAGGCTCCTTGACAGGGCTTTAAACTAGATATGAGGGGGGAAGGGGAGACAAGTGGGCCTGTCAGGAATAAATCCAAGGGCCAAATGCCAGGGCTTGAAGGATGGTGGGCTAGCGAGGACTCTCACTCTGACATTTCATTGGAGAGAAGGGGTTAACGCTTAGAAATCATGGAAGCACCTGAGAGGGGTCTGGTGGGAAATGGGGCCCACACCCACAAAAAGGTGCTGGAGTCATTAGCACATCTGAAGTGCATCTCTACCAATGCACGCAGTATGCGCAACAAACAGGGCTTGAAGCCATGATGCACCAGGGAAACTATGACACAGTGGCTATCACAGAAACATGGTGGGATGCCTCACATGACTGGAGTGCCACAATCGATGGCTACAAGTTCTTCAGGAGGGACAGACAGGAAAGGAGAGGTGGAGGAGTGGCCCTGTATATTAGAGAATGCTATGAGAGCACAGAAATCTAGTATAGCGACGACGGGGTGGAGAGTGTTTGGATTAGGTTAAGGGCCGATGTCGTGGTTTAGCCTCAGATGGCAACAAAGAACCACGTGCCGCTCGCTCGTGCCTTCCTAATACAGGAAGAATCGTAAGAAAAGGCAAGACTCTTGGGTTGAGACAAAGGCAGTTTAACAGAACAGCAAAGGGAACAGGCAAACAACAACAACAACACCACGGATAGGGGAATATACAAACACGATTACGGAACCGCCGCTCCCCCGCCGCTCGCCGCTCGCCGGCCGGACCCGGGCCGCCCCAGCCCACTTTTAAGCAGCAACTTCCTGCCCCCTCCCCCGGCAGCTCAGGGTGGGCATGGCTCACATGGCATGGAATACCAGGAAAAGTTAACCCTATCCCCACCGGAACCAGGACATTATCCACCCCTTATTCCATACCATCTATGCCATGCCCAGCAGGTTCCAATGAATTGCCACCACTTTCCCCTGTTATATATATATATATATACACACATATAATACCCTTAGTTTATGGGTCATCCCTCCAAAGTGTCCGTTGAGTTCTTTTAATCCACGGCTTTGGGCTCCATCTGTTAGAACAGTCTCTCAGGGCAGGTGAGATGCTGGGTGGTGCTGGTCTGTTGCATGCTGTATTTTTCGGAGCTTGTGACTGGTGCACCTGGTGTGGCTCATGCACGCAGTCTTATAGGCTGAAGATGTAGATCTTGAGGAAACTGCTGGGCGCCGGCTGCTGAGATCAGTTCTTATCCCATCACCCCTGTGCCTTACTTGTAGTACAACTGATAGCAATGAGGACATACAGTGACAGTGTTACTTAGCAATTAACAGCACACAATCTGATTCATTGGCTATTCTCGCCCAAAATCAGATCTCCATGAGGTACACATCGGACTTGCCCATCCTTCCGCATCACCCACCAAGTGCACCCAGGTCCTTGGGCAAAAGCAATCCCACGGATGGGTTTGCCTTTGCCTGAGGCAGGACTAACCCAGACTGTCTTCCCTAGCATATTCTTCATGTGCACTACGGGGACTTTATCCCCTTCTACAGTACGTGGAAGTTTTGATTGGGCAGGGCCAGCCCGATTGTTAGATCCCCTGGTGTTAACTAGCCAGGTAGCTTTTGCTAAATGCGTATCCCAGTGTTTGAAAGTCCCACCACCCATTGCTCTCAGTGTAGTTTTTAACAGTCCATTGTATCGTTCTATCTTCCCAGAGGCTGGGGCGTGATAGGGGATGTGATACACCCACTCGATACCATGCTCTTTGGCCCAGGTGTCTATGAGGCTGTTTCGGAAATGAGTCCCATTGTCCGACTCAATTCTCTCTGGGGTACCATGTCGCCACAGGACTTGCTTTTCAAGGCCCAGGATAGTGTTCCGGGCAGTGGCATGGGGCACAGGGTATGTTTCCAGCCATCCAGTGGTTGCTTCCACCATTGTGAGCACATAGCGCTTGCCTTGACGGGTTTGTGGCAGCGTGATATAATCAATCTGCCAGGCCTCCCCATATTTGTATTTCAGCCATCGCCCTCCATACCAAAGAGGCTTCAAACGCTTGGCTTGTTTGATCGCAGCGCATGTCTCACATTCATGGATGACCTGTGCAATAGTGTCCATGGTCAAGTCCACCCCTCGGTCACGAGCCCATCTATATGTCGCATCTCTCCCTTGATGGCCTGAGGAGTCATGGGCCCACCGAGCTATGAATAGTTCACCCTTATGTTGCCAGTCCAGATCCACCTGAGCCACTTCAATCCTAGCGGCCCGATCCACCTGCTGGTTGTTCTGATGTTCCTCCGTGGCCCGATTCTTCGGTACGTGGGCATCTACATGGCGTACTTTCACAACCAGATTCTCTATCCGGGCAGCAATATCTTGCCATAGGTCAGCAGCCCAGATGGGTTTGCCTCTGCGCTGCCAGTTGCCCTGCTTCCACTGCTGTAACCATCCCCACAGAGCATTTGCCACCATCCATGAGTCAGTGTAGAGATAAAGTACTGGCCATTTTTCTCGCTCAGCAATGTCCAAAGCCAGCTGAATAGCCTTCACCTCTGCAAACTGGCTCGATTCACCCTGTCCCTCACTGGCTTCTGCAACCCGTCGTGTAGGACTCCACACAGCAGCCTTCCACTTTCGATGCTTTCCCACAATACGGCAGGACCCATCAGTGAACAGGGCATATTTCTTCTCATTTTCTGGCAGTTTATTATATGGTGGGGCCTCTTCTGCACGCGTCACCTCCTCCTCTGGTGACATTCCGAAATCCTTGCCTTCTGGCCAGTCCATGATCACTTCCAGAATTCCCGGGCGACTGGGGTTTCCCATTCGAGTTCGCTGCGTGATCAGTGCAATCCACTTACTCCATGTAGCATCGGTTGCATGATGTGTGGTGGGGACCCTTTCTTTGAACATCCAACCCAGCACCGGCAGTCGAGGTGCTAAGAGGAGCTGTGCTTCTGTACCAACCACTTCCGAAGCAGCTCGAACCCCTTCATATGCTGCCAATATCTCTTTTTCTGTTGGAGTGTAGCGGGCTTCGGATCCTCTGTATCCACGACTCCAAAACCCTAGGGGTCGACCTCGAGTCTCCCCTGGTGCTTTCTGCCAGAGGCTCCAGGTAGGGCCGTTCTCCCCGGCTGCAGTGTAGAGCACATTTTTAACATCTTGTCCTGCCCGGACTGGCCCCAGGGCCACTGCATGGACTATTTCCTGTTTGATTTGTTCAAAAGCTTGTCGTTGCTCAGGACCCCATTTAAAATCATTCTTCTTCCGGGTTACTTGATACAGAGGGCTTACAATTTGACTGTAATCTGGGATATGCATTCTCCAAAAACCCACAATACCTAAGAAAGCCTGTGTTTCCTTTTTACTAGTTGGTGGAGACATAGCTGCTATTTTGTTGATCACATCCATTGGAATCTGACGGCGTCCATCTTGCCATTTTATTCCTAAAAACTGGATCTCCTGCGCAGGTCCCTTGACCTTACTTCGCTTTATAGCAAAACCAGCGTTCAGAAGGATTTGGACTATTTTACTCCCTTTCTCAAAAACTTCTTCTGCTGTGTTTCCCCATACAATGATGTCATCAATGTACTGCAGATGTTCTGGAGCTTCACCCTGTTCCAGTGCAGTCTGGATCAGTCCATGGCAAATGGTGGGGCTGTGTTTCCACCCCTGGGGCAGTCGATTCCAGGTGTATTGGATGCCCCTCCAAGTGAAAGCAAACTGTGGCCTGCACTCTGCTGCCAAAGGGATTGAGAAGAATGCATTCGCTATATCAATCGTGGCATACCACTTGGCTGCCTTGGACTCCAGTTCGTACTGGAGTTCTAGCATGTCCGGCACAGCAGCACTCAGCGGTGGCGTGACTTCATTCAGACCACGATAGTCTACAGTTAGCCTCCACTCTCCATTAGATTTTCGCACCGGCCATATGGGACTGTTAAAGGGTGAGCGAGTCTTGCTGATCACTCCTTGAACCTCTAGTTGACGAATCAGCTCATGGATGGGAATCAGAGAGTCTCGGTTAGTGCGATACTGCCGCCGATGCACCGTTGTGGTAGCAATCGGCACCTGTTGTTCTTTGACCCTCAACAACCCCACAACAGAAGAATCCTCCGAGAGACCAGGCAAGGCAGACAACTGTTTAACTTCCTCTGTCTCCAAAGCAGCTATGCCAAAGGCCCAGCGGTACCCTTTTGGGTCCTTAAAATACCCTCTCCTGAGGTAATCTATACCAAGGATGCATGGAGCCTCTGGGCCAGTCACAATGGGATGCTTTTGCCACTCATTCCCAGTTAGGCTCACTTCTGCCTCCAGTACAGTCAACTCTTGGGATCCCCCTGTCACCCCAGAAATACAAATGGGTTCTGCCCCTCTATAGCTTGATGGTATTAAAGTACACTGCGCACCCGTGTCCACTAGAGCCTTATACTCCTGTGGGTCTGATGTGCCAGGCCATCGAATCCACACCGTCCAATAAACCCGGTTATCCCTCTCCTCCACCTGGCCGGAGGCAGGGCCCCCCTAATACTGGTCATAGTATCCATTACTCACTTCTTGCATAAATGACTTGGAAGTTCCTTCAAGAGGATCAGAAGCAAGATCAAGCCTTCTGCTTTGTCTGGGGAATGGCCCACTAGAAACTGGGGCGGCACTTTTCCTGGAGGGATCCCCTTTTGTGGTTGTCCTTCCTTGCAACTCCTGTACCCGTGTCCGCAGGATCGAAGTAGGTTGTCCGTCCCACTTCCTCATGTCCTCTCCGTGGTCCCGCAGGTAGAACCACAGGGTGCCTCGTGGTGTGTACCCTCTGTACTCTCTCTCTTGAGTGGGGAAATGCCTGCTTCTAATAGCTGAGATGCTGGCCCGTGCAGGTGGGGAGTAGGACATATTCTCTTCAAGTTGCTGGACCTTCCGCGACAGTTTCTCCACAGCTGAGACAAGGGGGGAAGAGAGACTTTCTTCATATCGCCGGAGCCGGCCAGCTACCTCATCCACCGTTGGTCCCTCTTCACCTTTCCATTCCATTACTGCCAGGGAGTTGGCATATGACGATGGTGCGCTCCGTACAAACTTCCGCCACATGGGCCTTGTGCATCGCACCTCATCAGGGTCTGTGGGTAAGTCTGCATTGTCCAAGTCATAATAAATCATCTCCCGCACGGCTAATTCTCTCAGGTACTGGATACCTCTTTCCATGGTAGTCCACTTGCTTGGCTGACATACAACATCCTCGCTGAAGGGGTACCTCTCCCTCACGCCTAACAGGAGTCGTTTCCAGAGGCTGAGGGCTTGGGTCTTTTTCCCGATCGCCTTGTCAATGCCGCCTTCCCTAGACAGGGATCCCAGCTGCCTGGCCTCCCTACCCTCTAATTCCAGGCTACTGGCCCCATTATCCCAGCACCGGAGCAGCCAGGTGACAATGTGCTCGCCTGAAAGTCGGCTAAAATCTTTTCGCATATCCCGCAGCTCACTCAAGGATAGGGATCGAGTAATTATCTCTGGTTCTGCCTCTTCCTCCTGCTCTCGTGATGGCCCTGGTTCATCATCATCTCTTACTAAGCGAACTGATTTCTTTGTGTACTTCTTCTTCTGTATGGGGGCAACTGATACTGGCATGGGTTGGTTCCCTGGTTCAGTGGCAGTGGCTACCACGGGGGTTGCAGTAGCCGCAGTGTCCGTCGCAAGGATTGCAGTAGCCGCAGTGTCCGTCGCAAGGATTGCATCAGCTGCAGGGGCCGCCGCAGGGGCTGCAGCAGCCGCAGGGGCCGCCGCAGGGGCTGCAGCAGGGGCTGCAGCAGCCGCAGGGGCCGCCGCAGGTCTGGTTTCCATCTCTTCCCCTTGAGGGTGCTGCATAATTCTGAGCAGTGCCTGGTAGATACTGGCCAGGGCCCAGCACAGCGCGGTGAGTTGTGCCTCTCTAGAATAGCCACAGCATTTTCCCTTCAAATATTCTACCACTTTATCAGGGTCCTGTAATTGTTCAGGGGTGAAGTCCCAGACCATTGGAGGTGAGTAGTTCTCTAGGTACCTACCCATGCTCTCCCACATGCCATGCCACCCCTGACTATCCAGCCTCGGAGCAGATCTCCGGGTGGTAGTCTTAAATAGTCGCTTAACCCTAAACAAGACCTGGAACGTATTCAGGAGACATAGCACTACGAACACGCTAGTTTGAGTATCCCAAGGATATTCAAAATTCTCAAAAGTTGTCATACCTGACCCGAAGGAGAAAAAGGAGGCAAAAGGGCTGGGGAAATTATTAACAAATTCTGAGAGACGGTGTCCAATGTACGGACAGGACAGCAAAACCGCATAAACACCCCAAAATAGCCGTCTGAACAGTGATGTTATCATATCATAAACAGATATCGCACAGGACAGCAGAATGATAATCCTCATCCCTTTTCCAGACATGGTAAACAGCATCGCAGGGAGTACATAAGCCATATAGGAATTTATGTAACACAGCCATGAGAACAAACCAAGCAACATGATGACCAGTGACTACTTACCTAATAAAATAAATGCATACAAAAAAACCAAAACCGTTTTTTCCACGTTCTAGTTGGATTCTGTCGTTATCTCAACCCTTCGAGCCCCACGTTGGGCGCCAAAAAGGACTGTCGTGGTTTAGCCTCAGATGGCAACAAAGAACCACGTGCCGCTCGCTCGTGCCTTCCTAATACAGGAAGAATCGTAAGAAAAGGCAAGACTCTTGGGTTGAGACAAAGGCAGTTTAACAGAACAGCAAAGGGAACAGGCAAACAACAACAACACCACGGATAGGGGAATATACAAACACGATTACGGAACCGCCGCTCCCCCGCCGCTCGCCGCTCGCCGGCCGGACCCGGGCCGCCCCAGCCCGCTTTTAAGCAGCAACTTCCTGCCCCCTCCCCCGGCAGCTCAGGGTGGGCATGGCTCACATGGCATGGAATACCAGGAAAAGTTAACCCTATCCCCACCGGAACCAGGACAGCCGATAAAGCTGATATCGCTGTGGGAGTCTGCTATAGACCTCCCAACCAAAGCAGTGAGGCAGACGAAGCTTTCTATAAGCAGCTGGGGGAAATCTCGTGATCACTTGCCATTGTTCTTGTGGGGGACTTTAACCTCCCGGCTATCTGCTGGGAATACAACACAGCTGAGAGGGAACAATCCAGGAGGCTCCTGGAATGTGTGGAAGATAACTTCCTCACACAGCTGTGAAGTGAGCCGACCAGGGATGGTGCCCTCCTGGACCTGCTTCTTGTGAACAGGGAAGAACTTGTAGGGGAAGTAAAGGTTGGTGGCCGTCTAGGGCACAGTGATCATGAGATGATCGAATTTCTGATTCTTGGGGAAACAAATAGAAGGGTTAGTAAAACTGCCATGTTAGACTTCCGGAGGGCAAATTTTGACCTGTTCAGAAGACTGCTGGACAAAGTCCCTTGGGAGGCTGCCCTGAAGGATATAGGAACCCAGGAAGGCTGGACATACTTCAAGAGAGAAGTCTTAAAGGCACAGGAGGAGGCTGTCCCTGTGTGCCGAAAAACAAGTAGGCGGGGAAGGAGACCGGCCTGGCTAAACAGGGACCTTTGGCTGGACCTCAAGAGCAAAAGGAGAGTCTATGACCTCTGGAAGAGGGGGCAGGTCTCTCATGAAGACTATAAGGATATAGCGAAGCTCTGCAGGGAGAAAATTAGGAGAGCCAAAGCGCAGCTCGAGCTCAACCTAGCTACAGCTGTTAAGGATAACAAAAAATGTTTCTATAAATTCATTAACAACAAAGGGAGGATTAGGGAAAATCTCCCTCCCTTACTGGATGCAGAGGGAAACATAGTCCAAAGGATGAGGAAAAGGCTGAGGTGCTCAATGCCTACTTTGCCTCAGTCTTTAGCAGTGGAACTAACTGTTCCCTGGGCACCCAGCCTCGTGAGCTAGGAGACAGGGAGGGGAAGCTGAATGAGGTCATCGCAATGAAAGAGGAAGTGATCTACGACCTGCTACGCCGCTTGGATGCGCACAAGTCTATGGGACCGGATGGGTTACATCCAAGAGTGCTGAAAGAGTTGGCAGCCGTGCTCGCCAAGCCACTTTCCATGATCTACCTGAAGTCATGGCTAACTGGGGAGGTCCCAATGGACTGGAGGTTAGCAAATGTAGCGCCCATCTACAAAAAAGGCAGAAAGGAGGATCCGGGAAACTATAGGCCTGTCAGTCTGACCTTGGTAGCAGGGGAGGTCATGGAGCAGATCATCTTGAGTGCCATTACAACTCATATAATGGACAAGCAGGGGATCAGGCCTAGTCAGCATGGGTTTAGGAAAGGAAGGTCCTGCCTGACGAACCTGATCTCCTTCTATGACAAGATGACCTGACTATTGGATGAGGGAAAGGCTGTGTACATTGTTTACCTAGACTTTTGAAAAGCATTTGACACTGTCCCCCACAGAATTCTCATGGAAAAACTGGCGGCTCATGGCCTGGATGAGCATACGATCTGCTGGATCAAGCACTGGCTGGATGGGCGGTCCCAAAGAGTGGTGGTCAATGGAGTTAAATCCAGCTGGCGGCCGGTCACAAGTGGTGTCCCTCAGGGCTCGGTGTTGGGACCGTTTCTGTTCAACATCTTTATTGATGACCTTGATAAGGACATAGAGTGTATCATCAGCAAGTTTGCAGATGACACGAAGCTAAGCGGGAGTGTTGATCTACATGAGGATAGGGAGGCTCTACAGAGAGACTTGGACAGATTGGACCGATGGGCCAATGCTAACGGTATGAGCTTCAACAAGGCCAAGTGCCGGGTCCTGCACTTGGGCCACAACAACCCCGTGCATCGCTAATGGCTTGGGGAAGTGTGGCTGGAGAGCTGCCTGGCAGAAAAGGACCTGAGTGTTCTAATTGACAAGCGGCTGAACATGAGCCAGCAGTGTGCCCAGGTGGCCAGGAGAGCCAATGGCATCCTGGCTTGTATTAGAACTAGTGTGACCAGCAGAAGGAGGGAGGTGATTGTCCCCCTGTACTCAGCACTGGTGAGGCCACACCTGGAGTATTGTGTCCAGTTCTGGGCACCTCAATACGAGAGAGATATCGAGGTGCTGGAGCGAGGGCAGAGGAGGGCAACGAAGCTGGTGAAGGGCCTGGAGAATAAATCTTATGAGGAGCGATTGAAGGAGCTGGGACTGTTTAGTTTGAGGAAGAGGAGGCTGAGGGGAGACCGCATCGCTCTCTACAACTACTTGAAAGGCCGTTGTAGAGAGGTTGGTGCTGGTCTCTTCTCACAGGTAATTAGCGATAGAACAAGAGGGAATGGCTTCAAGCTGCAACAGGGTAGGTTTAGGCTGGACATAAGGAAAAAATTCTTCACAGAAAGAGTGGTTAGACACTGGAATAGGCTGCCCAGGGAGGTGGTGGAGTCACCGTCCCTGGATGTGTTTAAGACTCATTTAGATGTGGTGTTAAGGGATATGGTGTAAGGGAGAACTTTGTAGAGTGGAGATGATGGTTGGACTCGATGATCCCAAGGGTCTTTTCCAACCTAAATGATTCTATGATTCTATGATCACAGATATTGAGCCACTTCCCACGGAGATGCTACAATTGTGCGATGAAATTGAGAAATGTATGATACAAAGCTCTTGTCAGGCCTTATCCTGAATATTGCGCCCTATTTCTTGTCATCTGTGCTCAAGAAAGATGGATTGAAACAGAAATATACCCAGGGCCACCCAAACTGGATAATCAAGGGAATGAAGAGCCTCTCTCTTCAGAGGAGATGGAAAGATTTGGCTGTTTTAGCCTAGAGAAACAAAAACTAAGAGAAGAGATGATTGCTCTCATCAGTAGGGCAACTACCAAAGGAGGGAACAAGGACTTGTGAAGGTAAAGAATAATACTGGCAGAAGAACAAAGAGATGTAGCCTGGAAGTGAATAAATTTGGGCTGGGAATCAGAAGAGAATTTCCAAGCATCGGAGGAGTGAAATTCTGGAACAACACTGCAATAAGAGACAGAGCGTGGTACAAAAGAAACTTGTTTTTAAAACAGCAATTAGTAAGATTGAGAACGTGATTATCCAAAGCACTTGCTGTGACAGCAGGGCTCCTTCCAGCTCTACCCTGGTGGTTTGATGCGATTGACCCTGTCTTTGATTAGAAAATCAACAGAATGTGCAGCTAAAGGCAGGGAGTATGTTTCTGATGGAGAGACTTTGCAGAATTTATTTGGAAAACACCTCTTTCAGTCATAGAGAAAGGGAATAGTGGAGCAACTTGCCAGCCGGCCATTGCAACTGAACAATTACTCAAAATACAACAATTTTGCAAGATGACATTTTTTTTGGAACTAGATAAGAACTAGAAATGATAAAAAATGGACAAATGTTAAAAGTAGTTAATTTTCAACTTGATTTTTAGTTTGGGGTTTGTTGGTGTTTTTTTAATAGCAAAAGCCCGTTGAGAAGATCAGTCAGAATATGACCAGGTAAATACCACTCACTTTAGAGAGCCACATTGATTTCAAAAAATTGACCCAAAAAAACCCAAATCCTAACCAGTTTCTCCAATAATGGATTGATGGCGATGTTCATCTCATCATCCATATGTCAGGATTTTTCACATCCTTATCAGGCAGTGACCTTTAACAGATGAATCGGCAAGCTAATTCTCCATTTGAGATCTGTTGATAACTGCTCGGATCTGTAAAATTGATGCATTTGGTTGCAACCCTCACTTTGGCAATCTGCTTTTAAAACTGCAGTGGAGGCTAAAACCTGCTTTTTATGTGCATAAGGCAATAGTGCCATCTCGTGGGAAACACACTGCTTCGTGCCTTGTGGTGGGCAAAAAGAGCTTGGAACCTTTCTTCACACAAATACCTCCTCAAGACAAATAGATTTTTATTTTTCTTTAAGTTGGCTCCCTCCGGTTAGCATGTAAACTTCCGTCTAAAATGCCCGCTAACCTTTTTTGGGTAAGGTTCCGTAAGGATTCGCCTCTGCTGCAAGATGCTCTCCTACAAATCCCGGCCCCAGCGTCCTGTTTGGGTACAGCCCAGGAGGAGCAGGAGGGTCCCGCGGGCAGGAGGGAGAGCACCCAGCCCAGCTCCGACTCTGCCCGCAGGCAGAGCAATGCTGCTCGGCGTCCGCCAGCAAGACCAGCCTCACTGGGCAAGCACATGCCACGAATCCTCAGGTCTGCTGTATGTGCAGAACGTACACACACAGTTGCCAGTCACATCTCAACCCTGCTTCTCCTGTCGACATTTTTGCTCCATTTTATCTGATTTTGTGCCTCTACCTTTTTTGGCAGAGCCGAAACACAAGCAGCACTTGGCACACCGAAGAGCACTGGAAACCTTTTTACATTTAAAATATCATTCATCTTACAGAGGGAAAACAACGAGGATTCATCTGTTTCTTCCACAAGCAGTGGAAGAAGCATGGCAGGAACAAGGCCCTTTCTTCCAGAGAGCTCCGCCTGCATCCTCCTCGGTGAAGAAGGCAACTGATTAACCCAAATTGCCTTCCTGTTACACAAAGCAAGTGTTAAACAGAAACCCTCTGCCTCCTTCAGATTCCAGCCTTTCCTGCAAGGCTTCTCCTCCTACCGCCACGCTGGTCCTCATCTCGGCCCTGGTCAACCTGCTTCTTGGTAAGCAAGTAAAGCTAAATGCCAGCACAGCTTTTTTTCCTAGATCCCTGCTAAATGTTGTGAGTTCTGGAGCCATCTGATAGATATTAACCGTAAATAAGAATTAAATAGGATCCTGTATTCACAGCAAGTTTCCGTTTGCAGCCTGCAGTCAGTGCTTCAAGACGCTCAAGAATGAATCTCAGGCTGGTGCTTCCATGATGCTGTTGGTTCAGCATTACCAATGAAGCCAAGCGTCAGGGAAAATGGTAAACTATTACCTTCATTTATCATTTGTATGCTCTTGCCAGTAGTATAAAATTGGGATTTCTATTTTAAAATACCAGTATAATAAAATAAGGAGAAGCTGTCACACCTACCAATTTTGTCTTCCTGTATGAGGCTCTGGACTGTTCCCCTGGACTGTTATACATGTAGGGTAAGACAAACACACACTCCCAAGCTTAAAATTCCTGAGATGGACAATCTATCACAACTCTTGATAAACTGTGCTGGTATAGTTACAGCAGTATCCACAAAAAAGACGACAAGCTTACAGAGAAGAGATGTCACCTTGCATTTTGGCATCAGAGGTTTGTCCATTTGCAATAACAGCAATTGAGATCTTGTTTAATTTGGTTTAAGCTAAATTCAGAGCAGGTCAGGTGCTGTTAGTGTAAGATACAAAGAGCTTAGGCTTGGTATTTTATTAATTCTCTAACAAAATACCCAATTTACAACACAGTTTTGAGGTACTATTTTAAAACACTCCGTTCATTCAGACTAATTGAAATGGACACATTCTTTAGAGTCCAGTTAGTCATTCCTGAAATTCCAGTCTGGGTGAGAAAAACATACGGTACTACTACTACAGGTGTGTGGTAATGATTCGCTTCCTTGTGGCATGTAAAGTGCTTCCAAAGAATAAAACATTCCATTGCTGATCGACACATAAAACCATAAAGCACGGGTAAAGGTTTGGGAAAAGGAAGTCTGTCTACGCAACGTGCACTACAAGCAGTATTACAATAGGAACAACTTACTCCAAAAGCAGTCATAAAGCTTATACCTAAGAAACAGGAAAAAAATGATAAAATAGCCTTCAGATTTTCTGAATTTTACATTTGCGTCACAAAAGATTCTGATAAATCTTGGTTGTAAGCTATTTAACAGAACTACATATTCTAATATTTCCAAAACAATGATATAGAAATTTTATAGAATATACTTTGTGTGATTTTTCTGAACTGCAACATTTTGGCTTACTTTTTAATTAACACAGTACTTGAGAATCACACTTTACCAGAAAAGAGATAAAACTTGAAAAAGACTTGTCACTTTTTAAAAACTGTTCATTTTTTATTAACTAAAATGACTCAGCCATAAAAAGTGGAAAGTGTATAAAAGTCCATAGGGCAAAATGGTTTCTGTGAATAGAGGATGATGCTTCCAAATAATCAACGTTTGTCTTGTCCATGCTGGTTTGGGGGCACGTGTATCATCAACACAGAAACAGGTTTTCACTGAAGGTCCTGAATGCAGTTCACATGGGGAAGCGTCATATCTGCTTGTGATAAATTGTATTCCTCTAATCTAAAATCCCAAATGCCAGCTACTGGAGTCAGTCGCCGAGGTGCGCTGGCCCGATCGGCAGCGGAGTGGCAGAGCTTGATGCACAGGGGGGTCTCCTGAGGCAGGGAAAAGCCAGGGCGGTGGAGAGACCCACCAGGAGGCAGCAGCTCTGGTGGAAGACGCTGATAAGGTGTGGGCATTGACAGAGCCACAGCGGCTACCCCACACCGATAGAAAACAGCCTGGGGACTAGAAGTGACCAGGAGCGCTGCAAGCAGAGTGTGGCACAGTCTGCGTGGCAGGGCATCATCCCTCTACCAGCTCAAAAGGTGAGCTCCATTGGTGGTCATCACAGTCTCAGAAGGAGCAGAGCTACCGTATCCACCTGGCAGAAAGCCACGTCGTCTGCACTCACCGGAATGGATGTGGCAACCCAGACAGAGCTCCAGTGAAATCATGCGGGTCTTGGGCTGCAAGGCTTGCCAGAGAATTTCGCTAGTAACGGAGGGCAGCAGTGAGAACAGCAGCGTGAGGTGTGACCAGGTGGACGATCTGCTCAGCTTGGTGACAGGGCTACAGGAGGTAGTAGGAAGGTTAAGGAGCATCAGGGAGTCGAACAAAGAGATGGACTGGTGGAATCATGCTCTGCCCTCCCTGAGACAGAAACAGGAACAGCCACCAGAAAAAACCCAACAAGATCAAGGGGGTCCTGCAACCTCCCCCTGCCAGGCTAAGACAGTAGCTTCAAGGAAAGGAGCGAATGGAGGCAAGTCCATGCCCAGGGTGGCTGGAGAACCCCCTCCTTGCCCAGACCACCTTCCCAGGTGCCACAACGCATAGTGCAAGGGCCGCCAAAAGAGACTTCAGGGCCTCGGGAGGGTTGGTAAGGAAATCTGAACCACAGGGTATTTTCTCCTCTCTCCTTCCCCTTGTGGGCAGCAACATGGGAATAAATAGATGGACACAGACTATTCGTACATGGCTCCGTGGCTGATGTCACCCACACAATTTTGGGGTTTTCGAGAATGGGGCGGCCTGCACGGCACAAGGTTTGCTGGCGTCAGATGGGATTCACCTTTCTGAAAGGGGGAAGAGGGTCTTTGCTCCCGAGTGAGCAGAGCTCATTGACAGAGCCTTAAACTAGGCTTGAAAGGGGAGGGGGGCAATATCAGGCTTGCCTGTGACAGGCAGTGGGACAACAGCCCAAGGCAGAGGGTTGGGGTGCTAGTGCGGGCCCTCAGCCTGTTGCTCTGACACGTGCTGGCAACACTGGAGGACGCTTGAAGTCTTCCAGAGATGAGGGAATGGCTCCTGAGGTAATGGGGGGGAGCCAAAGGGGGAGGAGTCAAGAGGGGAGGAGAAAAGAGGGGAACAGCAGTGAATAGCTCAAAGGAATTAAGGTGTGTTCCTCTAAGAAGGTGACATGGCTGACAGACCAGCTAAAGTGCCTCGACACCAATGCATGCAGCACGGGCAAGAAACAGGAGGAGCTGGCAGCCACCGCGCTGCTGGAAAGCTGACACCTAGTTGCCATTACTGAAACCTGGTGGGACGAATCCCATGACTGGAGTGTGACTGTCCATGGCCAGCAACAGGGGAGGAAGAGGGGGCAGAGGGGCTGCCCTCTGGGTCAAGAAACGGGTAGAGTGTGAAGAGCTGTCTCTGAAGAATAGCCAAGAGCAGGTTGAAAGCTTACGGGTAAGAATTAGAGAGCCAGGCAACAAAGGGAGCCTAGGGGTTGGTGTCTACTCCAGGCTGCCCGATCAAGGGGAGCCTATTGACGAAGCCTTCTTGCTCCAGCTACAGCAGCAGGCATCGCGCTCACAGGTTCTCATCCTGCCGGGGGACTTCCGCCACCCCGACAGCTGCTGGAAAAGCAGCACGGCAAGCTAGAGGCAATCCAGGAGACTCCCAGAGCCGAGTGCCTTGAAGATAACTTCTTAAGCCAGGTCACAGACAGCCCCACCAGAGGAGTGGCCATACTGGACCTGAAGGGCACCAACGCAAATGAGCTAATGGGTGACATCCATGGGATGATGTGAGGCAGCCTGGGCTGCGGTGGTCGGGCGCTGGTGGAGTTCACAGTCCTGAGGGGTGTGGGCGTCAGGGGGAAGAGTAAAGTCAGGACCCTGAATCTCACGAAAGCAAACTTCCAGCTCTTCAAAGTGCTGGTCAATAGGACCTTCCGGGACACTGATGAAAATCTAGTTCCTATCAAACTGATAGAAATGGCACTTGCAGATTTGCATGAGGGACGTGTAAGTACAGGGAACATGGACTACAAATTCACACCAGTGCGCACGTATGAGTTCAAAAGTTTTAAGCAAAGTCTTAACTGTCAGTAACGCTGAGTTTATTTAGAGAAAAAAAATCCCTTCTGTCCACACTTCCACCCTTCCTTGCCCAGCAAGACTACCACGTGCTGCCTCCTGCTCTGCAGGTCATGGGCAACCCATTTCAGAACGGCCTCGAACACGGCCTCTTCTTTCACAGGGAGCTCATCCCTCTCCAGCAGGCGTTCCAGCTCATTGAAGGAGAGTGCCAGAAAGTCTGTGGACACCTTGGTCACCTCCTCGAAGTGACGCAGGATGAACTCGTGGGCTGCTTCTCGCAGGTCAGGACAGTAGTAGTAGCCGGTGAATCTCCACATGCCGATGCAATTTTCCAAGCACAGCTGGGATTTTAAGAACTCGCAGCACAGTCTGACGATGTCCAAGACATTGAACTGGTCTGCCGCGATTAGCAAACTTTCAACATTGTCATCCGTGACCGGCACTGTCCCAGTGTAGGCGTATTCCATAAGGAGCCTCATCATTTGTGAGGAAGTGCCTCACACACACAGCGGCCTTGCTGTGTGACATCCTGACCCCATTATCCCCTGTGCCTCCTTCCCCGGGCACCAATTTGGGCACTAGCAGTAGCCATGCTGGGAGGCCGTGGAGTTTTATGAAGGAATGTTTTACTAGCCGCTTGTTTTAAGAAGGAGCCACAGGGCGAGCGGGCACCTTGCTTCAACAAGAAGAGCAGAGAATAACAGTGTGTGGGGAAGGAAAGCCTCCCGCCTGGCAGCAGAGCAGCCAGGCTGGCCACGCTCCCAGCCCTGCACCGTATCTGGGGCTTCGCCAGACACCACTTCCAGCGCTGCTGTTCCATCTGAGCTTGTGGATGAATTTTGGTGTCCAGGGAGGTACCAGGACTAGGGGGAACTGCTGGAGGAGAGTTGGAGTGCCGAGGGAAGCGCTGTAGATACGCGAAGGCACAGAGCAGGAAATACTGTTTGGCCCCATCCCCTCCTCCTTCAAGCACTCACCTGAAGTACGGACTGCAGCTAGAGAAGATCATCTTGTGAGCATTGAATTCAATGCCGTCCACGCTGATGATCCCATCACCCAGCTTCCCTTCTGGGCAAAGCCCATGGAAGGTGGTGCAAGCCACAGCACTCATCTTCCTCTCCCTGGGTGAGGAGGAGTATGCGGTGCGAGCCAAGCTGTCACCCACCTCGATGCCTGAGGCACTGGGAGATGCTTCTCTCTGGGGTGCTTACAGCACTTTGTCCTTGCCCTCCCTCCAACATCAGAGTGGAACCCCTGCCTGTCCGGTGGCTCTGGAACGTGCCCCATAATGACATCACAGGTGTGGGGGGGACCAGGACCGGCCGTGAGCCCCTCCACAGCCCCTCTGTGGGGCCGAGGTCTGGGTCCCCGTGATCCATGTTGCCGTGGGGCGGAGCCATGGGGTCCCTGGACTCTGTGGACTTCCACACAGGAGAGGAAATAAAAGATGGACACAGCACTAGGCACCATCTATAAAAGACTCCAAGCTTTTAAAAGAAAGCAAAGAAGGGAAAAGAGACATTTGGGAAACAGGAAAACAGACAGAGAAAGCAAGCTTTCGAAACAAGTAGCAGCGTCTACTGCTCATTGTAACACTTTGTTGGCATGACCATCTACCCTAGCTAGAAAAGAAAAATTCTTGCCAGCCTCGCGTTGGAAGCTTGGTACCTGAAAAACACTTGTGTTTAACAGAAGCTCTCTCAAGAGCTAGCGGTTTGACGCAGCAACACTACCAGGGTCAAGGCCCACATCTCCTCAGAGCACAAGTCAGTTTTGCAAAGCCAGCCAGAAAGCTGAATGGAACCTAAAAGTGCAAACCGCCTCTTTCCACCAATGCCAGTAAAAACGCCACAAATACAGCAGTATTGGAAGTTTTGTTGGAAATGCAGGAACTGCAACAAAATCCTAATCGTCTTCCCATTTAGTAGTTGCATTTTCAATCCCATACAATAAGAAAAAATGCAAGGCCATTGGCAGTCTCCATAAAAGACACAATTCTAGCAGATAGGACCACATAGGAAGACATGTAGAGCTCAATACAACTTGGGGGGGTTCCCATGGGTCCTTTGGGATTCCCTATGAGGGATATTGAGGGTTTTTTGGGTCCTGTGGGTGAGATTTATAGAATCATAGAAAGGTTTGGGTTGGAAGCAACCCTGAAGATCAACTAGTTAAAACCCCCTGCCCTAGGCAGGGACATCTCCCACTTGAGGCTACCCCGTTTTCAGAGGTTACCCCAGGGAATCCGTTACCCCTTGTCCTATCATTACACTCCCTGATGAAGACAGCCTCCCCAACCTTCCTGTAGGCCCCCTTTATGGACTGGAAGACTGCTATAAGGTCTCCTCTGGGATTCTCTTCTCCAGGCTGAACAACGCCAACTCTCTCAGCCTGTCTGAATTACTTTTTCTATTAAATTTGTTTCTCTTTCAGCCCTCCTGTTTCCGTGTTTTTTTCCCCATTCCCTTTCCCAGCTGGGGTGGGGACATCGGGTGATGGACTCCTTGTCTAAACGACAAGAAACTGGGGGATGTGCGGAGGTGGCGTGCTCCAACATCTGCTCCGGCAGGCTTGCCTAGAGCAGGTTGCCCAGGACCATGTCCTGCTGAGGCTCAGCTCTCTCCTAGGAGCTGCGCCATGCGGTCAGAGTCAGGGCAAGACGTAGGCAGGGCTCGGTGGCCAGCAAGGGCTAAAAGTCCTTATGCAGCCACCGTCCCCTGCGGCTTGCTGTCCCCTGCGGCCAGCCGTCCTCCTGGCACGCTGCTTGTGGGGCAGTTTCCTCAGCCCCCGCCAGCTCATGGCAATGCGAGGGATTCCCTTCCACGCTGGGCACCATAAATGCCTCAGCTCACCCAAAAAGCTTTGGAAGCGGCTCCAAGAGCAGCCAGAGTGCTGAGGCTCTCGTGCATCCCAGTGGGATAGAGGGGATGCCCCCAGCGTGATGGAGGAGGAAGGGGGAGCCCTCTCCCCCTGGGAGGGAACGATTTTGCTCACAGGCTGGTGTGGCTGAAGCCTGGCCGGCAGCTCAGCGCCACACAGCCGCTCCCTCGCTCCTGCGCAGTGGGGTGCAGGGGGAGCATCGGAAGCGGGAAAGGGACAAAACTGGTGGATTAGAAACAAGGCGAGTGGAAAAGAGAGCCCAAGGAATACAAGGGATGCAAGAGAAAGCAATTGCTGACCAGCAAGCCAGCGATGCCCAGCCAGGCCCCGAGCAAGGGCAGCCCCTGCCAACATTCACCCCACACACACAGTTTCATTGCTGAGCACAGTGTGGTAGGGTGTGGGATATCCCTTTGGGCAGTTGGCGTCAGATGTCCCCTCTCTGTCCCCTCCCAGCCTCTTGGGCACCACCAGCATGCTCACTGGCTTGCAGTCTGAGGAGCAGAAAAGCCCTCGGTGCCACGCAAGCGCTGCAAGAACTAGCGCACCCCGGGGCTCTCCGGGCTCTTTTCAGCACAGCTGCAAAACAGAGCCCCGCACGAGCTGCTGGGAAGAATTCTCATCGTTAAGCTCGAGAGACGCTCAAGGTTCAGGACTTGTTTGGCACCCTTTTAGAACCTTCCTGGCCTTCACTCGCCTGTGGCAGCGCTTGAGGCTGCTCTCGGTTCTGCCAGTCCCCCTGGGGCATGAGGGTCCCAGCCAGACCAGCCTCCACACAGGCCAGGCCCTGCAGACCTGGGCAAAAGGCCCGAGCAGAGAAGAGCTTCCCTTGGGGCGAGAGGATCTGCTGGCCTCAGCTGGCAGAGGAGGAGCTCAGGCAACACTTCAGCATCCAGAGAATCACTGGAGATCATAAAATCATAGAATCATACAATCTTCATGGTTGGAAAGGACCTTTGAGATCATCGAGTCCAACCATACACACACCAAAAAAAACCCCAAAAAACCAACCTACAATCTCTGCCACTAGAGCATGCCCTGAAGTGCCAAATCTAGACGTTTCTTAAATACCTGTAGGGATGGGGACTCAACGGCCTCCCTGGGCAGGCTGTTCCAGTGCCTGACCACTCTTGCAGTAAAGTCATTCTTCCTGATATCTAATCTAAACCTCCCCTGCCGCAGCTTCGGACCATTTCCTCTGGTTCTGTCATTATTCACCTGGGAGAAGAGGCCAACACCCACCTCTCTACACCCTCCTTTCAGGGAGTTGTAGAAGGCAATGAGGTCTCCCCTCAGCCTCCTCTTCTCCAAGCTAAACATGCCCAGCTCCCTCAGCCTCTCCTCATATGCCCTGGTCTCCAGACCCCTCACCAGCCTGGTAGCTCTCCTCTGGACACGCTCCAGCACCTCAATGTCCCTCTTGTACAGAGGGGCCCAGAACTGAACACAGCACTCGAGGTGAGGCCTCACCAGTGCCGAGTACAGAGGCACCATCACTTCCCTACTCCTGCTGGCCACGCTGTTCCTGATACAAGCCAGAATGCTGTTGGCCTTCTTGGCCACCTGGGCACACTGCTGGCTCATGTTAAGCTGGCTGTCCACCAGCACCCCCAGGTCCTTTTCTGCTGGGCAGCTTTCCAGCCACTCTGCCCCAAGCCTGTAGCGTTGCTTGGGGTTGTTGTGACCGAAATGCAGGACCCGGCACTTGGCCTTATTAAAGCTCCTACAGTTGGCCTTGGCCCATGGATCCAGCCTGTCCAGGTCCCTCTGTAGAGCCTTCCTACCCTCCAGCAGATCAACACTCCCACCTAGTTTGGTGTCATCTGCAAACTTACTGAGGGTGCACTCAATCCCCTCATCTACATCATTGATAAAGATATTAAACAAAACCGGCCCCAAAACTGAGCCCTGAGGGACACCACTGGTGACCGGCCGCCAAGAGGATTTCACCCCATTAATCACAACTCTCTGGGCACGGCCATCCAGCCAGGTTTTAACCCAGCAAAGAGTACAGTTGTCTATTCCATGATTCACCAGCTTCTCCAGGAGAATGTTGTGGGGGACGGTGTCAAAGGCCTTGCCAAAGTCCAGACAGACAACGTCCACCGCCTTCCCCGCAGCCAGAAGGCAGGTCACATGGTCATAGAAAGAGATCAGGTTTGTTAAGCAGGACCTCCCTTTCCTAAACCCCTGCTGGCTGGCCCCGATCCCTTGGCTACCCTGCATTTGCTGTGAGACCTCACTCAAGATGATCCTCTCCATGATCTTTCCTGGTACCGAGGTCAGGCTGACAGGCCTGTAGTTCCCCGGATCCTCCTTCCAACTCTTCTTGTAGATGAGCGTCACATTAGCCACCCGCCAGTCATCTGGCACCTCCCCTGTTGACCAAGACTGTTGATAAATGATGGAGAGAGGCTTGGTGAGCTCTCCCGCCAGCTCCCTGAGTACTCTTGGGTGAATCCCATCTGGCCCCGTAGACTTATGTGCATCTAGGTGCAGAAGCAGATCACTGACTACTTCCTCCTGGGTTATGGTTGGGTTGTTCTGCTCTCCATCCTTATCCTCCAGCTCAGGAGGCTGAGCACCCTGGGGATAGCTGGTCTGACTATTGAAGACAGAGGCAAAGAAGGCATTAAGTATCTCAGCCTTCTCCTCATCCTTGGTTGCAGCTTCCCCCCCCGCATCCAGTAAGGGATGGAGATTCTCCCTGGCTCTCTTTTTGTTGATGTATTTATAAAAACTTTTTCTGTTGTCCTGTCTTCGTCGTCCTCTTCATCCTCTTTGTCATTGAGGTTTATAATCAGGGGAGGGTGAATTGGTAATAAAATATTCTCTTGATTTCTGAGTGATTCTTGATGATGGGCTGGATGCATCATCCGTTCTTGTACACCCTGTTGCAATGGGGCCTCTGCAGATAAGAACAGTACATTTATTTTATTAGGAGGGAACAAGAATATCATGTCCAAGTTCAGACCAGCAGGTATAGTTTTTAAATCATTATCATGTTGAAGCAATCATTAAATAGACAGATTGCGCCTTTTAGGAAAAATCTTCTGTGAAGGCTGACAAAAGAGCATCCACCAGCTACAGAGAGGAGGAAAAATGATGGGTACTCGCTCCTTTGAATGGACAGATGAGGCACTGCTGAATAAAGCCTTTTGGAAAGAGGATCATTTTGATCATTCTACACTATTTGAAAAAAGCTGTCTGTCTCTTCCATGTGGTGGATAGATTAATCTGAGGCAGAAACCTTCTTTTTTCCAAGCCCTTTTAAGATATTTACAACACAGGGAAACGTGATTAGTAATAGCTGGGCTGAAGTAAGTAGGCGAGTATAAGACCCCACCTGCGAAACTATTTTAAACATGCTGAATAATAGGCAGGCCTCTGTCACTCCTCATGGCATCAATTTTGAAGAAGTTAGTAATGCTAAGCACAGGATTACCTTTTTTTAGCTTGTAGATATTTTTTTCTATCAATTTTCTGCATCACAACTCTCTTTACTAAGTACAAAATGTAGATTTTGAGAAAGAATATGAAGTTCATTAAAGTAATTCACACTGAAGTTCAAAGAAAATCAGAAAAAAATTTTCCTTAGGAATTTATACCTACCCATAATATTTGCAACAAAACTATTTCAGTATGGGGGTGGCATTTTCTGAGAGCCAGGAAACACAATGGACTGAAAATAAAAATGATGAAAAATGGTGAGTCTATTTGTATTGTTTGAGCTGACCAATTTGCAGCTATAGATACAATCAGGATTCTGTGCATTATATTAAAAATATCAGAGTTGGGTATGTTTTTAAAGAAATTAGATGAAGCATGGGCATTGTCTTTTATTCCAGTTGCTGTTATTCTTGTGCATCTCTTGCTTGCCTACGAGGAGCATGTGTATCATAGTAAACCCATTTTAACAACACGCCGGCAGAACAGATTTGTTGTATCACATGCCAGAGAAAGCACTTTAACTTGATAGAGCCTTTTTTCAGTGTCCAAAATAGGGTATTATTGGTTCCTGGCAGTGTAAGCCAAATCAAACTTAGATTAGCTGAACAAGATTTCTAACTATTAAAATGAATAAATGCACTTCTAATATTTACAATATTATTTTGGAGCATGCGGACTTTGAATTTATACATACTGCAGTATAAAGAAAAAGGCTTGGGTCCATTTTCTCATTGGACGTTGCTCTTCTACAGCACGCCCTTGTCCACAGTGCCTCTTGGACGTAGTCTCTGACTCACACCAGACCCAAAAGCGTGGTGCTTGGTGTGTACGACAGCACAAAGTACCAGGCGCCGATGCTCTGGGGGTGGGAACTGCACTACAAGCAGTATGGACACTCGCAGGAAGGGCACTCAAGCTCTTGCCTTGGTCCTCTGTGATTAGTTCGGCTCAACATGCCCAGGTACGACAGGATACCTTATCCTGGGGGAATTTCAGGAACGCAAGGTGTTTGCTTCTGACTAGTGGTCTTTCTGGGCTTCTCTTACAACATCTGTCTACAGCTCTGGAGATAAGTCCCAGGAACAACTCTGGTTTAGTCCACTTGTTCATGCGTCTATGACAAGTCATGCTGACTTGCTCTCACTCTGGCTTCCGCCCGATTTCTGACATGTGTCTTGGTTCCCTGCCCTGGACTCTTACCCTGTCCCAGGTTGGACTCTTGGTAAACAAGAGCTCCTCTTAGAAAGGACTGAGGAAAAAAACCCAATTTATAACATGGTGGTTTTTTCCATAAATACTCTGATTTTCAGATATCGTACTGCCTTGTACGCTGTTACTCTACTTAATAGCTTGCATCCAATGTTCTAGCCTGAAAACTGTATTCAAAACGATGAACTGGAAATACACCTGCACACACAGCACTGTAATCTGATGTTTTCTATACAAGGGGGGGTCTCATCCACCTAACACGTTGTGCTCTATCAACAATATCTGTTGATAGAGCCCTACCAATCTCCTCCCCGCTCCACACACGCTACTTTTCATTTCTCTGAAATGGTTACCTGCCTGCTCACCACTTTTGACTACTGGAGAGATGTAATCTAGCAAATACCCAGGTAAAGCACCACTTTTGCTCTGCGGATCTTAGCAACCTAAATTGCCATTTGTGACTTTATCTTTCATGTCACTGATAGTAAAGATGATCTGTAACATGAACGCTAAAAAAAATTCATATGGCAACCCTATTCAAATGCCACTACAGTTCCTTTCTTTGCCTTCAACTTGCTGGGATAGCAGATCATACCTGGTGGATTTGCCATGCTACATTTCTTGACCTTGATGCATACGAGGTAAGCGTGGGCAGTAAGCATCAGAAGGACATTTTCCTGTATTTACTTACTCTCATGAACAACTTGTTGAGAAAATATTTTTACTCACTGTTACTAGGTGGCAAAAAAAGTCCATTAATATAACAAGGATTGCTATGATGGAAGGCACAACTGATCCTCTTGCAGCCTAAAGGTTGTCTCTCCCAGAAACAGGAGATGTTGCTATACTTTTACTGCAGGAGAAAACAGTTTTCAGATATTGCAAGTACAACAATAAAAACAGACTAAATGGTGACATGGACAGGGGGATTGAGTGCACCCTCAGCCAATTGGTCGATGACACCAAGCTGTGTGGCACGGTTAACATGCTGGAGGGAAGGGACGCCATCTAGAGGGAGCTGGACAGGCTGGAGAGGTGGGCCCGTGCAAACCTCATGTAGTTCAACCAGGCCAAGTGCAAGGTCCTGCAGCTGGGTCACAGCCATCCCAAGCACAAATCCAGACTGGGTGGAGAATGGCCGAAGAGCAGCCCTGAGGAGAAGGACTTGGGGGTGCTGGTGGACAAGAAGCTCAATATGAGCCAGCAATGTGAGCTCGCAGCCCAGAAAGCCAACTGCATCCTGGGCGGCATCAAAAGAAAAGTGTCCAGCAGGTTGAAGGAGGTAATTCTTCCCCTCTACTCCACTCTGCTGAGGCCCCATCTGGAGTACTGCGTCCAACTTTGGAGTCCTCAGTACAGGAAGGACAAGGACCTGTTGGAACGGGTCCAGCGGAGGGCCACCAAAATGATAAGGGGACTGGAGCACCTCTGCTGTGAGGACAGGCTGAGAGAGTTGGGGGGGTTCAGCCTGGAGAAGAGAAGGCTCTGGGAAGACCTTATAGCAGCCTTCCGGTACCTGAAGGGGCTCCAGGAGAGATGGGGAGGGATTCTTTATGAGGGAGTGTAGCAATAGGACGAGGGGTAATGATTTTAAACTGAAAGAGGAGAAATTTAGATTAGATATTTGGAAGAAATTCCTTACTCTGAGGGCAGTGAGACACCGGCCCAGGTTGCTTAGAGAATCTGTGGCTGCCCCGTCCCTGGAGGTGTTCAAAGCCAGGTTGGACGGGGCTTGGAGCAGCCTGGGCTGGTGGGAGGTGTCCCTGCCCAGGGCAGGGGGGTTGGAACTGGGTGATCTTTAAGGTCCCTTCCAGTCCAAACCATTCTATGATCCTATGATTAATACATGGTGTACTGCTGTGAACACAGCCAAGAGGTTTCTTCACAGTGACAGAATCTGCACCTGGAACTCCCCTGAGGAAAATGACCTTGTGGGTTAGTCACACTAGATTCCCATGCCCTAGTAGTTGCCTTAAATGAGAATTGCCTCTTTTAAAACTTTTCGGTTTTAATTAATGGGGGAGATGATTCAGTAGTCCAGGTATAACAGTACAGCAACAAATATAAACTCGGGTTTATATCCTGGATATGAAAGACATCCCAGCTGAGAGCTGTAAATGCCAGTTTGCCGGTTATTTCTTAATGAGTTTTGGAGTAATGTTTTAGAGGAAAACAAAGTCACACTTGAAAATATTTGAATAGTTGAAGGCAAGTTTCACCCAGTTCCAGACATTATCAGATGGGTCGAGGAGCAGCATCTGAAAAACATGCTACTTTTGGACCATAGTCAGTATGACTGGGCCATCCTCTGAGACATGGTGGGGTCTGGAGCCAAAGCCCATTGCCCAGGCATTAACACCTAAATCCCTAGTGCTGAGATGGAGGCAATAACAAAGAGCCCTACACTCAACCCTGGATCTTCACCAGGTGGAATATAAATATTTCTTTGAAGAATAAACCCATTTTGAAGGACTTTGTTTTAGATAACTGATTTTGCAGAAAGTCAGGTAGTCGCTGTAAGCAGAAATTACAAACATGGTCTATTTATTCAGAATCAATATAATGTCAGTTGAATAAGAAAGTCATGAGTGATCTTTATGCACGGTTTTTAACTTGTGTGTTCCTTAATATCTGAGCCCAGTTCATGGGAGAAATTTTCCATAGTTTAGATGACCGTTAGCTCTTCTCACTGCTTCCAAAAATCAGATATTTGACCTACAGATGCTGCCATAACCAGGCAGCATGACATACCAACTTCTAACTTTACATAATAAACCTCCCTTTCAATACGGATATATCAAGTACATCAAGGATACAAATCACTCTAAAATCTACAGCACTTAGCTTTGCGTCGGGGGGATAAAAATGGAAATAGTGGTCATTCCCAGTTGCAGCCATTTTCAGCTCTTGTGCCTCACCTCTTGCTTCCAACCTCCACTCGCTTAATACCAACAGAACATACATTAAAATGTTAAAGCTATCAACATTGAGGCAAATTGTATTCTTATCCAGTAGTTTTCTTTCAAAAAGTACACCTTCAGAACCTTAGTTCTGCTTCTTTTTTCAAACAAAACTCCAACTGGCAGCGAAATACACTCAAACGAAGGAGGTGGTACCTGCTCCGGGCTTGTTGAACCGACGAGGGCAGTTGCCAGCCACTATAGGTTCCATAGTTGCCAGCCGCTCCTCCAGCTTGTGAGATCAGCGACATGGTGCTTTGGGACCTGTCCGGCTTGAATATCTTCCTTTGTCTCCATCACTTCAGAATGTAGTACGGAAATTCTGACCCTTTCAAAGAATCTCCCATTCTGCCGCTTCCTTGATGTAAAATGGAAAAAACCAAATGGCGGGGCTTAGATAGTACCCAGCTTCTTTCCATGGGAACTGTGGTCTTTGATAACACAAAGACAGGCCTTGTTCTTTGACTGTTTTTTAACCAAAATCCTTGTGCCCAGTGTGTTTCTTACTGTACCTCTGTCTTTGGATGGAGAAACGTGCTGCTTCCTGTTAGTACACTGTTCACCGTTAACTGCTCACATGGGTCACCCTCGTTACACGGGTTTCCTTGCTTTTTCTTGCTTCCATGATGTCCACTGCCACAGCTCAAGCAGAAAGAACAGTCTACACTTGTGTCCCTAATTAACACCTCCCTTCTCATTCAGGTCCCAGGCTGCCCTGAACAAAAATAGGGGGGAAATTAAGTTTCAGTCCTGGAAAACAGTCAAGCATACTGTTATCCCCGGGACATGGGGTCGCGGGTACAACACTGAGTGACATCAGTGACTTGGAGATGAACACTTCGGAGCACTGATAGACCAAAACCTGGGAACTTAGGAGTAAAGCAGAAAAGGAAGCACAGAAAGGAAAAGGAGAAGCGACCTTAAAATAGAAGGATGCCATCCCTCAAAGAGTACTAAGGGTACAGATGAAGCCAAAGAGAAGGGAGGCAGATACAAGGCAGAATTCAAGAGAGAGGACTAGAAGGTCATGTGACTGGTGGTTCCTTGGGGAAAAAAAAGAACAAAACCCACAACCACTGGACTGGATGGACTAATCACCTGTACTGTATGCCATGGCTCTGCCAGTGGAAAGGGTGGCAGACGTGTACATGAAAAGCAGGTGCCAGCGACTCCATGGGCACAAACAGTACAAGGCTGGCTCAGCAGTGGTGACACCCAAGCTGGGGAAGAAGTATGAAGGCGTTGAAATGACTCGAAGTGTTCTCGTCTCACTAGGAGCCTATCAGCTTGCTTGTAACTCGAGTATCAGCGGATGGCCCGAAGACTAACTGCAAAGGAAAATACCGCATGCCTGACCACTTGGACTTTGGCACTCGAATAAAGTGATTTCGACAGGGATGACTTCAACTAAGTGCAGAATGAAACTGCTAACTGGGATCAAGGTGGAGAGCACTGGCAAGAGCTGTGAACAGACAAACGATGTGAAAAGGCTCCCACAGTTGCATAAGCCCAACAACTGACTGGGGCACACAGGGGAGGGAAAGCTCAGGAAAGCGTGGGTAACGACTGCCAGTGGGCACGAGCAGCCAGAGTAGGAAAGTGCTAACACTGCCAAGAGCTATGCAAACAAGGGCTCTTTGTAGCTGTACAGCTGTGCCTAAATGAGGTAGGTATGGTCAGGAAGAATGAATTCTGTATTTGGTTTGCGTGGCAAGGTTTTGGTAGTGTGGGGGCTACAGGAGCGGCTTCTGTGAGAAGCTGCTTAAGCTTCCCCCATGTCTGATAGAGCTCCAGGACGGACCCACTGCTGGCCAAGGCTGAGCCCATCAGCAACAGTGGTAGTGCCGCTGTGACATTATATTTAAGAAGGGGAAAAAACTGTTAGGCCACAGCAGCTGGAGAGAAGATTGAGAAAACGTGAGAGAAGCAGCCCTGCAGACAGTAAGGGACCCCACGCTGGAGCAGGGGAAGGCTGTGAGGATGAAGGAGTGGCAGAGACAAGGTGTGACGAACTGCACTTTAGTGCATCAGGCTGGTTTACCCCTGGAGAGCTGCAACTGTCTGTAAGCAAGTTTGTCATTAGAGAATTTGCTGTAGGTAAAATAAAGGCTAAGGATGCTTGGAGAAAAGTAGAGATGCCCTCACTGGAGAGCTTACTTTCACTGTGGAAAAGTCATCCATTTCCTCTAATGTTCATGACTCAGTTACTGGACTGTATTAGTTTTAGTTTAGGTGGTTGTTCAAGATGGGATTATGAGATGTAAATGTATGCATGAATGCTGTTCCAACCACTTTCCCTTGACACTGTGAATTGATATTGCAGGCATCATGAGGTGGTTTGTACTCTAATGGGTAGAGAGCTCCGTTAATAAAAATACACTTAATACACAGCCTTCACGTTAGCCTTTTTCGGCTCATTTATGATTGTCTTTAGGCCATTTGATTCTCTGAAGAAGATTCCAAAACATCCATTGCCTTTTCAGCTGATGCAGGAACCTTCTATAAATCAGGTCTTTAAGAAGGAGGGACGAGGCCGAGGTAATTATTTCATTCTATAGTTACCCAGCCATACCAAGCCTGTCTCTGTGAATTTCAGCAGACGTCGGCTGAAAGGTCAGTGCTGAAGGGACATAAACCATTAAGGCCAGTAATCTACCCCTTCAGAAAGGAAAGGTGAGCAGCACTGATGGTGCTAAAGGATCGGGCTACAATTTACGACTCAGAATTTTTAGCTGATTCATGATGGGCTTAGTGTAGGTTTTGTGTGTGTTATTTAAGACTGGTGGTCAGAAAAATAAGAGCATGTGTGGTCTCTAGAGAGCGAAAATCACAGCAATTACACGACCGGGCCGCAGCGGGAGCAGAGGCTGCAGCCCCCGACACAAGATGGCCGCAAGGAGCCCGGTGCCGGGACTACAGCTCCCAGCGTGCCCCGGGGCGCCCCTTCCCGCCCTCTGACCCCCGCAGGAACCAGGGCCACCTCCCCGGGGCTGCCGCGGCCCAGGGCCAGGCCCCGGAGCCCCGGTGGAGCCGGGAGGAGGAGGGCGGAGAGGGAGAGAGCGGCGGAGAGGGGTGGGAAGGGACAGAGGGACAACGGGGAGAGCATGGGGGAGCTGGGCAGGGAGTGGAGGGAGGAGAAATCCCGGTGAGGAGCAGGGGGAGAGCGGGAAAGAGATGGAGGGCAGGGGACAGGGTCAGGACGAGGAGGCGGAGAAGGACAGAACAGCGACGGCCTCCAGGGCTGAGGTGAGGGAAGAGCAAAAGGGGACGGGGAGTGGGATGGAGGCCCAGAGGGAAGAGGGTGAGCTGGTTCTCTTGGAGGCCACCACAGCAGCCTTCCTCTGTCCCTGGTTTTGGTGAGATGTGGAGCAGTGCAGAGATGTTTCTCGGGCATCCAGGCCTGAGGAGGGTTTCCCAGTGCCCCCGTGAGAGATCTTGCTCCCAGGAAGCACCTCGCCATAATGCCGAGGCCGTATCCGCCCCCCTGGAGCTGGGTACAGCTGCTCTGAGGGGTCTCACAGGGAGGACAGGGTCATCTGACACAGAAGTGATGAGCTGAAGCCCGGTGGCCATGGCTGGCCAGCTCAAAGTCTCCGAGAGCCTCAGCCTTTCTCCCCAGGAGTGTTTAACCCAGGTTTTACTGTTATGTACAGGGTCGGGGTGTGTTGGCCCTGGCTTCCAGGGGTTATGTTATTTTTACGTTATCTCATGTTCTGCATGGTCTTTTTTTGTGGAGAGTCCTCTTTTTCAGCTTGTTTACCATTTTAGGGCTTAGACAGGGGTCTTTGTTTTGTGTACAATGTTTTGTCTGTGGGGTTTTTTTTCCGTTTTGGTGGATTGTGTTGTGTTTTCCATCTTGAAACCATCATTTCTGGTCCAGTGTGTCCACTGCAGGTGGGGCAGTGCCACTTCTGGTGCAGTCCGACTCGTTTCTGACTTCTGGCCCATAAGCACTAGTTTTTACACAGTTGATTTCCATGCTCTACAGGGTATGATTACCTCAGTAAACTGCTGATTTTATCCCCCTGGAAGCTCTGGGGCCATCCTATCTATGGGCCAGGCTGGATTGAAAACCCAACAAACCACCTGAAAAAAAGGTTTAAACGATTCCTGTATTCACTGGAAGATTGCAAAGTTTAGTGAAGATTTCTTCCCTTCCTTTTGGCTATGTAAGTTATCCAGTTGGAAGAATGCCTCTAATCTAACACAGTATATGTCAGTGATCCTTCTCCAATTTTTTGATGTCACTCTTAACTTTACTTTGAGAGAGCTTTAAACCAGAATCAGTGCTGGATGGGGATACCAACAGGATTGCAGTAGGTAAGCCGAGGGCTGTCAGGGATCGTGGGAGGGTGGCAGTGCTAGTGGGAACATTTATGCTGTTCCTGGGAGCACAGAGGGCTCAGGAGCGTATCTGAAATGCTTGTACACCAACGCACGCAGTATGAGAAACAAGCAGGGTGAACTGGAAGTATTTGTCGGCTCCCAGAGCTATGATATTTGTTTTAGTGAGACTTGGTGGAATGAGTTCCACAACTGGGGTGCTGCGACAGAGGGCTACAGGCTGTTCAGGAAGGCTGGAAAGGGCAGGCAAGGTGGAGGTGTTGCAGTGGACGTAAGGGAGAGGTTTGGTCGTACAGCCCTTACAGTCAGTAATGATGTAGTTGACAGCCTCTGGATAAGGATTTGAGGAATGGAAAACAAAAGAGATGTTGTAATGGGTGTCTACTACTGATCACCCAGCCAGGATGTAAGCACTGGTGAGTTATTCTGTTGGCAATGAGGAGAAATTTCTGGATCAGTAGCCCTTGTCCTTATGGGAGATTTCAACTTTCCAGATATCAACTGGGAATATCATACTGCTGTGACAATCAAGTCTTGGAAATTCTTGAAGTTTGTAGGAGATACCTTCTTGTCACAGGTACTCAGTGAGCCAACTAGGAAAGATGCCCTCCTAGACTTGCTAGTTGTGAATGGAGAAGGACTCATGGGGGATGTGATGGTAAGCGGTTGCCTTGTCCACAGTGATCATGAAATGGTTGAATTTAAAATTTTCAGCGTAATAAGACTGGACTTCAGGAGAGCAAACTTTAAGCTATTCAGGGAGCTGGAAATCTGTTTCTGAGGGCTTAGGAGTCCGTGAGTGCTGGTCAGTCTTTGACAACTACCTTTTAGAAGCACAGGAACAGGCGATTCCACTGTGCCGTTAAGTCAAGCAATCGGGGCAGAAGACCAGCTCGGCTGAACAGAGAACTCATGGAGCTCAAGAAGAAAAAGAAACTTTATGGTCTCTGTAAGCAAGGTCAGGATTCGTGGGAAGATTACCAAGCTGTGGTTCGTATATGCAGGGAGAAGACATGAAAAGCCAAAGCTCAATTAGAGTTGAAACTGGCCACTGTTGTTTCAGATAACAAGGAGGTCTTTCTTAAGTATGTTAATAGCAAGAGGAGGTCTAAAGGAAATATTGGACTGATACTTGTTGAAGATGGTCTAACAGGGATGAAGAAAAAGCAGAGGCATTCAATACATTTTTTGCCTCAGTCTTTAATAGTACTTGATAGACCTCGGGCTGCCCAGTCCCGTGAGTCGGAGGGACAGGAGTTGTGGGAACAGTGACTTTCCATTTGTGGATGCTGAAATTGTCAGGGATCAGCTGTATCAGGTTAATGTTCACAAGTCCATGGGGCCTGATGGGATTCATCCCAAGAGCACTGAAGGAATTAGTGGATCTCATGCCAGGACCCCTCTCAATCATCTACCAACAGTCTGGGGAGTCTGGGGAGGTCCCCGCTGACTGGAAGCTAGCCGCTGTTATTTCGATCTGCAAAAAGGGCATGAGAGAAGACCCAGAGAACTACGTACCTGTGAGCCTAACCTCAGTCCCTGGAAAAATTATGGAGAAGATTATACTGGATACTACTGAAAGGCATTTAAAGAATAATGCAATCATCAGGCACAGTCCACATGGGTTCACAAAGAGAAAGTGCTGCCTAAGTAATTTGATATCCTTCTATGATAAGGTCACCCACCTCATGGATGAAGGGAAGGCGGTGGATGTAGTTTTTCTGGATTTTAGTAAGGCTTTTGGTACTGTTCCTCACAGCATCCTTCTGGACAAGTTGTCCAGCTGCAGGATGAGTGGGTTCATGGTGTGCTGGGTGAAGAACTGGCTGGGCGGCAGAGCTCAAAGGGTTGTAGTCAATGGGACTACATCTGGCTGGTATCTGGTCACCGGTGACATTCCTTAGGGTTCAATTCTAGAACCAGTGCTGTTCAATGAGCTGGATGCAGGACTGGAATGCACCATTAGCAAGTTTGCTGATGATGCTGAACTGGGAGGTGCTGTTGACTCTCTTGAGGGACAAAGATGCCTTGTAGAGGGATCTAGATAGATCGTAGCATTGGGCAATGGTTGATGGGATGAAATTTAACAAGTCAAAATGCCGGCTTTTGCACCTAGGGCGGAATAACACCAGGCACAAGTATAAATAGGGAGAGCAGCCCTGCAGAAAGGAATCTGGGGTGCTGGTTGCCAGGAGGCTCAACAGGTGTCAGCAGTGTGCCCTAGCAGCCAAAAGGGCAAACCACATCCTGGGGTGCATCAAACGGAGTAGAACCAGCTGGTCAAGAGAGGGGATTGTCCCACTGTATTCAGCATTGGTGCGGCCTCACCTGGAGCACTGTGTGAAGCTCTGGGCCCCGCCATTTAAGAAGGATGTGAAGGTCCTTGAGTATGTCCAGAGGAGGGCAACAAAGCAGGTGATACAGCTGGAAGGTATGTCCTCTGAGGAGTCTGGGTTTGTCTAGTTTGGACAGAAGGAGGCTGAGGGGTGACCTCATCACTCTCTACTGCTTCCTGAGGAGGGGTTGTGGAGAGGGAGGTGCCAAGCTCTTCTCCCTGGGATCCAGTGATAGGACACGTGTGAATGGTTCAGAGCCGCTCCAGGAGAGGTTCAGGCTGGACATCAGGAAGCATTTCTTTACCGAAAGGGTGGTCGAACACTGGAACAGGCTTCCAGAACAGGTCAATACCCCAAGCCTGTCAGTGTTTAAAAGGCATCTGGACAATATCCTTAAAAACATGCTTTAATTTTGGTCAGCCTTGAATTGATCAGGCAGTTGGACCAGATGATCGTTGTAGGTTCCTTCCGTCTGAAATAGTCTAGTCTATTCTATTCTACTTGTCTTGCTCTAGTTTGAATATAATGTTGGCTATTTAGGTAGGTATTTTTTATTCTTAGGTAGTTTTGAACTTTTTAAACTACTTAAAGGCTACTAAGCTTCTTTAAACCCTCCTAATTGTAGACTATTTGAGCATGCCGGATATTGGCGCTTGTACAAGGTAACCGGGACTACTGTCTGTAAAATAAGGTTTAGATCAATGGTGTTTTAATGCTTGCATTGAAAGATGATCAAAATGTAAAACTAGCTAACAGTTTTCCTGAACTAAATGTCACATTTATATGTCTAGAACTTGTTTGGAATGTTGAAGAGGATTTCAGGCCTGTTCCAGACACCTGGATTCCAGCAAAGGACATAGAGTTGTCTAACAGCAGTTCTTTGCCCAGTGAAAACGGATATATGCCAGGTGCCTACAACGCAGCACAGGTGAAATAGAGGGGAGGGGGGTCCATCTTTGAAGTGAATTAAAAGTAGTTCCAGAGTTAAAAGTAGTAGTTAACATATTCGGAGAACAAATGGAATGTCGTTCATTCACTATGCAGAAAGGCTTTGATCTTCTGACACATTGAAAATAATTGTAGTTTGCTGCACGGACGTTACAGGGTTTCAGCTAGAGGCAGAGTTGTCACGTTTGCACTCCTCTGACGTGTCTCTGAGATGTGGCACAGTTTTTCTTGTTACTCATTCTGCTTGTAGTTAGCTGTGGGTTGCTTTTTTTATAATGCATACAAAGCTTAATTCTTTTTTTAAAAAAAATCATTTATTGTAATGTTGGCTTATAGAATAAGTATTGTTAATAAGAATGTGATTTTTGATTAATTAGCAAGTCTATATTATTTCTGAAGCTGTGGAGGACACCTTGTTTCTGTTTTGCCTTTTGTCCTTCATTGTCACTCATGTTATTCAGATAATTGATTAACGTTTATAAGCACCCTAATGCAGAGGATCCTACAATTAAAGCACACACATCCCCACCCCACGAAGTTGGGAACTATTGGGCTACTATATCAAAATCTCTGGTATTATTTCTTTTAACTGATATTATTTCTTTTTTATTTTAGCTCCGTCGCCATCATCTTGATTTATGCTGGCCACTCGCAGAGACGTACTTGAATTCTCAGCCTGTTGTAACTTCTTTTAGTAGAACTAAATACGACCATGACTTTGAACCAAAGAATTTGTTTCACCATTTTTCAAACTTGTATGGTCAAAGACTTGACAGACTCAAAGATATCAAGTTTGGTGCTTGAAATGATTTTTCTCTTGTAAGTTGTGTCCTCGCACTTGTGTCTACCGCAGAACTCTTTACAAATAATCTTATGGTTTAGGCAGCAGCCTCGGTACTGTATGATTTTAAGTTTTTCCTAAATGACTGATTTTATATAACGAGAGATCTGACATCCAGAGCAGAGCTCTAGCTTCCAGCATGTTTGTTTTCAGTTCTGAAAATTCCTTAACTTTTGAACTAATTTCTGGGAACTGTTATAATTAAGTGTAGAATGTTGTCTAACACTGGCTGGTCCTAATAGCTTATCTAATTAATGCAATCAACTTTAAAAGTCCCATAGGTTGCACTTCTATAAATATGATTATTATGACACTGTTGCAGGTAGGATTCAGATTTAGGATCTAGTTGTTTCTTGACAATAAAGGACATATTTCAGGTGGGACCGGAATTGATCCTGAGATTTGATGCTTTTTTTAAACGTTGTAACAGTTTCCTTTGGGGGAAAACTTTTCACTGTGTTAAGTGGTAAGCTGCAGCATTATCCTATTACTTGAAAACCTAATTAAGCCGTATCCCACAGGTACTTCCACTATTTTGGGACAAAAAGAGTAAATAATCGAAAGTATACTAGTTCTGTTTTGGAGATCCTTCGTAATTAGAGAGAGACGTGACTCGGCTTAGTAATACCCATTTTCAGACTTCATTTCAATTAGGACACTTCATCAAGGGCATGTTAAGTAAGATGACACATAAATAATAAAGGTGAGAATGCATGATCATATGAGTTAGCTTTATTTCATCTGTGCTATAAAAGTATACACCCAGCTATATAAAATTATACAAAATGAAAAATCGTTTATCTCCAAAAATACCATTAGTTTGGCTGAAATGCTATAACTTTATTTTCATTTCTTTGTCCTTGGATTTTCTCAAATTGAGGTAAAAATAACTAGGGATGTAAGAACAGACATCCAGCACACTGGCCCCAAGCCCATAATTAAGAAGTATGATAGCACGAGATAGCAAGAACAAATTACACATTCTTATTGATCTGGAACTTTGCATACTTAGCACATTTTAAGAGTTTCTCAACTCTTAGGATAAGTCCAAGGTTTCGACTTCACCTGACACCCGTGTATTACCTTAATTACTGTTCTGAACTAAAATATAACATTGCAAAGCAGTTGAGAGAGGTAAAACTCAATTTTATTTTGGCTGGCGTATATAAATACTGACCATAATGTGTTGACTAATCCAGTTCTGCTCTTTTAGGTATGTGCTGAACTCTTACAACTTTAGTAGACTTGTATCGTTCTGAGATAAAAACAGAAAAATAAATCAGTATTATGTAACTGCCCCAGAATTTATTTTTGTATCAATACTGACGATACTAAACACTAGCCCAATCAACAGAAATGTTGCCTGGACTGTCCACTTGAACACTAAACCCTTCAGAAAACTGCTTTAATCTCTCTTCTAAGACAGTATTTTTTTTTTCACTTTTTCACTGTAATTATATTTCAGATCCTCAGTTTCTTCAAAAAAGTTTTGAAGAAAAGAAAGCAAAGTTTTCTAGTTCCCAGCTTTTTTGTTTCTTCATAATAAAAAGAATGAAGGAGTACCACCTTTATCCAGAACTTAGGAAATACACACCAACAACAGCTTTTTTTGCATTTTTCTTAAGAGGCTGAATGATGAGAGAATAAGCATGTTCTCTAGAGACACAAAAATTAAAAAATTTACCCATGAACAGCATATTCACTAACAACAAAATAGACTTCATGAACATAATGTTTAGAAATTTACTTTGTCATTAAGTATTAGTTTAGATATTGAAAAGCTTGCTCTAGCTAACCATAATTGTTCTCATTATCTTGCCTAGGATGATTCATGCAACTCACCTTTAATTGCTGTTTTTCCAACTCTGAGGCTTTCAGCTGTGTCTGGAGGTCAGTGACTTCTGTCATCAACTTGTCTTTTTCATCCTTTCAGAATGTCCTGCAAAAATGATGATAATTTGTTATGAAATTTAAGGTAATGAAAATCAATGATGTGAATAATCTTCTTGCAGCAAATCTGCATCTCCTGAAAGCTAGAACAGTTAAAGTGTCTAAACCCAATTGGGATCAACAACCAGCAAAAGTTCCAGTCATCTGGGCTTTTCTTTAGTTCTTGTACAAATTAGGTGGTGGTGTCTAGTTCCTGTGATTGAATGCAGTACTCCGATGGCCAGTCTGAGAAATACAACATGTACAGTTTCTCTGAATTAAATGCAGGGAATTTGGATATAACACAATACGAGGATCTTGTTAATTATATGAATAATTTCAAGAGGGTTAGTTTCTTCTCTGCCCCAGGGAGAACTGGGCAGAGAAGAACCTCATGAGGTTCAACAAGGACAAGTGTAGGGTCCTGCACCTGGGGAGGAAGAATTTCAGGCACCAGTATAGGTTAGGGGTGGACCTGCTGGAAAGCAGCTCTGAAGAAAAGGATCTGGGGGTCTTGGTAGACAGTAAATTATCCATGAGCCAGCAATGTGCCCTTGTCACCAAGAAGGCCAGTGGAATTGTGGGCTGCACAGGGAAGAGTGTGGCCAGCAGGTCAAGGGAGGTCATTCTCCCCCTCTGCTCTGCACTGGTGAGGCCACAACTGGAATACTGTGTCCAGTTCTGGGCTCCCCAGTTCAGGAGAGACAGGGAACTACTGGAGAGAGTCCAGTGTAGGGCGACAAAGATGACTGAGGGACTGGAGCATCTCCCTTAGGAGAAAAGGCTGAGAGAGCTGGGACTCTTTAGCCTGGAGAAGAGAAGGCTGAGGGGAGACCTTATTAATGTTCACAAGTGTGTAGAGGGTGGGTTTAAGGAGGATGGAGCCAGACACTTTTCAGTGGTTCCCAGTAACAGGACGAGGGGTAACAGGCACAGGCTGGAACATAGGAAGTTCCGATCAAATATGAGAAAAAAACTTCTTTACGGTGAGAGTGACAGTGCACTGGAACAGGCTGCCCAGGGAGGTTCTGGAGTCCCCTTCTCTGTAGATTTTCAAGACTTGCTTGGATGCAGTCCTGAGTAACATGCTCCAGGCAATCCTGCTTTGGCAGGATTAGTTGGTTGGACTAGATTATCTCTAGAGGTCCCTTCCAACCCTGAAAATTCCATGATTCCGTGATTCCAAGACATCAGGGAAAAAAGACAGCCTGGCTGAACAGAGAGATACGGTTACAACTCAGGGAAAAAAGGAGAGTTTATGGTCTTTGGTAGAAGGCCACTCAGGAAGGCTACAAGGATGTTGTAAGGCTATGTAGGGAGAAAATTAGCAGGGTCAAAGCCCAACTAGAACTTAAGCTGAATTTGGATGTTAAGAACAATAAGAAAAGTTCCTATAAACACATTAGTAACAAAAGGAGGACTCGGGAGAATCTCCATCCTTTATCCGATGAAGGCAGTAACATAGTGACAAAGGATGAGGAAAAGGCTGAGGTACTTAGTGCCTTCTTTGACTCCTTCTTTAGTAGTACAGTGGGTTGTTCCCTGAGTACCCAGACCCCTGAGCTTGTAGACAGGGGCAGGGAGCAGAACGAAGCTGCCATAATCCAAAGGGAGATGGTGAGGGACCTGCTCCAACAGCTAGACATACACAAGTCTATGGGGCTAGGTGGCCTCCACGCGAGGGTACTGAAGGAGCTGGCAGAAGTACTCACCGAGCCACTTTCCATCATTTACCAGCATTCCTGGTGAACCGTGGAGGTCCCAGTTGACTGGAGATTAGAAAATGTGATGCCCATCCACAAGAAAGGACGGAAGGAAGATTTGGGGAAGTACAGGCCTGTCAGTCTGACCTCAGTGCCTGGGAAGGTCATGGAACAGATCATGCTGAGTGCCATTATGTGGCACATGAAGGACAACCAGGTGATCAGGCCCAGTCAGCATGGGTTCATGAAAGGCAGGTCCTGCCTGACAAACCTGATCTCCTTCTATGTCAGGGTGACCCGCTTGGTGGATGAAGGAAAGGCTGTGGATGTTGTTTCCCTGGAGGCTAGTAAAGCTTTGACACTGTTTCCCACAGCATTCTCCTGGAGAAACTGGCTGCCCATGGCTTGGACAGGTGTACGCTTTGCTGGGTAAAAACCAGGGCGATGGCCAGGCCCAACGAGTGGTGGTGAATGGAATTCAATCCAGTTGGCAGCTGGTCACAAGTGGTGTTCCCAGCTCTCCAGACACTCTTCCCCCAGCCTGTATCGCTGCATGGGGTTGTTGTGACCCAGGTGCGGGACCTGGCACTTGGCCTTGAGGAACCTCATACCATTGGCCTCGGCCCATCGGTACAGCCTGCCCAGATCTGCCTCTGGAGCCATCCTACCCTCAAGCAGGTCGACAATCCCACCCAACCTGGTGTCGTCTGCAAACTTACTGAGGGTGCACTCAATCCCCTCGTCCAAATCATTGATAAAGACATTAAAGAGAACTGGCCCGATACCGAGCCCTGGGGAACACCACTTGTGACCAGCTGCCAACTGGATTGAATTCCATTCACCACCACTCGTTGGGCCTGGCCATCGCCCTGGTTTTTACCCAGCAAAGCGGGGTAACCTCCAGTGAACTGGGACCTCCCCGGTTCACCAGGACTGCTGGTAAATGATGGAAAGTCACTCGGTGAGTACTTCTGCCAGCTCCTTCAGTACCCTCGCGTGGAGGCCACCTAGCCCCATAGACTTGTGTATGTCTAGCTGTTGGAGCAGGTCCCTCACCATCTCCCTTTGGATTATGGCAGCTTCGTTCTGCTCCCTGCCCATGTCTACAAGCTCAGGTGTCTGGGTACTCAGGGAACAACCCACTGTACTACTAAAGAAGGAGTCAAAGAAGGCACTAAGTACCTCAGCCTTTTCCTCATCCTTTGTCACTATGTTACTGCCTTCATTGGATAAAGGATGGAGATTCTCCCGAGTCCTCCTTTTGTTACTAATGTATTTATAGGAACTTTTCTTATTGTTCTTAACATCCAAATTCAGCTTAAGTTCTAGTTGGGCTTTGGCCCTGCTAATTTTCTCCCTACATAGCCTTACAACATTCTTGTAGCCTTCCTGAGTGGCCTTCTTCCAAAGACCATAAACTCTCCTTTTTTCCCTGAGTTGTAACCGTATGTCTCTGTTCAGCCAGGCTGTCTTTTTTCCCTGATGTCTCATTTTACATCACATGGGGACAGCCTGCTCCTGCACCTTTAAGACTTTCGTCTTGAAAAATGTCCAGCCTTCCTGGACTCCTTTGCCCTTCAGGACTGCCTGCCAAGTGGCTCTGTCAAGCAGCCTCCTGGAAAGACCAAAGTCTGCCCTCTGGAAGTCGATGGTGGCAGTTCTGCTGACCACCCTCCTTGCTCCTCTGAGAATTGAAAATAATTTCATGGTCACTATGCCCAAGATGGCCTCCAGCTGTCACATCCCCCACAAGTCTTTCTCCATTTACAAACAACAGGTCTGGCAGGGCTCTTTCCCTTGTCAGCTCCCTCACCAGCTGTGTCAGGAAGTTCTCCGCAACACACTCCAGGAACTTCCTAGGCTGTTCCCTCTCAGCCGTATTGTGCTCCCAGCTGATATCAGGTAGGTTGAAGTCTCCCACCAGGGCAAGGGCCAGCGATCGTGAGATTTCTCCCAGCTGCTTGTACGATATTTCATCCACCTCTGCATCCTGGTTGGGCAGTGTATAACAGACTCCCACCATGATATCTGTCTTATTGGCCCTCCCCCTGATTCTCACCCATAAACACTCAACCCTATTGTCACCATCATTAAGCTCCTGACATTCCTAACACTCCCTCACATACAAAGTCACCCCACCTCCTCTCCTTCCTTGCCCGTCCCTTCTGAAGAGTCTGTAGCCATCTAATGCAGCACTGGTTGTGCGACTCATCCCACCACATTTCTGTGATGGCGACTACATCATAGTTTTCCTGCTGCACAATGGCTTCCAGCTCCTCCTGTTTGTTGCCCATGCTGCGTGCATTAGTGTAGACGTGTTATGTTTTCAGAAAACCCATAACAATTTCTTGTCATTTAGACAACTATTCTATCACCCAGTGACCCCTCCCCACGCAGAAAGGGGAATCACGGAAAGCAAGGAAACATGAGGGTTGAAATATAAATAGATTTAATAGGACAAGACTAAATAATTAACAACAATATTAAAGCACCAGTATTAATCCCAATACTAATATAAGATGTACAAGAATTATACTCAGCCAATTCTATCAGTAGGAAGCTGTGCACTCCCAGCAGGGGAGAGTAAATGTCGGACACTGCAAAAGCAACGGCTTCAGGAGGGAGGGAAGGGCTCAGGGGTCCGGCACCGGTGCAAGGACTTTCTCTGCACCACAGCCATCAAGGGAGAGAGAAACGATGCAGCAAACTTTCTCATTTGTATCGAATGTGACGTTCATGGTATGAAATAATCCTGTTGGCCAGCCTGGGTCAAATGCCCAGGCCTCGCTCCTCCTTGTACCTGCACCTGCCAAGGCTTGAAAACACTGAGGCCTTGAATCCCACGTAGCCTAGCTGGCTATAAAGCAAATATTTTCACGAATTCAGACACTAGAATCTTCTAAGAATGATGTTTTCCCAGACATTAGAAGATAAATTAGTCCTGTGTTGCTCAACCCAGGACAAGAAGCACTTCAGCTGGGCTACTGGTCCTGCCACCTTTTTGCTGGAAGAAGGCTTACCTTCTACCTGACCATTCCCAGGCGCAGCCATAGTTTCTAAGCCATCAAAGACCCTTGCCTCTCTGCTGCTGGATTCATCCCCTTTCCCCTTCAAATCTAGTTTAAAGCCCATTTGATGAGTCCTGCCAACTCCTGTGCAAGGATCCTTTTCCCCTTTTGAGACAGGCATACCCCATCTGTCTCGAGCAGGCCTGGTGTCGTGTAAACCATCCCGTGATCAAAAAAAACAAAGTCCTGCCACTGGCACCAGGCTCAGAGCCAAGTATTGATCTTCCAGCTCTTCCTGTTGCTTTCCTCATCTTTCCCTGTGACTGGGAGGACCGAGGAGAACATGACTTGCAGTCCTGACCCTTTAACCAGTCATCCCAAGGCCCAGAAGTCTCTCTTGATCGCACTTGCGTTTCTTGTTAACAGATCATCTCTGCCTGTCTGAAAAATTAGTAGTGGGTAATAATCTGAGGGTCTTACCAGGGAGGGAAGTTTTCTTTTTATATCTTTAACCTGGGCCCCAGGGAGGCAGCAGACTTCCCTGAGAAGTGGGTCTGTTCTGCATATTGGGCCTTCCGTTCCCTTCAGGAGGGAGTCACCTACAACAATGACCGGTCTTTTTTCCTTAACTGAAGATGTTTTGATGGGAGGTGTAGTCTGATTTAACTGTGGTGACACCTCTGTGGACACTGAATTATCCTCCTCGTCATGATTGAGTTCCCCTTGCAGAGCCTCATACTTATTTTTAAGGGTACCTGGGAAGGTGGGGGAGTTAGTGGGGCGACACACCTGCTTCGCTGGGCAGAAACACGTTCCTACAGCCCCCTCTCCTCTAAGTTACCTTGTTCAGCTAGGCAGAGAGAGGACAGGGAATCGTCTGTCTACCATGTGGACTTGTGTACGTTCAGGTTCCTCAGGTGGCAGAATGCTCAGTGTTAATCTGCCTTTGACCCCGATCTGTGCATTCTTGGCTCCAGACCTGGAATCCAGTTCCTGTCCGTCATTGAGTCCAGTCTGGGACTTCCCCAATGCCTGACAGTGACATCATCCTTGGAGCTTGATACAGTTTTCTAGATATTGTATCTATTTCATTATTTCCTTTTTATTTTATTACGAGTATTTCATTAAAGTAGATTAGTTCCTTCTAAACTCATAAATCTCTTTCTTTCCTTCCTCTCCTCGGAGTGAGAGCTGGGGGAGAGCATCTGTCGTCCGTCATTGGCCAACTCGGCGTAAACCAGGACAATACGGAAACACGCTTCAGTGCTGCATATGCATTTGGGCTAAAAACCCCCACTGGGCTAGTTTTTCAGAGACAGTTTCAGAGTGGCAAAGCAGATTCGGCACATAAATGCTTGTTTTTGCTGGAATAGAGTTGATTTTCTTCACAGTAGCTGGTATGGGGCTGTGTTTTTGGATTTGTGCTGGAAACAGTGTTGATAAGACAGAGATGTTTCCATTATTGCTGAGCAGCGCTTACACAGCACCATGGCCTTTTCTGCTCCTCACACCACCCCACCAGCAAGTAGGCTGGGAGTGCACGAGAAGTTGGGAGGGGACACAGCTGGGACAGTGGACCCCGACCAAAGGGATATCCCGTACCATGTAGCATCATGCTCAACCATATAAATCTGGGGGAAGAAGAAGGAAGGGAGGGATGTTTGGAGTTACGGCGTTTTGTCTTCCCAAGTAACCGTTACGTGGTATGGAGCCCTGCCTTCCTGGAGGTGGCCGAACACCTGCCTGCCGATGGGAAGTAGTGAATTAATTCCTTGTTTTGCTTCGCTTAAGTGTGCGGCTTTTGCTTTACCAATTAAATTGCTTGATCTCAGCCCCGGAGTTTGCTCACTTTTACCCTTCTGATTCTCTCTCCCATCCCACTGGCGGGAAGTGAGTGAGCGACTGTGTAGTGCTTAGTTGCTGGCTGGTCTTAAACCACAACAAACAGAAACTCCACCATTCTCTGGGACCCCATTCCAGTGCTGGACTGTCCTCCTGGTGACCTTTTTATCTTTTATTTTTATGTCAGGTTAGTCAAGAATTACACAACTCAGAGCAAGACATCATAGCAGGGGGAGATGCTTTGAAGCCCTTCATATCTTTGAACACTTTTAAGGCGATTCCATGCAGGGATGCTATAGAAGACAGCCTGTGGGGTCTAGCAAGCGATTTCTCAAACGTGAGGCTGGTCGTCTCTTCACCACTTGTCTCACTTTCTGGGCATCAATGGCTACTGACCATGCTTTGACTATTTCCCTTTAACATTATTTGGTCAGACACAGCTTGAAGTAGCTGTTTGCATTAAACTACTCAGAGGCGCTGAAGATGCTCTAGAGTACAAAGATATCAAGGTGGGACACAACATAGGAGGAATGCCTCAGGACACCTTTCCCCTTCTTGAGGAGGATGAAAGCCAGGCCGGACACATGGTTTTGTTTCAGCAGGTATGAGATGCCTTTCTTCAGGCAACCATGTAGCCCAGTGGGACTTTTTTGGGACTATTTGAGAGGATTTTACGTACTCTGTAGTACCACTTTGTCCGTAGGAGTCTCTTCAAGGCAATTCTCACTTCCTTATTCCTCAGGCTATAGATGACAGGGTTAAACACTGGGGTAAAAATTGTGTAAAACAGGGCAAGGTATTTGTCGGTGTCTACGGAATCCCTTGACCGTTGCTTTAAGTAGACGACTGTGGCCGAGCCATAGAAGAGTGTCACCACCACGAGCTGTGAGGAACAGGTGGAAAAGGCTTTGTGTCTGCCCAGAACTGAAGGTATTTTCAGAATTGCCCTGATAATTTTAATGTAAGAAATAACTATTAAGGAGAAGGGAAAGATTGCAAATACCAGGATGATGGTGTACAGTGTCACTTGGTTCCAGAACGTGTCTGCACAGGCCAGCTCCAGCAGAGGGGGGACATCACAAAAAAAGTGATGAAGGTCATGGGATGCACAGAGGGCAAAGTGAACACCTGGTAGGTCTGTCCTACTTGCACTGGTACGACAGCCACCCACGACCCCACCACCAGTCTGATGCAGAGACCCCTCCTCATGATGAGGGGGTAGTGCAGGGGGTCACAGATGGCTATGTAGCGGTCATAGGCCATGACAGCCAGAAGAAGGCACTTGATGCTGCCCAGCAACACCAGGAAATACAGCTGGGCAGCACAGCCAATGAAGGAGGTCCTGCCATCCTCCAGCAGGAAAACCACCAGCATTTTTGGCAGAGTGACTGATGTGTAGCAGATCTCCAGGAAGGACAAGTTCCTCAGGAAGAAATACATGGGGCTGTGGAGGCTTGAGTCCACTACTGTGATGAGTGCAATCAGGCTGTTCCCTGTGAGGACCATGAGGTAGATGACCAGGAATACTGTGAAGCACAAGCCCTGCAGGCTGGAGTGGTCAGAAAATCCCAGAAGAATGAATCCAGATCCACCGGTGTGATTCTCCAGGCCTTTTCTTTGGGGCATTTTTCCTGCACAGAGCAATTCAAACAACAGGCTCTCAGAGGATGCTGGTGGCCTGTCCACCATCACAGACACTTCAAGCCTAGAGAAAGACTACAAACATCAGCATACACGCCATTGCAGGATTAGGAGAGCTCGACCAAGATAGGCATGAATGTTTGGAAATCTAACGTGGGTCGCTTGCGGAGGGGAGGTTTGTAAAGAGAGAGAACAGAGTCCTTGAGCCTGAATGACTGGGGGTTTTATTGTCATATGGGTAAAAGAAACTTGACTTTCTCCTTTAGAGGTGATTTTATTAAATAGAATACCTATTGAAAGATGAGAGAAAAGGAAGAGACAAATACTAGTGCCTTTAAGGACAGCCTTACTTACGTTCCTTGTCCAGATCTCATCAGAGGTGCATTTAATGTAAGAACATTAAGAAGGAATAGGGTTAAAAGGGGGGAAGGATGAAAAAGGGGAAGACAAAGAAAGGCAAGGCTAGGCAAGGAGAGGCAAACAAGCCAAAGCAAGGCAAGGTATGACTTGATGCTTAGACCTTAGTGAGAGAGATTAATCCCAGCTCTCCTCACATGGGAGAGCTCATCCCCTGACGCTGCGTCCACACACAAAGATCTGGGAGACTATCTTAGATCTGAATCATCAGTTTTTGCCTAGTGAAGGGTGAATCCCGTCAGAAGTAACACAGGCTTCTCTCTGCCAAAGAATCCAGTGACACTGATGCATCCATGGCACATTTAAACAAGACAGAGAAGCAGCAGGTTATGCTTAAATTACCAGTTTTCAGGGTGCTAAAAGACATTTTTGTGCAAGCAAGAAAACTGCTTTATGCAGGTTTCAATCATACGGAGAAGAAAGTGATTAAAAGCGTGTGATATCCCCATGACACCCAATTTTCCCGCACAGGTCAGGCATCTATAACTTTTGCATAAGTCCCAAATCATTCAGCGTTCCCAAACCTGCTGCTCTGTCGCTTGGATTTCTGACAGCTTACAAATGCAGGCGAGGGCCCATTCACTCTGATCCCAACCCTGCAAGCCCTCACAGAAGCAGAACAGTGCTCTTGCTGCCTGGGGAGCTCAGCCCTCCCTTCACATTGCCCCCCTTCCCAGAGCAGAAGGGCTTCTTGCTGGGCACACCTGAAGGGTGTCAGCTACAATCAAGCAGCACCACAACAGCAGGTGGCTTCTTATGGAGAAGGGACTCAGCTGAGAGATGTTTAAGAATCTCAGTTTGAGGTAGGGTCAAGTGGTCATTGCATGAGGAATATGCCATCTGCAGCCTGGATATCTAGGTAACTCAGCTCTTGTCAGGGTCAATGGAGAAACAAGGAACACAGTATATGAGAACTGAAAAACAGCTCATCTGACCCAAGGGTCTGACTTGGGTGACACACGGTGGTGCCTCCAGATCATGAGGAAGCGAAAGGCGACTGCTCAGGCCTTGAGACAGCACTGACAAGGTGATACCAGCTTGTCTGTCCATCCCAGTTGTGCTCCCACTATGCTCAAGTTTGTTTCTTTTGTGACAAACTTACCATGGTAATCATTGCCTGATAGGATGATACAGATTTCATTACACACATGCTGTTGGGTTAAGATAAGTGTTAGGTCAGGGTTAGTTAAGGTTCATGTTCACACTTAAATTAGAGCTAGAGTTCATGTGGTTTAGGGTTAGATTTCAAATAGGTTGGGGTTTGGTTAGGGTAAGGTTGGGGTGCGGGTTACAGTTAGAGTCGAGGGTTATGACCTGGGGTTGGGGTAGAGCTAGGGTCAGGCAATGATTAGGGTTAGGATTAAGATAAGGTCAGGGTTATGTTCAGAGCAGGGTTAGGTTACGGTTCGGGCAGGGTAGGGTTAGGGTTAGACACCTGCTGGACAGTGTGCGTCTTGCTGTGCTCCTCTTCCAGTGCGTGCCACGGTCATTAAAATCCCCAATAAGACCTGGCAATTCTTTGGGTTTCTTGAATAAGCCTTTCTCCGCTTCCTTATCCTGATTGCAGGTGCTTTGTCTCCCACACTGAGGCCTCTCCTCTGATCCTCACCCACAAAGGACTCACCCAACCTCTTGCACATCCCATAGAGGAGCTCCATAAGAAAAGACAGCAGGAAAAGATGAAGAGTTCACCAATCCCAGTTTCAGCATTGAGACAGCCAAAACTCAGGGGAGGTCTTGTAGGAGCAACCTCCTGTAAATCCACCCCCATCGTACTCGTCTTCCTCCCCTTTTATGTTTGCCAAATTAGCACAGCCCAGTTGTGCTGTGTAATAATGTACTCATTATGGGGTAGTTCCATCTCAGATGTCTCCTCCTCCTGGCTGATGTGTAGCATCATTTGGGTGGGGAGAGAACTATAGTCATACATGTTTAGCATGATCTCTATAATCTTCATTATCATATGCAGGGGTGTGCGTGCTTTCATATGTATTTCATGGATAATGAAGCAAAGGTCACTTCTCAGACACAATGGCCTTGAGAACTGAGAACTAGCAAGCTCACCACACGAGTGGCAGAGCTATCTTGTCTTCACAAGACAGTTCTCCCACACTTTCCAGTGCTAGAACTGTGAGCCTTATCAGTTCTTTGAAGGCCAGGCCTGCATTATTTATTTCCTTGCGAGTGTTGGAGGCTTTCCATTGAAGGCTTGGAGGGCCTTCTGCCCCTTGTCAGGGAATTTACAGTCTGTCTCTTACAACTAGCAGCCGGAGCTTTCCCAGCACTCCTCGCCATTTCTTCCACCAGTATCAAAACTCTGTGGTAGTACATGGGACTCCAGCTCCTCGGCTCTGTGCCCCAGGCTGAGGGTGTTGGTGCACTTTTGGTGCACTGCAACACTTCGGCTGGAGCAGTGGGGCCACGCTCAGCCTTGTCACTAAGTACCAAGTCCCCAAGACCCAGTATGTGCAATGCTTTGCTTGAGATCAGAGACATGCTGGAGTGGACGGAGGGCAGCAAAGTGAAAGCACCAAAAGTGAAAATCCTGTTCACCCAGAGGCCAGAAAAGCAGGGCTGGGCTCTGTAGCCCTGCCAGGAAAAGGCTTTGCTGCTCCCAAAGGGCTGTGCTGGAGGGGAAGTTGATCTCCAGGAGGGCAAGGTGCTGCTGAAAATGTCCTTGGGTGTGGAGATGCTGTGATCGAGGAGCACTGTGACAATCAGTCGCCTCTTCCTTGGTTATATCACCGAGGGGCTCAGCAAAGGATTGTTGGAAGAAGACTCAGGAGAGTCTGGGAGCAGCCAAATGAGTTGAGCCCTCCGTGTGATGGGCTTCTTGTTCATGACCTGCTCTGCGTCAACTGGGTGGAGATGGGTCAGACTGGGCCTCACTGCAGTGGTGGTTTCGGTTGCTGATGGACAGAAACCAAACCTGCCTGGGCTGCCACATAGGCTTGCCCAAAGGAACCAAATCTGGCCGCAGTGCTCTCTGGGGTGTCTGTCATGCATCTGCTCTGATCAGGAATGGCTTTCCCGTAGGTGCTGTGCTGTCCCTGCCAGCAACCTGCAGTTGTTCTGGGGGGCGCTGGCATCTCAGGTGGCACAACAAGCCGAATATGCCCACTGAGGAGCTGTCCTGAATTAGGTTGAGCAATGGGGGAATGTCCACGAGACACCTGCCACTACAGTCAGCAGAGATCTAGGAAATACAGCTGGTGGAGAAGAGAAAGAGAGGGACTTAGCTGCATTTGGTCAGATGACCACCTCTGTAGGTGCTGTGGATGTAGGGAATATTGAAGGTTTTATCTGTCCAAAATGTAACATCTACTTTCATTTCCATCTACCAAAGAAATTCCTCACCAGGCTCCATGATGTTGCCCCCAGATGCTGCCTTGTGTCTCAGCATTGCTGCATTAGAGCTTGCAGTCACCTGCACATATCCTAGGCAAACTCTGGTGTCACCTCAAATGTCACCAGGTGTTCCCACCTGAACAACTCCCTCACTCTCCATTAATTAGCAAGGGAGTGGACACAAACAGCTCACTTGCAGGTGCTCATCTTGTGCACGCCTGAACGGAGGCAAGAAGAATCCCACCTCCTGCGGGTTTGTGGCAGGCACGGGAGGGAGCTGAGTCCCCTTCCGGCCCCAGGGCTACAGAGCCGGGATGAGATGCCTTGATTGACTCGGCTGAATTCCTTCCCTCAGCAGGAGGGATAAAGGCGATTACTCCCTATCCCTGTCTGGGTGTCCTGACAAATGATGGGATGAGAAAATATGATTCTTGAGACTCACTGTTTTCCTGATACACGAAATGATAGTGCAGGAAGGAAGAGCCTCTCCCCAGCTTAGTGATTGCTTCATCCTGTTTCCCAGCAGGTTCCCTGGAGCCCCAGGGACACCTGGAGGGAGCCCGGAGGGGGCAGAGAAAGGGCTGCCTTGGGCTGGTCTTCTGCTGCTGAGCTGGGCTGGGCTCCTGGCATGGAGGGAGCTCATGGCAAGCGGGCAGCACTGCAGAGAGACAGCTCTGCCCAGGAGCAGGGCTGCGGGCGCTGCCTGCGGGCACCAAAGGGGAGTGAGGCAGAGCGAGGTTAAAGGCAGTCAGCAACGGGAGGGTGCTGAGAGTTCACTGGCGGTGGATTCTTCCCAGCCCTTGACACGGTAAGTCTCAAGCTGTAGGGAAGTAAAGATGCAGTTCCTGGAGGGACCTCCTAGAGCTGGTTCCTCCCTCTTAGGATCTGTCAGAGTAACTCTCACAGTTTCCATAGCATAGAGGAGGAGGATGTGCTCCTGAGCAGGGATTCTCTGCTGCACTGTCAGAGGGAGAGGGCATGACGGCTGCCTTTCTTCCAGGGACGTCTGCAGGGTGTAAAGCCGGCTGTGCAGCCAGGGGTGCCCAGGGCTGTCCTTCCGAGCTGGGTCCCTGCACCCAGGGGCTGTGTGCTGGGGCAGGGACATATCTCCTGCCAGGGTCAGCTCTCGTCCAGCGCAGGGACCTCTCCATGAAGATTCTGAAGGAAAAAGCTGTGGGTGGAAGGAGCAACTGCTGTCAGGGAAGGGTCCTACTGCATTCAAGAGGGTGCTGCATGGGCCAGGGCTGCCCACAGCTCCAGATCACCCCCAGAACACTGGCAGAGGCAGCATTTACAGAGGAAGCCCAGGGCAGGTCTACCTTAAAGATGAAGACCTTTCCATGGTCTGTGCTACAGCATTCTCTGAAGGGAAAAGGGAAAGCAGCTGTCTAGTTTTAATAAATCACTAAACTCTTACACTAAAGGATCAGCAGATCTGCCAGAAACCGCACCTTCACCGACCGTGCCTTCACCCACCCCTCTCCCTACACACAGCACCAGCAGCACCTTTGCTTCCAGCATCGGGCTTTCTCTCATCTCCTCCTGAGGAGCCACAAAGAGGGAGATGCCCCTGGGCAGTGCCCTGCTGCCAGGAGGGGTCTGCAGGGCAGAGCTGAGCCCCCAGCACGTAGGATGGACTCTGGGAGCAGGGACAGGGAGGAGACGTGGGCACAGAGAAGCAGCTCCTGGCAGGGGCAGCTCCAGGCAGCAGAGAGCCACTCCAGCTGGCTGCATCCCTCTCTGCTCCGCTGCACAGGGAAAGAGAAACCAGATGGGAGAAACCGACTTTGAAACTGGATCCTTCCCCAAACAGTAACAATAGTCCATTTTCTTCTTCAAGGACATTGTCGGGGGACCATTGTCCAATGGAGGTGTAAGCACAGGACACTTGGGTGGTGCCCAGCAGGTCACTGGTGTGCAGAGCAGCTCTCCTGACTCTGCACTAGGGCACAGAGAGCCCTTTTGTCTCTCAGGGCTCAGCAGTGTTCAGGCGAAAGGCACTGGGAAAAAGAAGGATTTCTGCCCCTGCAAGGAAAGTGCCCTCAGTAGCACAAACCTGATCTCCAAAAAGGAGCTGAACGAAATTATTACAAAGGAGAAGTCATCGTGGGGAGATTTTTGGGGAAAAAAAGAATGGGATTGGCTCAGTCTGCCTGAATTTGTCAATGTCTTCTCTTTCAACAGTCCCCCACACTGAAGGTGAACAAATGTCCAACGGCAGCTCCATCACCCAGTTCCTCCTCCTGCCATTGGCAGACACACGGGAGCTGCAGCTCTTGCACTTCGGGCTCTTCCTGGGCACCTACCTGGCTGCCCTCCTGGCCAACGGCCTCGTCATCACCACCATCGCCTGTGACCACCGCCTCCACACCCCCATGTACTTCTTCCTCCTCAACCTCGCCCTCCTTGACCTGGGCTCCATCTCCACCACTGTTCCCAAAGCCATGGCCAATTCCCTTTGGGACACTGGAGCCATCTCCTACACAGGATGTGCTTCACAGGTATTTTTTTTCTTTTTCTGTGCTGTAGCAGAGGTTTATCTTCTCACTGTCATGTCCTATGACCGCTACGTTGCCATCTGCAAAGCCCTGCACTACGGGACCCTCCTGGGCAGCAGAGCTTGTGTCCACATGGCAGCAGCTGCCTGGGGCAGTGGGTTTCTCACTGCTCTGCTGCACACAGCCAATACGTTTTCACTGCCCCTCTGCCAGGCAATGCTGTGGGCCAGTTCTTCTGTGAAATCCCCCAAATCCTCAAGCTCTCCTGCTCAGATGCCTACCTCAGGGAATTTGGGCTTATTGTGTTCTAGTGCCTTATTCTCTTTTGTGTGTTTTGTTTTCATTGTGCTGTCCTACGTGCAGATCTTCAGGACCGTGCTGAGGATCCCCTCTGAGCAGGGACGGCACAAAGCCTTTTCCACGTGCCTCCCTCACCTGGCCGTGGTCTCCCTGTTTGTCAGCGCTGCCATGTTTGCCTTCCTCCATCTCCTCCCCATCTCTGGAACTGGTGGTGGCAGTGCTGTACTCGGTGGTGCCTCCAGCAGTGAACACCCTCATCTACAGCATGAGGAACCAGGAGCTCAAGGATGCATTGCGGAAATTGATGACCAGATGATTTTCAAAAGCAATAAAATTTGTCTTCTGCAAATCACTCATAACGTAACTCATTAGAGGCCAAGTCCATCCCCTGTAGGTTTGTTGGGTATGGTTGTGGTTTTGGGGTTTTTTTGCTTTGCTTTACTTCTTATACTGATGGCCACAAAGAAATTTTGTCATTTGTGCTGTTCCTAATGATGCATCTTTCCAAATTTGTGAGGCCCGCAGACTATGTAAATGAGGCCCTGTGCTCTCTGTCTATTTGAAAGAAATAAAGAACTTCCCAGTGACTTGTTTGCTCAAAATCCTTCCTATGAAGCCCTCTCTGGAGCTGTAGGGCAATGCCTGTGTGCAGAGGCGAAGGGGAAAGAAGAGGAGAGAGAAGAGGGAGGAAGAGGAGGGAGAACCAGCCTTGGTCTTCTCAGAGCTGCTTTCTTTCCGTTTCCACATTTTCCATTATGATCCTTTGCCTTCTTGGAAGGCCCGATTGCTCTGGCAGCTCTCTCACACTGCTGATGGTGTGGCGGCCCTGTGAGCACAGGCAGGGGCAGGGACGGGTCAATTCTCTGACAGAGCTGGTCTCCCTAACAGCACCTCCATCACAGCAGGGAATGTCCTCAGGGCAGTGCCTGAAGGTCCTCAGGCAAAAAGACGTTTGGAAGGGCTTCTCCAAGAGTTGCTGTCAAGAATACGCCCAGGGAAGTTCCCCACAAATGACACCACCAGTGTAGAACTTAATTGCGTAAAGTGTGCAGGGTGGGGACAAGCAGCAGCTCCCTTGCTCAGCCAGGGCTCCTGGGCAGGACATGAAGGACCAGCAGAGCAGGTTCTGGTCAGGTCCTGTGTGTGCTGGACACCCCAGGGAAGCTGCCACAGGGCAATGGCCACACACCTGGCTAATAACAACCACAGGCATGAGCATGATGTGCGTGTGGTGAGATTAACCTGAGTGAGCACAAACACCATCAGCTGTTGCTGGGGCCTCCATGAAGGCCTGTGGGACAGACAGTGGCTGGAGGTCACTTCACTTGGAGAGTAACGTCCCCTGGGAAACCCCCTGAATGCAGCCCTGGGGTGGACTTCCTTGACCCCAGATCCCTGTGTCCATTCCTCACGCCGTGGGGCACCTCAGAGAGGTGCCGAGCAGGGAGACACAGCGCGGGGCTGAGGTGCTGCCGGCCTCCGGGAGTGGCAACAGGAGGCCATGGAGTCTGCTGCGGGGCCTCTGCCCGTGCCAGGGAAGGACTCGTGTCTCTGAACAGCCCTGCCAGAGCCCTGACAGTGCTGGGTGTGTCTCCAGGAGCAGCCTGTGTGCCACCTCACTCTCCCCTCTCTTCATGGCCTGTCCCTTTTATTACACAGTGTGACAGAAGCGCCTCTGTGGGGCATCTCACCTGTGCGGTCAGAAAGGGTTCTGCAGGCCTGAGTGGCATCGCCCTCTAGAAGATGGCATTTCTCACCTTTCACAAAGCACAGACCATGTCTAGGGAGTAGGAATGTAGCCGGAGGCACACACCCCTCCATGTTTCACCTCTCTGAACATCGATCACAGGTTTTTTTAAGCACCTAACAGGGAAGCAAATGCCCTAAGTAATAGATGTCCTCAACCTTCAGAAAAAGTCTCTTCCTCCTCTCTTTCTCATGACCTACCCCATCACTGGGGTTGGGAACACCCTCCTCGTCATGTTGATGCTGCTGGAAAACTTGGAAACCTGCTCCAGCTCCAGCATCCTGACTGTCCCCCGACTGGGGACAGCACAATCTCTGCTCACAGCAATGGTTACTGCTCTTTCCTGCACCTTTGGCGTGTACGCAGTGTTTCCTGCTGGTGGCCACATCCTACGAGGAGTACTGGGCTGTATGCCACCCCCTGCTCTCTGCAAGGCTCGTGAACTGGAAGGGTTGTCTCCAGAAGAAGGCTGCACCTTGGCTAGGGGGATTCTGTCATCTACAGCAATCATTTCCTTCTTGTCCCAGGTACATGTTGTGTTCCCCACGTACTGGACCACTTCTTCTTGTGCGGGTGAAACACTGAAACAGGTCTCCTGGAGAGGTTGTATGTACCCAGTCTCTGGAGACATTCAAGGTCAGCTTGGACAGGGCTCTGAGCAACCTGTCTCATTGGAGATGTCCCTGTTCACTGCAAGGGGGGTTGGACAAGATGACCTTTAAAGGTCCCTTAAAACCCAAGCCTGTTTATGACTCTATGATTCGGTGGGTTTGCACCAATGCTGAAACTCTCCTGACGTGAAACCATGACACTCATGGACTTTGTTTTCATAACCTGCTTTTTAGACCCATTCTTGCCGTTCCTGTTCATGCTGGTATCCTGTGAGTGCATCAGAGCTGCACTTGGGGCAGGGGCAGGCAGAAGGCCTTCTCCACCGGTTCCTCTCATCTCCCTGGAGCCACTCCTTTCTGCGGCACCCTCCTCACTGTCAGTGGGATGCCCAGAACAGCCCTCTGGAGAGAGTTTAACAAAGCCCTCTTTCAACACGCACCTCACCCCTGCTCAATCCTCTCATCTCCAGCCTGAGGAGAAGAAAGGATTGGGGGTCGGGAGGAACTGACAAAAACAGCTTAGGAAAGCTGTCAGCTGCAGAGAGATGCCGTTGGAGTTGTGGGCTTGTTGGAAGAAATCCCTTATGGTTCTCTTTTGAGTGACCCGAAGGGCCTGGACAGGTAAGAATTGTGTCCTGGGCACTCCTCTGGAAGTGTGTCATAGTGAGAAGGCTTTTGGTGTCAGGGAGATGGAGAAGGCTGGCCAATGTCATTGTGACACCTCTCTCCAACACCTTGGAAAGGCCAGAGCTGTCAGAGAGGTTCCTGGGGCCTTGGAGAAGGCAGACAGTTTTCAAAAAGGCAGGAAGGAGGATGGGGATGATTACAGACTGGTCAGCCTCACCAGGGAAGGTGATATGACAAGTCCTCCTGCAGCCATCTGCAGGCATTTGAAGGACAAGAAAGGGATCGCAGAAGACATGTGGGAGGGAAAAGAAGGGGATGTTGTGTACCCGGACTTTAGCAAGGCCTTTGACGTGGTCTTCTGTAGTTTCCTTAGAGTCAGCTTGTTGCCAGCCGGGCTGAAGAAGTGGACGATGTGGTGGGTGGGAAGCTGGCTGATTGCTGAGGAGAGATGTCATCTGTGCTACAAAGTCCTCCTGGCGGCCAATTCCTGTGGCATCCTTCAAAGACCAGCCCTTGACAAGAAGTAGGGAACATTTTTATTATCCCTCTGGATGATGGGAGAAAATGCACTTTCCCCTCCTTTGTGGATGATGCCAAGTTGTGGGGAGCCCTTGCAGAATCTCACCTAGTTAGCACTCTTGGTAGCAGGAGAGTTGGGCAGGATGACTGTGGTGGGTTACACATGGCTGGCCATCAGGTGCACACCAAGCCATGGGAGGTTCTCACCACTCCTCCTCAGCATGACAAAGGGAGAAAAGAAGGTGAAAACACTCATGGGTAAAGATAAAAGTAGCTTGACAGAGGGGGACAGTCTGTGTGTGTGAGGACAAAAAAAAAAAAGAAGCAAGCGAAAAGCAAAGGCCACACGCAGAAGGAGAGGAAAACCAGATGCGATTGTTTCCTCTACTTCCTGTCAGGAGACAATATCAGCTACCTCCTGGGAGGCAACGATTCTATACATATAGCAGTCTCTTTGGAAGACAAATGTGTCAATTATGAATATCATCCCCTTCCCCATCCTTTCTCTCAGCTTTTCTTGCTGAGCATGATGTCATATGGCACGGAATATCCCTTTGGTCAATTCAGGGCCCAGCCCAACCACTTGCCCGCCCCAAGTGTACTACCTTCAGAGGGGGTGGGAGAGACAGCCTTCACGTGGCGCGAGCACTGCTCAGCGATAGCCAAAACATTGGTGCAGGACCAACACCCTTCTAGGCACGAGTAGGAAGCGCAGCAGTGTAGGGGCTGCTATGGAGAAAGTTAACTCCCTCCCAGCCAGACCCAGGACAACGCTGTTCAGGGGTCTCTTCCAACCTGCGCCGTCCTAGGATTCGAGGAATCTTTTCCTTGGAGAGCTCTTTGAAGACAGAACAGACGGAGGAAGAAGAAGAAACAGGCAGAAGGTGAGATACAAAATGCACCAGTATAAATACAGCAGCTCCTCTGAGGAACGTTTCTCCCCTCAAACCGTTGGCAGGAAATCTGTGAGATAAATTTGATGAGAGAAGCTCCCTTTTATCTGCTCAGAGACTGGGCCACAAGGAGGGTGATGGGTGGGTACGGGATGATGGGGTCAATTGGGTCTCAGGAACTCATCATCCAGGAGGAAGGCAATGGCGGTGAAGGGGCTGTGAGGTCACATCTGCCTCTGGAGGGGACAGGCTACAGCAGGAATGTGGCTGGGAAAGGGACTGTGAGGTCCCTTCTTTCTGAGAGAGCTGACAAGTCAGCCCTTGGCTCATGGCTGGGCTCTGTGCTTTTAAGCTCACATCTGCCAGTGTCTCTGACAGGCGGCAGAAGGCCCCTGGGTGGCACATTGACTGGGAGATGCCCTCTGCCGAAGGACCCAGGCTCACTCCAGGAAGGGGACTTATATTTTGGGTCTCACGTCTCTTCTACATTAGTACGTGAAGGGACAGCAGCAGGCACGCAGCTTGGTCGTGTCTATACAAGAAGCTGAAAGGCTGGCAGCCTTGGGACATCATGGTAAGCCTGCTTCTGTCTGGTCTGGTGAAAGGCCACCAGAAGGCTGATGGGCTGGGATGGCTGCTTGAAGGTTGTTTCCCAGCTGGTGGAGCTTTCCTTGGAGGTTGGGAACTGCAGGAGAAGGAAACACTGCCACACAGTGCAGCTTGGAAGGTGGAGAGTGGCCATGAGGAGGAAGAAATATCACTCCAAGGGTAGGGCTGTGGTACGAGAAGTCATGCAGAAGGAGTCTGAGATGAGTCCATCTCTTTGTGTGTCACGGAACAAAGTGTGAGGGTGGACAGACGTCGGTGAGTGTCTGGAACTGCCAGGGTGAGAGCAAGGTGGGGAAGCAACATGGGTGTCTCCAGCCGGCAGGGAAAAAGAAGCAGCTGTGGGACAGCATAGGACACGCTGTGGTGGAGATGGCAAAGGGCACTGGCAAGGCTGGAAGTCACCAAGAGAACCCAAGTTTTTGTCCCCTTGGGCACAGCAATGACACCTCTGCCACCAAGGCCTGTGAGGAGACGTGTTGTCCTGAGGCACTGAGGGGGCCTCCTGGCCTCCTTGCACACCCCCAGCGCTGCTGGAATGGTGACTTCAGACATGGTCGGTTTAGTTAGGAGATGTGGAAATACATGAAAGATGAGGGAGATTAAATGCACAGCCTGAGAGGGAGCACTGAAAAAATGCAAATCGAGTTCTGCTGGTTTGGAAGGTCAATAGCTCTCCGCTTGCTATTCATGCACGTCCAGAAATCTCTTCATTTTCCTCACATGGGAAAACACTGATGACGTCCCCCAGGGATGTCGTTGGCTGCCTGTGGCTGAGGCTGCAGTTGAAGGATCAGGAAAAGGTAAAGCGGCTGGAGAAGGACAGAAAGGGCATCCATCTGGAAGCTGCCCCCAGCCGGAGACAAGAGGCCACCGGCCCCTGCGGGTGAGGAAGGGTCCCTATGAGTAGTCCTCAGCAGGCCAGGTGGCCACCGTGCGCCACAGGGTCTGTATGTGGAACCAAAGGTGCAACACGGCCATGCAGTGTGTGTGCGGGCGTGTGAGGCTGTGTGTCTGGGAAGCTTCACCATCGTAAGAGCTGAGAGATGCAGAGACAGAAGCGTCTGAACTGTAACATTCTCCTGGCGGCATCAAGAGTGGGAACTGCGTTGAGTCCTGGGGCCTGGTGGCCGTGTCACCCCTCTGCTGCATGCGGGTCCCTCCCCGTGCCTGTGCCCCCACAGCCTTTGCCTCACTGGTCTCGCTTTTTTGCTTCCCTGTGCCTCTCTTCGGGCTGTTCTTGTATCCTGCTCCCTGCCCCTGCTCTAGTTTCCAAGCCCCTCTCTTTCTCTGCCGTTCTTCCTGGCCCTTTTGTGTTTCCCCTTGCTCTCCCTCTGTCCTGCTCCCTGCTCCTCTTTTTCTCTTCTTTTTCTCTTCCTCTGTATCTGTCCTGAAGCACATTGCTGGTTTTCCCTCTGGAATCTTGGGGGGGTTCCTCATATCCTGGAGTGAAGAGGTGGAGGGGCAGCTCTATGTGTGGGGCAGGGGCTGCGTTAACCCCCCCACCTCCCGCTGCACGAATGGCCGCAGGTAGAAGCAATGTGAAACAAACATCAAACCTTTAATGACTTAAGAAGGAAAGCGAGACGTGGTAGAGGGCTGGGGCTGGAGTGGCTGGGTGCGGGTCGCATGCCACAGGGATTTGTGCTCCCCACCTTCCCTATCAACCCATCAACAGTGGCCGGGGGGGTGTGGGGCACTTTGCTCATCCCCCAGGGTTCGGGATTGCCTGGTGGGCACGTCGTTGCCATGGCATGCCCTCCTCTTGCTGCTGCCCACGTGCTGCCTGCTGCTACCAGCTGCCGCACCGTCCCCCTTCAGCTTTCCCTCACCCAGGGTTTTTGAGTGTTTGACCACCTGGCACACCACCATCTTCTTTCTCTTCTTGGGTGGGATATTGTCCCGTGAGGAGGTCTCTTCCGTTCTTGGGGTGCCCTCTGGCACGGGGCACTTGGCCTGCTTTCTGCCCGCCTTCCCCGATCTGGGCACTACCCAGTGGGGGACGATGCTCGGCGGCAGCGGCAAGCGGCTCAAAACCACCCGGGGCTGCCTGTGCGGTGCCTCCTGCACCAGCTGGGCCTTGCTGGGCAGATGGTGCTGGGGGGCAGCTGAGAAGTTCAGCAGAGGACTCTCTGGACGATCCTTCATGGGACTCTCCATGGGACTGTCCCCACAAGTCTCTACAGGACAAAGTGGCAGCCAGGTGGGGAGGACTGTTCCCACCCTGCCCTGTGTCCCCTTGGGGTCCAGCAAGGGGGACGTTGCCACCCCTAAGAAGGGGTAGGCCTCTCCCAGCATCGCCACCACCACTTGCTCCTCAGGGCAGTCACCCTCTGCCCTGTACTCAGAGAATTGGCAGGGCTGGTTGGGGAAGGCAGTGCTGGTGAGACTGGTGGAGATGTCGAGGGCATCAGGGACGGTGTCCTCGCCCTCCAGGGTGTCGGGCCAGGCGAGCATGTCGGTGATGTCCACGTTGAACTCCTGAAAGTGCTCGTGCTCATCCTGAAAGTGCAGGTTGTCCCCTGCCAGCTCGGGGAAGGCCTCGGCAAAGCTGTGTGGCCGCAGCTCGGGCAGGACCAGGGGCTTCTCCGGGGTGTCCAGGATGGTCACCCCTGCTGACAGAGCAATCAAAACCAGCCAGACCCCGTGGCAATGCAAGATTTCCTGGGCATGGGATGCCCACCCACGGGCTCTGCCATCCCCCCCAAAACTCACCTTTGGGCTTTTTTCTGGTGTCGGGGCCGCTGCCCTTGATGACCACCACGTCATTCTCAGAGGCCTCCAGCGCCTTCTTGATGCTGGTGCTCAGGGTGTGGGCCATAGGAAGGCCCTGCCCCCAATGCTGAGCCATGGTGGACAGGGGCTCCTGGTGGGCCACGGCCCATGGTCCCAACCCCATGGGCTGGTGGGGCACCAGCAGCCCTGTCACCACCTGCTGTCCCCAGCTGCAGGCACGAGGACAGGGAGCAGCCACAGGGGGAAGTGGCACCCCGTGGGGGATGTGCCCCACCTGCCCTAGGACACCCAGGGGCCCGTGCACCCCCTGCCAGACGCTGGCCCGCGCCAGCTGGTGGGTGCTGGGCTGGGCCTGGGCAGGCTCGGAGTGCCCCGGCAGCACGCTGGCAGTGACCGGTGACGGCGTGGCGGGGGCGATGAGGCTCACGCTGGGCACTTGCGATGCCATCAGCAGCCGCAGAGGCAACCTCTCTGTTGGGGGAAGCCAAGAGGGCTGATGGGGGGGATACTGGCGGGCAGAGCCGGCTGGGGGGTTACCCGCAGGGTAGGAGCACCAGGAGGAGCGGGAGCTGCTGCCGTACCTCGATGGCAGGCAGAAACCCGGCAAGACAGGGTGTGGTGCCAGCTGCCAGCTGGCCTTGGGGAGACCACAGGGTCGTCGTGGAAACGCACAATGACATCCTAGAGGCCGTGGGAGCCTGGGGGATGGAATCTGTGCTGTTGCGTCACCGGACTGATCTGGAGCTGGGCATGTCCCGCAGGGCTGTCAGGATATTGGCACCTGGAAAGAAGAGGATGTAGAGTGGATAGTGGAGATTGCACCTCTAACTGAAAGAATTTTCTTGAAGGTTTTCCACAGCTGTGTAGAAGTGACTTTTATGAGAGCCTTGCATCTTCCTGTTTCTTCACACCATCATGAAACTGATGCTTTTTCTTTATTTTTACCTTTTTGTTTGTTTGGTTGTTTTTTTCTTTCCTTGCCATACCCTTGAATCACCCAGCATTTGGAAAATTGTCCATTTGTTTCTAAGCAAGTAATTTTTTCTTTTCGATGAAATATTTGGAAGGCTTTGAGAAGTGCAGACGTTAGCTCACAGGAGAATTCTGTTCCTGCTGTTGTCTACCCTGGAGGTGGTGAACCTTCCTAGCTATGAAGTTGTCAATGAAATAACTCCTATGACCAGCAGTCAAAAGCCACGTCCCATATGCAGTGGTGAGCTGCAGTGCGGAGGAGCTCTGGACAGTCATTTTGGGTGGGGTGAGAGGCAACCCCAGCTTCCTCAGGATCCTGGTGTTCCTGCTGGAACAACGCTAATTCTTCATTCTCTCCACTTCCTAGCTATCAACAGGAATTGTCCTGAGGATGTAAAGTGCCGCATGGCAGTATTGATCTGTATTTCTCTCTGAGAGCAGCTGTTTCCCTGGTTTCCCTCTATGTCCTGCCTTTCAGGGGACCATGTATCAAACCTGTAATGAAGAGTTTTGTTTCCAAGGCTTTCAGATGGTTGTGTCTGTCCAGGACACCTCAGCTTGTGAAGACAAAGTGCTGTCAAGAGTCTTTGTGCTGGAGACGAACTCTTGGCTTCTTTGGGATTTTAATCTCATGCAGCTTCTAGTGATGAGGACTGAGTACCTTTTTCCAGTGTTTCCAGCCTTTTCTATTGCAGACAAAAGCTGAGGGAGGGTTTCCAGGACTTAGTTTGGAGTGACAAGACAAATTGTCTTATGCAAGTAAACATCGCTCACGAAGCGTAGGCATGTGCGAGCCATGAAAACTTGTGTGAAGAGCACAGTGTGCTCAGAGAGCATCCCTCTGTCCTCACTGACAGGAGACACCAGAGCAGATCCAACACATGGGGTCCTGAGACCATAGAGCAGCCTAGAGCAGAGGAAACACCAGCTCCCTTCAGCTCCACAGTGCAGTGCCCGACGCCCACGCCACCGCTCCCCAACTCCCTGCTCTCCAAGGAGCACAGCGGCAGGGGTGAGTGGGGAGGGCTGGCTCAGTGGGCGGCAGGGCCGAGGGGGCCATGCCGGTGGTGAGGAGGCACGACGAGCACCCGCCTGCCCTGCTGCCAGTGCCGCGCTCAGCACCTCTGCAGGGGGTCCTGCCGAGGGCTGTGTGGGTGTCAGGATGCGCCTTCCTTGTTCCCTCCTGCCCCTTTCTCCATGGAGAGGTCGTTCCTGCATACGGCTCGCTTTTCCGGGCTGTAGCAGTGTTCCTGAGCTCTGCATCCTTGTGTGTAGGGAGGCTTTGTCTCTGCTGGGTGTAAGCAGGACTAACATGGGGCCATGGGGGTTTGCTGGCTTGCTGGGGGCTGAGCTGGGGGTCCCAAAGAGCCCCTGTCTGTGGGGACTGCCTGAGGGCAGGGCAGAAGGCTGCGTACAGGCAGGTGGTGCTGTTGATGGGTGGCTTTGAAAGGGGTCTGGTGGGCACTGCTCCAAGCTGTGATCAAGGGGAGCACGCAGGACTTGCAGCAGCGTCTGTAGCGCTCCGGTGGGATGTGCCCCTCAGGGCCGAGCTGTGGGCTCCTCCAGCGAGTGCTGGTGACACGGTTTCCATCCCCGTGGATGCTGTCTCTTCTGGGGAGGTTGCAGTGGCTGGGACTGCGACTGGGGTGAGTGGCGTGTGCTGGTCCCTGGGTACCCGGGATGCCCCAGAGCTCTACGGTAGCACAGAGCTCGTAGGGAAAACTGAGCGTGGCTGAGCTGTGTGGGACCAGAGATCCCCTGGCCCCTGTACTGCCTCCATCTCTCCTGGGCGTCCTGGTTGGAGGACGACACTGGGTTTGTCCCCAACATCCTAGCTTCTCCTCTCCTGCTCCCGGTCACCAAGGAGGCTTTTGCATGTTGTGCATTATTCAGAATGACATGATCCAGGATTTTGCCACCAGCGGCAACATGATGAAGCCAGTGGCCTTCATCCAAGACCTCAAGAGTAAGGATGGCTGCCCTCCCCTCCCCTCCTGTAGCCGTGCAAGAGAGCTCGTAGGGAAAACTGAGTGTGAGGTATGGATGGCCCAACTCTCTACCCCTCTGTGACACAGCTCTGGGCTGCTGCTGTCTGCTTTCTCCCTTCTCTTGACACCTCCACCCCAGCATAGCTGTGGTCCTCTGGTCCTGTCCCCAAATCCTGAGGCAGCTATGGGTTTGGATGGGGTTCCCCGCCATCCCGGGAAGCCTGCATTGCTTCTGTCTGCAGTGTCCCGCTCTGAGCTCCAGGTAGGAGTTTCTGCTCTTTCTGGAGGAAGGTGCACATCAGAGCCTGGTGGCCCCCCTTGAGCTCTGGCACTGGGAGAGCCAATTGGCAGAGGCTGCGACTTCCCACTGCTCCTGGAGCACACGCTAATGGAGACTGGCAGGGAACAGTGGATCAGAATTTTCCTACTACGGACCCGGGCTGGGACCCAAATCAACCGGGACCCCGGCGGCTCTTAACCACGTATCAGAGATGCTTGTTATTTGAAATGAGACATGCTATGCCAAAAGACATTATTTGAGGTTAAACAAGAACCAAATGAATTGCCACCTGCATTTATGGAACAATTAAAGAATACTGCTAGGAAGTACACGAACTTGGACCCCAAGAAGGGTCGGAGGAGGCCGTGCAATTGGCCTCTATTTTTATGGGACAATCTCCCCCAGATATACGAATGAAACACCAAAATGTAGAAGGAGCAGATTCGAGGGACTTGGGAACACTGCTGTAAGTAGCTTGGACCATCTAGAATAACAGAGAAAAGGAGAGGGAGAATCAAAGAGAAGGGAGATTAATTGCCGCATAGACCGGAGCTGCTGCAGGAAGAATGAACGGCGCCCGGGGAAGTAGAGGAGGCTACAGAGGAATTGGGAGGGGAACTCGTTTAGCAGAAGATCAGGGCGCGATCTGCAAAGAGCGAGGACATTGGAAAAACACGTGCCCTAGAGTCAGGAACCAAGGCTCGACCCTGCAGCCTGTCAAGGTGATGGGTTTACGTGATGGTTTAGGCAAGTGCTGCCAAATGGGTAGTAATAAGTCACCTATGTAAACAAATCAGTAGCAGGCATGCATCAAGGATTGCTAAAGAGGAAAGTTCATCTGGAGGGCAACTGACAAAGAGGAAGATATGACCACCAGATGAAGTATATGGCCACCAGAGTGACTGCAATTCCTGAAAATGGATACTAGGTGGAAGCAAAGACCGCGAAATAACTTGCCTCATGCTTGTGCAATCGGTTCTGGGAGTGGGCGTGCTTACGTTAATGATTTAGGGAAAACGAATGATTAGGTAAGTTTTGTAAATATAAACTGCTCAGAATAAGATCGTTGTGGGAGCACTTATGGTGGAGAATCCCCAGTGGGACCCCAGCGCTGCTAATAAAGACTACCTGCTCTACAGGACACTCAGCGTGAAGAACTTCTTCCTCATGGCTAATCCAGACCTGCCCTGCTCTAGTTTAAAGCCATCGCCCCTCGTCCTATGGCTCCGTGCCCTCGAAAACAGCCCCCCCCAGCTCTCCTGGAGCCCCTTTAGGGACTGGAAGGGGCTCGAAGGTCTCCCCAGGGCCTTCTCTTCTCCAGGCCAAACACCCCCAGCTCTCTCAGCCTGTCTTCCTAGGAGAGGGGCTCCTGCCCTCGGATCACCTCCGTGGCCCATCTCGTAAAGCGCTGCCACATTCACTGCTGACTTTGTTAAACCGCTGGGTTACGTTCATAAAACATGCCCCCAGCCCCCACAGGACCCTTCACCCACCCAAAACCCTGGGGTACCCCCTAAGTAGGGCCGCCCTTCAATCTATGGGACACCTCCCCGATGTATGGCTGCCCCCAGTTGTGCCCCCCCCCCCAAATTTTGGAATCCCCCAAAATTTGTCCCTCACCCCATGGCAATCCCCAAATCAATGGGACTCTCCCAATAGGCCCCCCCCATCTATGCCCCCCTCCGAATGTGGGGACGCCCCCCCTCTTGCTGTGCTCGCTCTGCTGCCCTGCGCCACCTCCCACCCCTCCCCCACCCCTTCAGGGGACCCAGGCGTCCGGGCGCCCCCACCCCAGGAGGGGGGAGTGTGGATGGAGGGGGGACGGGGGGGGGCGCCCGGACGCCTGGGTCCCTCCAGGACACACACCCCCACCCCACCCCCAGGGCTTGTGTGTGCCTCAGTTTCCCTTGCGGGGGGAGGAGGAGTCACTCCCCGGATGCCTGGGTCCCCCCTGGGTGCCTGGGTCCCCTCGTCCTCATGCCCCCCTGGGTACCATCACATCCCCGGGCACCCACAGCCCCCACAGTGTCCCCCCACATCCTCTCGACCCCCCTGGGTCCCCCTCAGCACCCCAGTGTCCCCTCAGCCCTCCAGAGCCCCCCACTAATGTGCCCTCAGCCCCCAGCGTGTCCCATTAAACTCATTCTGGGTCCCCTCAGTCCCCCACAATGTCCCCTTCAGCCCCCACATGCTCCTTCAGTCCCCCCAGATGTCACCTCAGTCCCTGCTGGGTTCCCTTAAACCCCCCTCAATGCCTCCTCAGTCCCCCCATAGCCCCCCCAAAGGGCCTCTGAGACCCATATGTCCCCTTACACCTCACCAATGTCCCTTCAGCCCCATGGTGGGGATTAGCCCCCCCTGCCTGGGTCCCCCCAGGACACACACCCCCCACCTCCCCTACACAGCAGGACCCCCAGGAGGTGTTGGGGGGGGGCACTCGTAGTGACACACACACCCTCCCCCCCAAGTAATTAACAGCTGCTTTTAACTGGGGGAGCAGAGGAGTATGGTCAAGCTTGGTGGAGGGAGCCCAGGTGCCTGGGCCCTCCCCTTCCCCAGCAGCTGGAGAGGACCCCGGCGTCTGGAGGGGGGAGGACGGCGACCCCCACCCCGCCTTTGCGTTTGTGCTTGCTCGGGTTCATCTCCCCCCGTGCACACCATGTCCGTGCTTAAGTCTCCTCTTTACGAGGCAAAGACGGACTTCTGAGCCAGGCATTTGGTGGCCCTTCTCGGGGGGACAAACCGCCTCTCTGAGCCGGGGGGAGCCCCGCGATGCCAACGGTGGCTGCAAGGGGCTGGGCTGTGACCACCACCATGGGGCACCTTCCCCGCTGTGGCCAGCCAACAAAGGCACAGACCAGACCCTGCTCTGCCGCTCCTTCACCCCTCTCCCCGGAGGTGTGGGTGTGCGAGGACACTGCTCTGTGCCTACACCCTTCACACGCACCCACACACTTTTGGCTCTTCCCTGGTGTTTTCCTCGCCGGGGCACTTTCTAGAGCATGTTCTGGAGAGCAACTCTGGCAGAAGACGGAAGCCTTCAGGCACTGCGCGAAGGAAATCCCCTTTCATGATGGAAATTCTCTTCTGGAGTCCAGCTCTGTCACAGAAGGACCCAGCGCCTGTTGCTGCCGTGCAGCAGGACTGTCGGCAAGCTAAAAGAGCGCTCAAGCCTTAAACTAACAGAAGGGCTCAGACGGAGAGCGTGGAGGAGGAAAGAGCAAATTTGGGAAGAGCAAGGGGCATCCTCCTTGGCCACGGGGCTGTGCTTGGCACTCTCTTCCTGTCCTCCTCTGGAGACAGGCACTGCCCCTGCAGCTCCGTAGAAGGCCTCAGAGGAAGCATTTTGGACAGACAAGTCAGTGCAGGGTAATTTATTTTATTGAAATGCACAAAGATTATGGCTTCTCAAAGTTTCTGGTCATACAAGACTGGTAGGGACTGATGTAGAAGTGGTACGACTAATGACGTTTGTGTTTGGAAATCATTATCACAAGTAGAAAAAAAATTGAATAAAAACAAGACAGGATTAAACCAAACAACAAAAATATCCCAGGAAAAATGGCAGGAAATAGGCAGTACCAATAAGGAGTTACATTAGGAGTAATTTGCAGAAGACGACAGATGGTTTATTTCTTCCGAAAAAAGTCAGAAGAGCCCCATCTCTAGGGGAGGTGGGTAAGCCATCCTGCTTGGGGAAGTGAGGGGAAATAACTGGACTCCAGATGATCCAATGTGAATCAACAGAAGCCGTTTATTAAGCACCGATCATCATCTTTTATACCCTGTATTGTAGCCGTACACGCCACTTGCTTATTTCTGATTAGCTCGTTACACTGTCCACGCGCTGTCCATGCAGTTCATTCACAGATCAGATTGGTTACAAGAATTCGCGTCGTAAATTGCTTAGTCATTAGCACAACATGTTTTCTACCTTCTCAGTTCCCGTTTTTCCCATGTACTAATTCCATTTTCTACCACCTGTTTTGCTCTTAATCTAATCTCTCATAGTAGGGAGGCTGGCTCACATGGCCATTTTCTCTCAGACACATTCCTACACAAAACCTGTCTGAGAAAGACTCATGAACCCACACCCCTTTCCTAGCCATGCCCCGGTGCCAAAACTTTAGAAACCCCTTCTCTTTTCCTGAACTGTCAGGGAAGGAGCCCAACTTCTCCCCAGCGGCTCTCGCCCTCTATTTGCCAGCCTGAACCCCCTGCATCAGCTGCTCCTCCGGAACTGCTCTTCTGAGCCCTGCCCCACATTCAGTAGTCACCTCTTATTTTGTGTCTTCCCTCAGACTCTGGGCTCTGCTACGGACCCACAAAGCCAGTGAAGCCCTGACCCACCAGGGGCCTGCTGCAAGCCGCAAAGGCTCTAGGGACACCATGACACTGCACACCATCGCGGAAGACAACAGGCTGTCCTGTACCTTGAAAGGCAACATGCCTTATATCCCTGCTGCTTCCTCAAAGCACTAAAATCCCACATATAAGCACATACAAGACATTCACCCTAACTCCTACTCAATAATCTCATAACTGGCCCAATTAAGGGTAATAAAAACAACTGCTTACAGAGCGTAGCACAAAACTAGAGAAAAACAGAATTCTATCTTCGATAAAGTCAGGAATTACAGTAAAACACACAGCGCCTGGAATAAAAAAAAAGGAGAGACATACTATTAAACCACATACCCATACTGAACACTTATTGCAAAACTACTGATCTAAGAATAAAAAAAAAAGTAGTAACATATAAGTCCATTTTCTACTACATATGGCATCAAGCCTTACATTGTCTGAAGTCCCACCTCTAATTTCTTACCTATACTAGTCTTAATGCTAAAACAAACCTGCCCAAACAGCTGAACAAGCTCCGAAGTTGCACTTTACTTAAGAGGACACAGAGCTCCGACCCGAGAAGAGCCCAGCAGCAGACCGAGCTCCCGAGCCCGGGCTGGGGCTCATATACCCCAGGCCCCGCCCACTGCCCTCAGGCCCCGCCCACTGCCCTCAGGCCCCGCCCACTGCCCTCAGGCCCCGCCCACTGCCCTTCCCACAATCCGCTGGGGAAAGGGCCGGGCCAACCCCCAGGGGACGTAAAGGCGGCCACAGGAGCAGCAGCTCCTTTTCTCCCAACTTAACTTTCCAGCCGGCGAAGCGCCACCCCTTTTTATTTCCATTTGGGACTCACCTCTGGTGATTCTCTTACTGCTTTTGTTTGGTTTCTGTCCAGTTGTTGCTGTGGAGAAGAGAGCTCCGCAGGGGTGGCTTTATTTTTGTGATGTTCAGATTTTTTTGGTGGTTAACTGTTAATCGTGCTTTGTGGTTTGGGGAAAGTGCTGGAAGCATGTGATTTCCAGAAAACTGATGAGCATTTCTGGGGTCCTGGAGGACTAAAGTGCCATAGATACGCCCGTCGGAGGACTGAGGGGGCACTTCCGGGGTCCTGGAGGACAGCGGGGCCATGGAGATGGACACCCGGAAAACTGCCGGGCACTGACGGGGGCGCGGTAACGCGTAAGAGCCGATACTGGAGAGCCGACGGCCGCTCTCGGGGCCGGGCGGGCGGCACCGACCCCGCTCCAGGTGGCGCGGAGCTCGCCGGAGTCCCGGCGGTCCCGGTTCGCCCTCCGGCCGGCGCTCTCTCGAGACCGTCGCCGCACCGGCCTCCGCGAAGCCGCGCGTGCGCGCGAGCTGAGGAACCAACGCACGGCGCGCCGGGGCGGGGCCGGGGGGCGGGGCCGGGAGGCGTGGCCACAGCGCACGTGCCGCTCCCCCCCCTGCACGACCCGCCTTCAGCCGCCGGGCGGCAGCACCCCCTCCACTATTTCCACGTATGTCTTTTTATAAATACATTTTAAAAGTATTTTTATATTCTGGGATCTTTTATATGACACAGAAACACAGAATCATGGAATCCTTAGAGACAGAGGGTTTTATTTTGAACTTATTTTACATACATAAATTAGTGTTATTTCTCAATATACATATTTCTCATATATAAATGAGAGATTATTCTCTATTTCAATGCCTCACGCCCATAGTTACAGGTTCTCACATTTTTTAATGCATCCCAAGAATTTTCAGACGTTTTGGGGCTGAGACCCTCACGTAACCCCCCCCATCCCCCACTCACCTGCTCCTCCGTCGCATCATCGCTGCCCCGGTGACATCGGGGTGCCCCAAATGACATCATCAGCTCCCCAGACACACACACGGACACCCTTCTATTCACCCCTGAAAAGTGCCCAAAACACCCAGTCCCAGGGCTGGCCCCTTCCCCTCAGGGGGCTCCGCCACCGGCTGCAAACCTGGGCTGGGGCGTCTCTGGAGCAGCACAAGACATCTGCAACGAGGCACCTGTAAAACAAAAATCCCCACTTACAGCTCAGCATCTTAAAAAATAGCCTGGAAGGGAGTAGAGGAATTCGTCAGACCGAGGGACAGGGCAGGAGCTGAGCTACGGGAGGATTCTGGGGAAACAGCTCAGCCCCAAATACAGCACAGCCTGGGACAGCCAGCGCCAGCTCAACTCTTACAGCCAGGATTAAGGCTAATTGCTGTGATTTTGAACACGTTTTCAGCATAACAGTAAACCTCCTCACTGGTGTGGGGAAATGCCTTGTCCTTTCGGTGAAAAGGTGTGCGTTAGGTTTATATACGCCACATAAAAATACTTACACTATAAAAGCGTTTGACTTTGCTCTGGCACTATTTTCATTTGCACAGCTGGGAATTGACACCATGACACTCTCTCTCTCCAAAACCCATAGTTATAATTGGACTACAAGGGTTTTTTGGGTGTTACGCAAGGAGGGGGGACATCTGGCCAGCGGCACTGCCCGGGAGAAATGCCACTGGGCTGCCGAGGAAACGTGCCACTGAAAGACAGAGAGAAATAAAGTACCTCAGAGCACGCCTCTAAATATCGGGGCGGGGGGACAGGGAACTGTTACATTCAGCTGCCTCTTTTTAAAGCTTTAGAGCAAATGCCTTCCTCCCCCTCCGAGGCACCTTGTGGCACTTCATCTCCCTCTCCCTCTCTCTCATCCCGTCAGAGCCCCCGCCGGTCTCTGCTCCGCAGCTCCTTTATCCTCCTCTCTGCATCCAGGGGGTCCCCGCTCGGTTCCTCTCTCACTCACTCATCTCTCCTGTGCCGAGATGCTCCGTTGGGCTCCGGCACTCCCAGGGGATTTGGCAGGAACTGGTGTCCCCTGGGAGGCGGAGCGGGTGTAATGGGGGGTCCCACTGGGATGTGGGGGGTACCAGGGGGGACTCCAGGGGATCCTAGAGGGTTCTGGGGTGTCCTGGGGAGACCCAGGGGACACTGGGGTGTTCTGGGGTGTGTGTGGGAGGGCCCCAGAAGGCTCCAGGGAGTCCTGAGGGAACACAACGGGTCCTGGAGAGCCTTGGGGGGGCTCTCGGCATGTGGGAGGGGGTCCCAGGGGGATGTGGCGGGTACCAGCAGGGGCTCCAGGGGGTGCCAGAGGGCTCTGGGGTGTCCTGGGGGGCTCCAGAGGACTCTGAAAAATCCTAGGGGTGTGTGGGAGGGTCCCAGGGGGCTCCAGAGGGTCCCAGGGCATCCTAGATGGCTCTAAGGGGGTTCTCCGAGGGTGTGGGGGCTCCACAGGGGGATGTGGGGCACACCATGGAGGGGTTCAGGGGGTCCCAGTGGGGAGTGGGGGGGTCCCAGGGGGCTCTGGGGTGTCCTGGGGGGGTGTGGATGGGTCCCAGGGGAAAGGTAGGAGGGTCTCGGGGTGCTCCAGGGAGTCCCGGGGGTGAATGTGGGGGGTCCCAGAAGTGCCCAGAGAGTCCTGGGGGAATACGAGGTGTCCATGGGGTCCTGGAGGGCTCCGGGGTGGGGGGGCGGGGGTGTAAGAGGGTCCCAGGGCGCTCCAGGGGATCCTAGAAGGCACCGGGGGAACCCTCAGGAGGTGTGGGGGGTCCCAACAGGATGTGAGGGGTAGCAGGGGGCGCTCCAGGGGGTCACAGAGGTCTCTGGGGGGAATCTGTGGGGTGCTGGAGAGGATATGTGAGGGTCCCAGGGAGTTACAGGGAGTCCTGGGGAATGTGGGGGGTCCCATGAGGGTCCCAGAGAGTCCTGGGAGAAGACAGAGGGTCCCAGGGGGTTCTGGAGGGCTCTGAGGGGCTCTCATGGGGTTGGGGGGAGGTCGCAGAAGGGTCTCAGGGGGATGTGGGGGATAGCGGGGGCGGGCTCCAGTGGGTCCCAGAGGGCTCTGGGGTGTCCTTGGGGGCTCCGGGGGGGACTCTAGAGGATCCTAGAGCAGGTGTCAGAGTGACCCAGAGGGCTCCAGGGGGTCCTGCAGGGCTTGGAGGGGTCCCAGAAGTCTCCTGGGAGCCCTGGGGGCAACATGAGGGGTCCCAGGAGGTCCTGGGGGGCTCTCCGGGGGTGTGGGGGGTCCCACAGAGATGTTGGGGATACTGGGGGGAGCTCCCAGAAAGCTCTGGGGGGTCCGGGGGAGCTCGTAGAGGTCCTGAAGAGTGTGTGGGAGGGTCCCAGGGGGCTCCAGGGGGTCCCAGGCGTCCTGGAGGCCTCTGGGGGGCTCTCAGGGGGTAAGGGGGTGGTCCCAGGACAGTGCCAGGGGGATGTGGGGGAGCCCCAGGGCGTCCCAGAGGCCTCTGGGGTTTTCTGGGGGGCGCCAGGAGGGATCTGTGGGGTCCTGGAAGAGGTGTGGGAGGGTCCTAGAGGGATCCTGGGGGGAATGTGGGGGGGGTGCTAGAATGCTCCAGGGAGCCCTGGGGGGAACATGACGGGTCCCAGGGCGTCCCAGACGATCCCAGAGGGGTCCTGGGAGAACATGAAGGGTTGCAGGGCATCCTGCGGAGCTCTCGGGGTGGGGGGGGGCAGGGGGGTCCCAGGAGATTCTAGGGGGCCTCAGGGGGATCCTGGGGGATCCCAGGGGACATCAGAGGGCTCTGGGGGGTCACAGGCTGTCTCAGAGACCTCCGGGGGGGTCCCAGTGTCCCCATACCTGTGACGTGGATGGCGACAGCACAGGCCCCCAGGGAACAGCTGGTGTGGAGGAGTCAGCCTGCGCTGGAGGGGAAACATGGCAGTGACGGGGGATGCTCCCTTGAAGCCGAAGACAAGGATCCTGCAGGAGTCGCTGGGCCCCTCCCAGACCCTCGGGTACAGCTCGCCGCAGGGCTCATCATCCTGCGGGAGGGGGCATGCTGGGGGGAGTGGTCGCAAGGACCCCCAAACGCCAGGGGATGCCCCTACCCTTCCCTCCCACACCCAGCCCCCCTCCACCCCCCCAACCTCCCCTCAGCTTGCCCCCGTCTCCTCCTCACAGCCCCCCTGCAACTCAGGGCCCACTTCAGACCACCCCTCCTCGCCAAACTCAGGGCTCCACCAGGCCCCCTGCCCCCTCCCAGCTCAGACCTCCCCTCATACTCTCCTTGCACCCCCCAGGGCTCCCTTCAGCCCCCCACGTCCCCTACCCAGCCCCCTACAATGCACCACCCCTCAAGACGCTCTCAGGACCCCTCTCCCCTCTCCTCACCCCTCAGGGCCCCCTCAGCCCCTCTGATCCCCTTCAGACCCCTTGTTCCCCGCCAAAGTCCCCCCTCAGAGTCCCCTCAGCACCCCCCAGTCCACTCGGGAGTCCCCTCGGGACCCCTCAGCTCCCCTCAAGGCCTCCTCATTACCCTCAGGACGCCCGTCCCCCCCCATAACCCTCCAGGGCCACCTCAGCCCCCCCCATTCCCCCTCAGGGCCCCCATCTCCCTCCTCAGTCTCCCCATTCCACCCTTGTCCCCTTTAAGAGCCTTCTCAGGATCCCCCCCACCCCTCTCGGGGCCCCTCAGCCCCCCCGCTCCCCCTCAGCGTCCCCATCCCCCCCTCAGCTTCCCTCAGAGCCCCCTTAGTCACCCCTCAGCCCCCCCATCCCACCTCAGGAACCCCGTGTCCCCTCCCCGCAGCTCTCTCCACCACCCCTCGGGGGCCCCACAGCCCTCCCGTTCCCCTCAGCCTCCCCAGTCCCCTCCGGGATCCCCTCAGCTTCCCACATCATCCCTCGAGGCGCTCTCAAGGCCCCCGCCGCTCCCCGCCGTGTTCCCCACCGCCCTACGCTCACTTTGACGCGGTCCGGCTGCCTCACGACGTGCTCGCGGCAGCTCCGCGGGCCCGGGCCGACCGAGCACCCGCCCGCCGAGCCCCGCTTTCCGCCTGGGCCGCCCCGCTCCGATTTCCCACAGGCCGCCATTTTCCCTCAGCCTCCTCCGCGTCCGGAGCGTCCTGTCCCCTCCCGCCCATGCCGCGCGCCCATTGGCCGCCGCTCCGCCGCCCGCCCCCCGGCCTTGGTCAGCCCCGCTCCATTGGCCCGCAGTCACCGTCAATCCCCACTGAGCCCCACCCCGGCGAGGCGATCCGACCAATGGGAAGGCGGTGAGGCGATCCGACCAATGGGGATCGCGCATGCGCAGTACAGCAGTACAATTCGGGGATTTTTTTTCACTTTCCCATGTTAATATGTTTGGGGGTTTCTCAGCGCTTTTCCACAACACAAAAGTTGTCGGCCATTGCTTTCGGGCATGAGAACGAGCGATATTTTGCTTTGCGGGTGCACAAATCGAGGTGGATTTGGCTTTACCCGGAGCCCGAAATTGGGATCTCTTTGGCCTTCCCCCGCCGCCGTGCGGGGCCGGCTCTGCAGAACGCGAGGGGAGGCGTGGCCAGGGAGGGCCGGGGGCGTGGCCGAGATGGGCAGGAGGCGTGGCCAGGGAGGGGCGGGGCAGGGGCACGGCGCATGCGCGGCTCCCCGCCTGCAGGACCGGCCTTCGGCCGCCGGGCGGCAGCACCCCCTTAATTATCCCGCTCCCAGCCCTCACTGGGGCGTTGAGCGGTGTCCGCTCTCAGACCGCTTTAGTCCAGCCGGGGACCATGTTCCCAGTGTCCCTGCCACTGTAGTGTCCCCATCCCATCCCTGTTGTCCCCATCCCCAGTGTCCCCCGTGTCCCCATCCCATCCATGATGTCCGTGTCCCATGGATGTCCCCATCCCCAGTGTCCCTATCTCATCCCATCCCTGATGTCCCCATCCCATGGATGTCCCTGTCCCCCATGTCCCCAGTGTCCCCATCCCCGTGGGTGTCCCCATCCCATCCCCGATGTCCCTGTCTCCAAGCGTGGGCACAGACCGGTCCCACCAGCTCAGACAGTGTCGGGACATGTGGGGCCACACATGGGGCCACGTGTGGGCTTGGGGACACATGTGGGGACAGGGACGAAGTCGGTGCCACCATCCAACCACTTTATTGGGACACAGGAGCCAGGGGGACCCAGGCATCTGGGCTCCCTCCCCCCAGGGATTGACCCCCACCCCCCACAAGGGACCCAGGTGTCCAGGCGCCCCTATTTGTCACAGCCCCCGCAGCTGGACTGGGATTGACCCATCCCAGATCCACTGCTTGATCCCGCCGTGGAGCTGTAGGTCTCAGATCCCGAGCTGGATCCCGCACCAGATCCTGAACCGGATCCTGCAGCAGAACCGGATCCCAAACCAGAACTGGATCCCACACCAGATCCAGAGCCGGATCCCTGAGTGGATCCTGCAGAGGGGTGCTGGCGCATGGGGATGTAGCCCCCGATCCGGGCTGGATCCCGCAGCCCTGGTATGAAGGGGATCCCCGGATTCTTGTACCCAGGGCGTCGGGTACCCCCATAGGTTCCTGATCCCCCGTAAGATCCTGATCCACCCCCATAGGATCCCGATCCACCATAAGATCCCGATCCTCCCCCATAGGATCCCGATCCATCTCCATAGGATCCTGATCCCCCATAGGATCCTGATCCACCCCCATAGGATCCCGATCCCCCATAAGATCCCGAATCATCCCCATAGACCTCAGGGAGCCCATAGGATCCCGAGCTGTCCCCGTAGGAGCCCGATCCCCCATAGGATCCGGACCCGCTGCCCCCCTGGGATCCACTGCCTCCGTGGGATCCAGGTCTGCCCAATCCAGATCCGCTGCCCCCCTGGGAACCGGCTGTGCCCAATCCTGAACTGGATCCTCCGTATGATCCACTGTAGGATCCTGGCACACCTCCATAGGATCCAGATCCTCCATAAGAACCGGATCCTCCATAGGATGTGGATCCACTATAGGATCCTGGCCTGCCTCCATAGGATACAGATCCACTTCCTCCTTGGGATCCAGGTCTCCCTGATCCCGATCCAGTCATGGAGGATCCTGAATTGGATCCTCCTTGAGATGAACCGGGTCTGCCCAATCCAGATCCGCTTCCTCCCTGGGATCCAGGTCTGCCCGATCCAGAGCCACTGCCTCCGTGAGATCCAGGTCTTCCCGATCCAGAAATGCTTCCCCCCTGGGATCCAGGTCTTCCCGATCCAGATCCACTTCCATAGGATCCTGAACTGGATCCTCCATAGGATCCGCTTCCCCCATGTGAGCTGGGTCTCCCCAATCCAAATCCTCCCCCGTATGACCCAAGTCCGTAGGATCCCAATGGCCCACCAGAATTCGGCGACACAAAGGATCCTGAGCCATCCCCATAGGATCCTGGTCTGATCCCATAGGATCCTGGCTTGCCCCCGGAAGATCCTGGTGACACAAAGGATCCTGGAGAGTTTCCACTTCCCTGGGATACCCCGGAGCCGCTGTAGGTTCCTGATCCCCCCCCATAGGATCCCGATCCGCCATAGGATCCCGTTCCGCCTCCATAGGATACCGATCCGCCCCCATAGGATCCTGATCCGCTTCCATAGGATTCCGATCCGCCTCCGTAGGATCCAGCTGCGTCCCCACCCAGTTGGGGGCTGAGGAATCCAGCGGGATCCTTGCAGGGATCCACCCCGGCTGTCAGCGGGTCCAACTGGGAGCTTGAGTCACAGCGGCCGGAGGCGTCTGGGCCAAAGCGGGGGGGTCAGCAGTTCCCCCAGCTCCCAGTCCATCCCAGCCCATCCCAGTAACCCCCCATCTCTATCCCATCCATCCTTGTCCCTCCCAGTTCCGATCCCAGTCCATTCAGTCTCCACCCCAGTCCTTCCCAGCCCCTCCCACTTCCTATCCCAGTCCCTCCCAATCCATCCCAGTCCATCCCAGTCGTCCACAGTCCATCCCAGTCTCCGTCCCAGATCCCTGCAGCCTCCCTCTCAGTCTTCCTCCCAGTTTCCCCAGTCCTTTCCAATCCTTCCAACCTCCATCCCAGCCTATTCCCAGTCAATCCCAGTCTCCTTCCCAGTTCCTCACAGTCACTCCAGTCCCTTCCAGTTCCCTCACGGTCCTTGCAGTCCCCATCCCAGTCCATCCCAGTCCCCTGGGTGGGAAGGGGAACCCAGTCTCCATCCCAGTCCCTCCCAGCGTATCCCAGTCCCCTGGGCGGGAAAGGGAATGCAGTCTCCATCCCATTTCCTCCCAGTATATCCCAGTCCCCATCCCAGTCCCTCCCAGTGTACCCCAGTCCCACCTGGGAGGCACAGGCACAGCAGCAGGAGCCCGAGGACCGATGGCAGCCGGGGACCAGCCATGGCTGGGGACATCGGGGACATCGGGGACATCGGAGACAGCGGGGAAGGGCCTTAAATAGGGCCCAGGTGGGGTGGGGCACGCCAGGGTGCCACCGCCCGGGGAGGGGACATCAGGGAGGGGGACGGGGACGGGCCCCACCCGCGTAAAGCTCTGAGTCACCGGGATTGACCCGCTTGGCCGGGCCGCCCGGACGCCTGGGTCCCCTCTGGGGGTGGGGGGGCATCTGCATGCCTGGGTCCTTGGGTGGGGGGCGCCCGGCCGCCTGGGTCCCCTTCCCGCCGGGATCAGGGCCATGGCGTCACCCGGACTCAGGGCGGGGTGGGTGCACCCGGACGCCCGGGTCCCCTTTGGGCTTCAAGGTCAAAAAGGTCAGGGCGGGGCCCCCCGACGCCCCGGTCCCCTGTGGGCTGGGGTGGGGCCCCGGGACGCCTGGGTCCCCCCCCCGGAAGGTGGCGATTAGGGACGGGTGGGGACCGCGGGCTCCAGTCCCAGGGCCAAACTGGCCCAGTGGATCCCGAGGATCTGGGGGGGGATCCGTGTGGTCCTGGGGAGGGAGGGGATCCCGGGGGGGATTCCTGGGGATCTGGGAGGTCCTGGGTGTCCTGGGGGGGGGTCCTGGGGGAGAGTCCTGGGGATCTGGGGGGATCTGTGAAGTGGGGACCCTGGGGTGAATCCTGGGGATCTGGGGGGATCTGGAGGGTCCTGGAGAGGGAGGATCCCAGCAGAGAATCCTGGGCATCTGGGGAGATCCCAGGGGTCCCAGGAGGGGGAATCCCAGGGGAGAATGCTGGGAACTGGGAGGATCTGGGAAGTGTGGGGGGATCCTGCAGAGGAATCCTGGGTATCAGGGGGCATCCAGGGAGTCCCAGGAAGGGGGATCCTGGGGGGGAATCCTGGGGATCGGGGGAGATTCGGGGGGTCCCAAGGACAGGGGATCCTGGGAGGAATCCTGGGAATTAGGGGGGGCACCAACAGGTGAAATCTTGGGGGGGGGGAAATCCTGGGGATCAGGGGGGATCCCCGGGGGATTCCTGGGGATTTGAGGGGATCTGGGGGGGATCTGGGGGGGTCGCAGGGAGAGGAGGGATTGAGGAGGACTCCAAGGGGCCTTGCTGGGGGGGGATCCTGGGATCAAGGAGGGGGATCCAGGGGCCAATCCTGGGGATCAAGGGGGTCCCCCAGGGAGGGGGGATCGAGGGGGACCCCCAAAACCGGGGGGGGGTGTCCTGGGGGCGGATCCCTGGGATCTGGGAATCCCCCCGGGGGGTGGGGGGAGGATCTGGGGGGACCCAAGTGTCCCGGCAGCTCCGACACCCCCCCCCCCCCACGGCCACGCGGTGGCGCCGCTTGTGCGACCCTACAATAACACCCCCTTGGTCCCGCCCCCAAATAAGCCCCGCCCCTCGACTAGACCACCCACCCCCCCCCCGCACACAAAGACGCCCCCCCTCCTTTCAGTGGGGGGGTCCCGGGGTCCCCCCCGGACGCCTGGGTCCTCCCCCGGACGCCTGGGTCCCCTCTCCTGGACGCCTGGGTGTCCCCCTCCGCGGGATTCCTGGGTCCCCCCCGCCCCCGGACGCCTGCATTCCGGGCAGATTTTTTCGGAGCTAACCCCGCCCCCCCCTTTCTCTTCCCCCCCCCCCCTCCCCTCGGACGCCTGGGTCCCTCCGAGCCCCCAGCGGGCGGATAACAGAAGTCGGGGGGGGGGGGGGAACCCCGCCCGGACGCCTGGGTTCCTTCGAGTCATCCCTCCCTTCCCCCACCACCCCCCCATCCCCCCCCCCCCCGCGGTAAAAGCCGCTTTTCATCTCCCCCCCCCCGCCTCGGACGCCTGGGTCCCTCCCGGACGCCTGGGTCCCTTCTCCATCCCGGGGTGAGTACGCTGGGACCCCTCCCCCCACCCCACCCGGACGCCCGGGTCCCTCCGGGGGGGGGTGGGGGGGGCTGGGATTTTCCCCCCCTTTTCCTTCCCCCCCCCCGCCCCCGCTTTCCACCTCCGCCCTTCCCCGACAAAGGGAGCGCTCCCGCCCGGACGCCGGGGTCCCCTCGGTCCCCTGGCCACACCCCACCCTCGGGTTGGGGGGTGTGTGTGAGAGTGGGGGGGGGGTCCCGGACGCCTGGGTCCCTCCCTTCACCCCCCACAACCCCCGAGCATGGGGGTGTTTGTCCCGTCCCCCCCGGACGCCTGGGTTCGCCCGCTGGGGACACTTTCCCGCGCTCCCCGGACGCCTGGGTCCCCCCGACCCTCGGCCGCGTGCAGGGTTGTCAGGGGCCAGAAGCGTGACCGGGTGACAAGGTCTTGCCCAATGTCCCCAAGCGTCCCCTCCCCGTGTCCCACCAGCATCCCCCGGTCTGGGCCTGGCACTGGTGGCCCCTGTCCCCATTCCCGGTGTCCCCCGGCCCTGGTGGCCTCCATCCCAGTGGCTATGAACATCCCTGTCCCCATCCCTGGTGGATCCCATCCTGGTGGCCCTGGTGGCCCCTGTCCCCATCCTTAGTGGCACTAGTGAGCCCCATCCCAGTGACCACCAACATCCTTGGTCCCCATCCCTGGTGACACTGGTGGCCCCCAGCCCTGGTGGCCCCCATCCCAGTGGCTCCAACCTCCCTGTCCCCATCCCTGGTGGCTCTGGTGGCCCCTGTCCCAATGCCTCCAACATCCCTGTCCCCATCCTCAGTGGCACCACCATCCCCCTGTTCCCGTCCCAGGTGGTTCTGGCATCCCTTGTCCCCATCACTGGTGGCTCCCATGTCCCCATCCTTTGTGTCTTCACTGTCCCTCATCCCTGTCCCTGACGGCTCTGCCATCCCCATCCCCGGTGGTCCCTGTCCCTCTCCCTGGTGGCTCCAGCATCCTTCTAACACCACCCCTGTCCCTGGTGGCTCTAACGTCCTCCTAACACCATCACCCTCCCTGGTGCCTCCGCCATCCCAGTCCCCATCCCTGGTAGCTCCATCATGCCCATCCCTGGTTCTTCTACCATCCCCATCCCTGGTGGCTCCAGTGTCCTCCTAACACCCCATCCCCATCCCTTTTCCCTCGTCCCCCCACCATCCCCATACCCAACCTTGGTGGCTCTTCCAGCCCCATCCTTGGTTCCTCCACCAGCCCCAGCCCCATCCTTGGTTCCTCAACTGTCCCCAGACCCATCCCTGGTTCCTTCACCATCCTCATCCTCGGTTCCTCCACTAGCCCCATCCTTGGTCCCTCAATCCCCATCCCTGGTTCCTCCACCAGCCCCATCCTTGGTGGTTCTTCCAGCCCTATCCTTGGTTCTTCCACCGTCCCCAGCCCCATCCTTTGTTCTTCCACCAGCCCCATCCCCATCCCTTGTGCCACCACCAGCCCTGTCCTTGGTCCCTCAATCCCCATCCCTGGTTCCTCCACCAGCCCTATCCTCGCTCCCTCAATCCCCAACCTTGATGTCTCCCACACCTCCGGGAGCTCCACCATTGCCCCCCTCCCTCTTCCCGTTTCCCCCATCCCAATCCCCGCATCGCCCCGTCCCACCGGCAGGCCATGGCGGTGCCGGGTTGGAAGCTGCAGCTGCTGGAACGGCGCCGGCGGGAGGAGGAGGCGGCTCGACGGCGTGAGCGGGAGCAGCGGGACCGGGCGGCCCAGTTACCCCCTTGGAAACGGGAGCTACTGGAACGGCGGCGAGCCAAAGCCGGGGTCACCACTGCTGGTGGGGGGGTCCCTGAGGGGGGGTCCCTGGCGTTGGCGCCAGGGTTGAGCCGTAGCGCCGAGGGGCTGGAACGCTGCGGGGAGAGCGAACCCCCCCAGGGACGAGTCAGTCGCCTGCTCAGCCGCTTCGCCCCACGGCCCCCTGCCCGCTCGCTCAGCACTGAGGGGCTTCCCGAGAGCCCCCCCGGGACATCCCCCGACCGCCGTCCTACCTCGAGGGACGAGGGGGGCAAGGGGTCAGGGGGGGCAGAGGGGCAGCAGGGGGTTGAGACCCATGGGATGGTCAAGGGGTGTGGGTTGGCCACCAGTCCGGGGACAGTTGAGAATCTGGGGACAAGTAAGGGTTTGGGGACAGTTGAGGCACGGGGGGTGGTCAAGGGCATGGGGACAGCTGAGGGACAGCAGGGGACTGAGACCCATAGGATGGTCAAGGGCTACGGGTTGGCCACTGGTGTGGGGACAGTTGAGGGTCTGGGGACAAGCAAGGGTTTGGGGACGGTTGAGGGACAGCAGGGGGCTGAGACCCATAGGATAGTCAAGGGGCATGGACTGGCCACCAGTCCAGAGACAGTTGAGGGTCTGGGGACAACCAAAGGTGTGGGGACAGTTGGGACACGGGGAGCGGTCAAGTGTGCAGGGACAGTTGAGGGACAAGGGACAGTTGAGGGACAGCAGGTGGCTGAGACCCATAGGACGGTCAAGGGCCATGGGCTGGCCATCAGCCCAGGGACAGCTGAGGGTCTGGGGACAGCCAAGGACCTAGGGGTGGTCAAGACATGGGGGTCAGTCAAAGGCGTGGGGACAGTGGAGGGACAGGGGACGGCTGAGGGCTGCACGACAGCTGAGGGCCATAGGTTGACCATAGTCCCGGGGGTGGTGGAGGGACAGGGGACAACCAAGGACCTTGGGACAGTTGAGACACGGGGGACACTCAAGGGCATTGGGACGGTCAAGGGATGGGGATTAGCCAAGGGTGTGGGGACAGCCGAGGGACAAGGGACGGCCGAGGGCTGTAAGACAGTCAAGGGTCATGGGTTTTCCATCAGCCCGGGGACAGCTGAAGGTCTGGGGACAACCAAGGACCTGGAGACAGTTGAGGGACGGGGGACAGCCAAGGGCTTGGGGATGCTTGAGGGACAAGGGATGGTTGAGGGCTGTAGAACAGTCAAGGGCCATGGGTTGTCCACCACCCCAGGGACAGCTGAGGCCCAGGGGACAACCAAGGACCTGGAGACAGTTGAGGGACAGGGGACAGCTGAGGGACAGCAGATGGCTGAGACCCATAGGACAGTCAAGGGCCATGGGTTGGCCATCAGCCCAGGGACAGTTGAGGCCCAGGGGACAAGCAAGGACCTGGGGACAGCTGAGGGCCAGGGGACAGTCAAGGGGATGGTCAAGAGCTGGAAGATGGTTGAGGGACGAGGGACACCAGGGGGACAGGGAACAGCAGGAGGCCAGGGGACAGTAGATGGCCACGAGGGCACCGGGACAGCCAAGGGCTCAACTGAGGTCTCTGGGCACACCACGGCGGCCATGACACCGGTGGCGACTCCAGTGTCCGTGACACCCATGACCACCATGACGCCCACGACACCGGTGGCAGCCACCATGACGCCCACGACACTGGTGGCAGCCACCACACCCCCGGCGGCCATGACACCCTCTCAGGGGCGTGTCGAGGGCTGTTCCGGGGAGGGGCTGAGCCCTGGGGCGGCCCCGCTTGGGGGGCCGGGCAGCGGGCCGGTGGCGGCCATGCGAGGGGCACCCCGCCGTGAGCCCGGGCCCCCCCCAGCCCACCCAGCCCTACAACGCCGCAGCGGTAACACCATCACGGTGCGACCCCGGCGGGGGGTGACAGCCAACGGTCCTGAGGGGGGGTCCCCAGCTGCCCCCCCGGCACCTCCCACCCCCTCGGCCGCCCCCCCGGGGCCCCCTAAGAAGCGCTACCCCACAGCCGAGGAGATCCAGGTCATCGGGGGGTACCTGGCCCTGCCCCGCTCTTGCCTGGCCAAGAACGACCCCCACCGCAAGAAGGTAGGGACCCCCGTGTCCCCTCCCCTGATATGTCCCCTTGTGTCCCCCCACGTCATCTCAGGCCATCCCCGTGGTTCCTGTTGTGCCCCCTATAGTGTCCCCTTGATGTGGCCTCCAGTTCCTCAACATCCTGCCACCCTGTCCCTTGTCCCCATCTTTGTCCTCATTCCCTGTCCCTTGCTGGAACCACCCCATCCCTGTCCCCAATCCTTGTCCCCTGCTGGACCTTCCTGTCCCCATCCCTACTCCGTGTCCCCTCCTAGACCTCCCTGTCCCCATCCCTGTTCCCTCTTGGAATTCCCTATCCTCATCCTTGTCCCTTCCTTGACCCTGAACTTCAATGTCCTCATCCTCGTCCCCATCCCTGTCCCTTCCTGGACGTCCCTGTCCCCCATCCCTGTCTCCATCCTTGTCCCCATCCCTGTCCCCTCTTGGACCCTTCTTCCTCTCCCTTCCTTGACCCACGTCCCCATCCCTGTCCCTTCCCGGGGTCCCCACCCCTTCTCCCTGTCGTCCCCCCCCGCCCCCACCCCTTGTCCCTGTGTCCCCCCCGTCCCCATCCCCATTTGGGGACACAGCAGAGAGCGGAAAGAGGGGGGGGTTGGGGTGCCCGGATGCCTGGGTTCCCCCAGCTGAAGGTGGTGGTTGTTGGGGGGGGGGGTTGGGCACCCGGACGCCTGGGTCCTCGCCGCTTCCTCTCCCTGCCCCCGCAGCCCCGCCCGGACGCCTGGGTGCCCTCCCTTTGAGGATGGGGGGGCTGGGGGGGGGTGTCGGAAATTGGAGGCCCGGACGCCTGTGTTCCCCCTGATATGGGGGTGCAACGAGAGGTTGGGGGTTTAAACCAAAGGGGGCGGGGGGGGTTCACCCCCACCCCAAGCATTACCCAGAATCCTCTGGGGCACCCCAAAAAACAGGAACCCGAAGGGGGGAAGGGGGGGAGGAAGTGGTTGCCGGCAGGGCGGGGCTGCCCGGACGCCTGGGTCCCCTCTCCCATCCCCCCGCTCCCTGCGGGGCCGCATGACCCCCCCCCAACCCCTGCTCATTAATAGCTTCTCCTTAATTACGATTAAGCTGGGAAGAGATTAATTGCCATGGGAACCCCCATGGAGGGGGGCGGGGGACACACACGCGTCCCTGCTTCCCCCTGGGGCTGGGCACATTGCAGGGCCACAGGGTCCCCAGCCTGTCCTCACAGTGTCCCCATGCCACCCCCATCCCCAGGGTGCCCCTCCTCCAGTGTCCCCAAGGTGTCCCCAACCCCAGGATGACCCCAGGGTGACCCTGTCCCCATGCTGTCACCATCCCTGGGGTGTGCCCATGCCACCCCTATCCCTGGAGTGTCCCCATCCCTGTCCTTGAGGTGCCCCCAGGGTGTCCCCTGTCACCAAGATGTCCCTGGGCCATCCCCATGTCGCTCCTGCACCCCTGTCACCGGGATGTCCCATGTCCCCAGGGTGTCCCCATCCCCAAGGTGTCCCCAAGGCGTTCCTTTTCCCAGGCTGACCGTGAAGTGTCCCTTAATGTGTCCCCAGGGTGTCCCCATGCCACCCCTTATCTCTTGTGTCCCCATCCCCAAGGTGTCCCAGTCCCCACAGTGTCCCCATGCCACCCCTTTTCCCTGGTGTCCCCTTCCCTGGGGTGTTCCCAAGGCGTCCTATCCCCAGGATGACCCTAGGGTGTCCCCATGCCACCCCTTTTCCCTGGTGTCCCCAGGGTGTCCCCATCCCCAATGTGTCCCCATCCCCAGAATGACCCTCAGGTGTCCCCATCCCCAAGGCATTCCCATCCCCGGCGTGTCCCCAGGGTGTCCCCGTGAAACCCCTTTCCCCAGGGGTGTCCCCTTCCCCAGGGTGAACCCATGGGGTGTCCCCATGCCACCCTTTCTCCAGGGGTGTCCCCTTCCCCAGAGTGACCCCGGGAGTCTCCCCATCTGTGTGCTGTCCCGTTTGTCCCTGAGGTATCCCCCTGCCACCCCTTTTCCCCAGTGTCCCCATCCCTGGGGTGTCCCCAAGCTGTCCCCATCCCCAAGGTGTCACCATCCCCAGGATGACCCCGGGGTGTCCCAGTCCCCACAATGTCTCCACAATGTCCCATGTCCCCCCCCAGCTGAAGATCTGGTTCAGTGAGCGGGAGCTGGAGCGCACCTTCTGCTACCCCTCGGAGGGGGCGGTGCTGGCCGCCTGGGGCCCCCCCGAAGAGCCGCCCCCCCCTGGCCCCCCCTCGGCCCCTGAGGAGGAGGAGGAGGAAGACGAGCCCCCCACAACGCGGGGGCTGCCGGGGGGGCTGCGAGCCCGTGCCCTGCTTGTGGGTGAGTGCCATGGGGAGGCTCCGATGGGGCCTAGATGCCTGGGTCCCCTTGGGGGGGGGGCTGAGGGGGGTAATGACGGGCCCCTGGACACTTTAGGGGGGTTAAGGGGGATAATGGGGGTCCCAGATGCCTGGGGGGGAATTGAGGGGGGTAATGGGGGATTCTGGATGCCTGGGTCCCCTGGAGGGGGCCTGAGGGGGGGAAAAGGGGGTCCCTGGACACCCTGGGGGGGAGGATTGAGAGGGGTAATGAGGGTCCTTGGACACTTTCAGGGGGGTTATGGGGGTCCCGGATGCCTAGGTCCTCACCCCCCATTTCCTCCCCCTCCCCCAGATGAGTCCTGCCGACGGTAACCCCGGCCTCTGCCCCACGGCTCAGGGGGACACACCACTCCGGGACCCCCACAGCCTCCCCTCACTAGCCATGGGAGGGGGGGGCCGGACCTGCGGGACCCCCCTGGCGGGGCAGGACAGGGCCAGACACACGGAGAAGGACACTCTTGCCACCAAAACTTCCCTGGGGGGACACAACATGAGGACACTGTCTCCACCATGGGGACCCAGCAACCTTCTGCCCCCCGGAGGGGGGATTCTGGGGGTGTCCCAGCTCTTCCCTCCCCATTTTGTAGCTTTCCTAGTGGCGCCAGGGAAGGGGGGGGGAATTATCCTTAATGAGGTTTTTTTTAGCCTAATTAAGAGCTTTTTTTAGCCGGGGGTGGGGCAACTCTGTCAGTATTGGGTCAACCCGAGCTGCCCCAGTTAGGAACTGGGCCAGGACCAGTTACAACTGGGACAGCGGGAGGGGGCAAAGCCATGGCAGTATTAGCTGGGGGAAAAGGGGGGGGTAAAGCTGTTTTATTAAGGGGTGGGGGCAAGGGGGAGGGGCTTTGGTGGGTGGGGCAGTGGGGGAGGGGATTTTCTGTTTGGGGTGGGGAGGGGGAGGTGATTTATGGCGATAGGTGATGATGCAGAGGGGATGGGCGAAGGTGAGGAGAAAGGCTCCAAAATGGCCAAGGGAGACCAAACAGCCTCGGGAGGACAAATGGCTGACAGAGGACAAACAGAGGAGGAGGGATGGCAGGGCAGGAGTGCGAATGGTGGCGGCTGGGGGACAGGGGGGAGCCCCAGGGGAGCAGCTGCCATTGGCCAAGGGCTGGGAACGGCCGAGGGGACACAAAATGGTGGAGGGCAGAGCAGGCCAAAGCCTGAGGCCTGCTCCTGTTGCCATGGTGATGAAACCAGAGGCCTACTCTTGTTGCCATGGCAATGAAGCCTGGGGCCTGCTCCTGTTGCCATGGTGACGAAGCCAGAGGCGTATTCCTGTTGCCATGGCAATGAAGCCTGAGGCCTGCTCCTGTCGCCATGGAAATGAAGCCCTCAGCTTGCTCCCCTTGCCATGGGGCAGGCTGCGCCACTGCTTGGCCTCACTGTACTGCGACAAGCCACAATAAAAAGGTGATGTCGGCTGCTGTGAGCCTGGCTAGTGACACCGGGGACCGGCGTAGGGAGGGGGGAGGCACCGGTGGCGTCCCTGGAAACCACAAAAAAAAAAGAGGTTTTATATTTTGAGCCGCGCGGCTCGACGCGATATTACGGTAGAGCGGAAGCGCGCATGCGCACCGTCCACAGAGGCGGTGCGACGGGGCGCCGAGTAGGCGGGGCTACATAACTACGCGTGCGCGGGGATTGGCTGAGCGCGGTGCGCGCTGCGTACGGCGGCCGGCAGGCGAAGGAGGAAGCAGGGCCGCCATGGCGGCGGCGGCGCTGGAGCGGTGGGTGTCTGGGGAACTACAAACGCTGCTAGGGCTGAGCGGCCGTCACGTCCCCGCCTTCCTGGTGGCGCTGGCCCGGCGGAGCCGCAGCGTGGAGGAGCTGCTGGAGCGGCTGCGGGAGACGGAGGCGCTGCGGGTGGAGGAGCCGCGCGTGCGGGCCTTCGCGCGGGAGCTTTGGGACAAGGTGGGCGGCGCTCGGGGGAAGGGGGCGGGGGTTTAGGTAAGTGTGCAGGGCTCGGGGGAGGGCGCGGGGCTTTGGATGGGGGAGGGGCTCACGATAAGGGGGTGGGGCTTAGTCTGGAGTGGGAGGGCGTTGGAGCGCGTGGGGGCGTGGCCTGGCGGCAGATGGGGACGGAGCTTGCGGGAAGGGGCGGTATTTCAAGGGTAGTGGGTGGCAGGATCCTGTGCAGGTGGGGGCGTGGTCTTCTGGGAGGTGAGGGCGGGGCTTTGCGGGAAGGGGCGTGGCTTCTAGGATGTAGGGGACCATGCGGATGGGGGCGTGGCCATCGCAGGACGGGGCGTGGTTTGTGCACCCGAGCACCACAGTCAACGGAAACAACAGCCAATGAGGGGCGTTGGGTGTTCGGTAGGCGTGGCCAGTCTGAGGGGAGGGGGCGTGTCCTGAGGGGGCGTGTCCTGAGGCTGACCCCGCCCCCAGGTGCCCCGGGAGGCCCCGCGGGAGCCCCCAGGCCGGGCCGCCGAGCGGGCGGCACGGGAGCTGCAGCGCCGCAGCCAAGGCTACCGATTGGTCGAGAGCGATGACGAGGCGGCAGGGCCCGCCCCTGCCCACGGCTCCGCCCCCGCCACAGCTGACCCCACTCCCCGCCGCCGCCGCCACCTTCGACGCCGACGCTCTGAGTCGCCCGAGGCCTCCAGCCCCTCGCCACCCCACATTCCGTGAGTAGACACAGGGTTTGGGGTCCCCCCCTGTTTTTTGGGGTTCCCCACCCGGGTTTTGGTATCCCCCTCCCTATTATCGAGGTGTCCCCCCTAGTTATGGGCATCTCAGTGCTTCCTCCAGCCCTCTGGATGTTGCCAGAGCTGCTCAGGGTCCCCCTGGTTCTCATGGTCCCTCCCCATTATCGGAGTCCCCCTGAGTTATGTCGGTCTTGGGGCTTCCTCCTGCCACCTCGGGGTCACTGCAGGTGCTCGGGGTCCCCCTGGTTATTGGGGTCCCCCCTGTTACTGGGCTCCCCCACCGATTATGGGGGGCTTGGGGGTTTCTTCGTTTCCCCTGGGGTTCACTACAGGTGCTCAGGGTCCCCCCAGTTCTTGGGGGCCCCCTAATTATGGGGGTCCCGGGGTTTCTTCCTGCCCTCTTGGGGTCACTACAGGTGCTCAGGGTCCCCCCGGTTCTTGGGGTCTCCCCCAGTTATGGGGGTCTCAAGGTTTCCTCCTGTCCCCTGTGGGTCTCTGCAGGTACTCAGCATCCCCCCACAGTTATTGGGGTCCCCCCAATTATGGAGGTCTCAGGGTTTTCTCCAGCCCCCTGGGTGTCACCAGAGCAGCTCAGGGTCCCCCTGGATGTTGGGGGTCCACCCTGGTTGTCCCTTCCTGACCCTTGGTGTCACCCCTGAGCTTTTGGGATCCGTTTGGGTGCTGAGTCCCACCTGGAATTTTGGGATTCACACCTTCAGGATCACTTAAACCCCTCTGGGGTCTCCCAGACTACTAAGGTCTGTGGGGTTTGGGGTGCCCTGTAGGTTTTGGGGTCCCCCATGGATTTTGGTGTCCCCCGATGTGACTTTTTCGCCCCCAAAACCAGGGCTGCGGACCCCACCGAGGAGCCAGAAGCAGAATGGGAAGCATCAGAGCGGGAACGGCTGCGGGATTTGGAGGAACGAGACGCCTTTGCCGAACGGCTGCGCCGCCGCGACCGTGACCGTACCCGCAGCGTCCTCACCCGCCCTGACGCCAAGGTGAGGGGCATGGGGGGGGCCGCAACGCCTTTTGGGGGGGTCCCTGGGTGGGATATGGGGGGGCCTGGCTGTGTTTAGGCCCTGCTGACCTCCTTTGTGTCCTTGGGTGGGATTTGGTGGTCCTTGGGTGGGATTTTGGGTCCTTGTGTGGGATTTAGGAGGTCCCTAGGTGTGATTTGGGGGGCCCTCCTGAACCTCCTCGGGGTCTCAGGGTGGGATTTAGGGGGTCGCTGGATGGGATTTAAGGGGGCCCATCTGTGTTTGGGGGACCCTGGGTGGGATTTAGGGGGTTTGGGTGGGAATCGGCATCCCTAGGTGGGATTACCAGTCCCTGGGTAAGATCTGGGGGACCTGGCTGTGTTTGGGGGGCCCTGCTGACCTCCTGGGTGGGATTGGGGGGGTCATAGCCAGGCTGTGGGAGGGTTTTGCTGTGCTTTTGGGGATCCCTGGGTGGGACTGGGGGAACCCTGGATGGGATCTAGTGGGGGCTGAGTAGGAATTGGAGTCCCTGTGTGGGATTGGAGGGACCCTGAGTGGGATTTATTGGGGGTTGTGTGGGAATTGGGATCCCTGAGTGGGATGTTGGGGGTCACATCTGGGGTGGGGGGGTCCTGCCATGCACTTGGGGGTCCCTGGGTGAGATTTGAGGGTCACAGCCACAATGCGGGGGGGATCCTCCCGGCCTCCTGGGGCTCCCTGGGTTTGATTTAGGGGTCACAACTGGGACTGGAGGGCGGGCCTGGGGGAGAGTCATTGGGACTGGGGGGCCGTACCTGACTCCTGGGTGCCCCAGGCTTTGATTTAGGGGTCTCAGCTGGGACTCGGGGGGTCCCTAGATGGAACTGGTGGGGGCTTTTCCTGCCTCCTGGCCCAGATTTGACACACCCGGGTGGAATTGGGGGATCTGGGGTGCCATTAAGGCCCCCCTCCTCCATCCTCCGCAGCTGGAATTTGGGGTCCTCACCCTTTTCCCCTCGCTTTCCCCCCAGGCTTATGAAGAAGCTCAAAAACGCCTCAAAATCGCCGAAGAAGATCAAAAAACCATGGTGAGCTTAAAATCCACCCCAAAATTCCAGTTGAGAGGGGTTCCACTGAGCTTTAACACTACCTTTTTGTGCCTGTCAGGTTCCAGAACTGCGGAAAAAATCCCGTCGGGAATATTTAGCGAAAAGGGAAAAGGATAAATTAGAAGAATTAGAAGCGGAAATCGCCGATGAAGAATACCTTTTCGGGGAAGAAACGTTGACGGGAGCGGAACGGCGGGAGCTAGAATATAAACGTCGCGTGCGGGATCTGGCCCGCGAGTACAAACGGGCCGGGGAAAAGGAAAAATTAGAGAAAAGTAATCGATATTATATCCCCGAGGAAACACGAGGCAAGGTGAGGGTCCCCCAAACCTCCCTCTGGCCCCCCCAGATCCCTCGCATCGCGGCCAAAGTTCCCTCCAGCACCCCAAAATACTGCTTTTATCGCCCTTCCAGGGTCCCTTTTGTCATATCGGGGGCCCACTCCAGCACCCGAAATTGGCCTTTTATCCTTTTAAAGTCTTTTTTGTCTTTTCTGAGACCCTCTGCAGCACCCCAAATTCTGCCTCTATCCCCCCAAGGTTCCTCCCATCATCTCTGAGGCCCCCGTTAGCACCTCAGATCTTCCCTCTGTCCTCTCAAGATTCTCTTAACACGACAGGACCCCCTACAGCACCCAAAATTCCCCCTCTATCCCGCCAGGGTCCTTCCTATCACCCCAGGACCCCCTCCAGCACCCAAAATCTCCCCTCTGTTCCCCCAGGGTGCCTCCTGTCACCCCTAGGACCCTCTCCAGCACCCTAAATCCCCCCTCTATCCCCTCCAGGTCGTTCCCATCACTCCTAGGACCCCTTCCAGCACCCCATATCTTCCCTTTATCCCCCGGAAATCCCTCCCATCACTGCCAAGACTCCCTCCAGCACCCCAAATTCCCCCCTCTCTGCCTCCCCAGTGTCCCTCCTGCCACGGCGGGGGGGGTGGGGGGTTGGGGGAGGGGAGACCCCGGTGATTTCACCCCTTTCTTTACCTTGTAGAAGATCCCCGAGCGTGAGGAAGTGCTGGGAGGAGAGGAAGAGCGAATGGCCCCCCGGGACGAGCAGCGGCGCTGGGAGGAGGAGCGAATTGGGGCGGCTTCCTTGAGGTTCGGGGCGCGCGATGCCGCCCGCCGTCAGCCCTCCAAGGATTACGACTTTGTGCTGGAGGAGGATGAGATGATCCAGTTTGTCAGTGCCGTGCAGATGAAGGGCACCGAACCCGATAAGGTGAGGGGGGCGAGGAGATTTTGGGGTGCTGGAGGGTGTTCCAGGGGCAATGAGAGAGGTTTTGGGGGCATAGAAGGGGGATTTGGGGTGCTGGAGGGGGCCCTGGGGGTGCTGGGAGGGATTCTAAGGGGGTAGAGGGGGGATTTGGGGTGCTGAAGGGGGATTTAGGAGTGCTGGGAACGGGTTAGAGCGGGGACTTGTGGTACTGGAGGGGATCCTAAAGGTACTGTAGGGACCATGGGGACACTGGAGGGGCCCTGGAAGGATGATGGGTGCCCCTGGGGACACCAGGGGACCCTGAGAGGCTGCTGGGGGGCCATGGGGACACCAGAGGAACTATGGGGGCAGCCAGGAGGGACCCTGGAAGGATGATGGGTGGCTGTGGGAATCCTGAAGGGACCATGGGGACAGCAGGGATGGCAGAGACACGGAGGGGGCACGGGCAGGATGATGGGTGGCCCTGGTGACACTGGAGGGACCCTGGGAGGATGCCAGGGAGCCATGTGGATGCTGGAGGTCCCTGGCAGGATGACGGGTGCCCCTGGGGACACCAGAGGGACCCTGGGAGGATGGTGGGGGGCCATGGGGACACTGGGGGGACTCTGTGAGGATGATGGGGGGCCCTGGGGACACCAGAGGGACCATGGAGGCAGCCAGGGAGGCCTGGAGACACCAGGGGGCCCTGGGAGGATGACGGGGGGCCCTGGGGACACCAGAGGTGGCATGGGGATGCTGCGGAGGGCTGGGGACACTGGAGGGATCCTGGGAGGACGATAGGTGGCCGTGGGGACACTGTAGGTGACGTGGGGATCCTGGAGGGACGCTGTGGGTGCCTGCAGGAGGCCCCGGCGCTGGTGCCCGAGGCAGAGCGGCAGCGGCAGTCGGTGCAGGAGGCGCGGCGGAGCCTCCCCATCTTCCCTTACCGTGACGAGCTGGTGGCCGCCATTGCCCAGCACCAGATCCTGGTCATCGAGGGAGAGACCGGCTCCGGCAAGACCACCCAGATCCCCCAGTACCTGCACGAGGAGGTGGGGGGGCCAGGAGCAGCACATCGGGGTGGTGGGGGCCAGATAGGAGGGCTGGGGGGCGGTGAGGGGCGGATAGGGGGGTGGAAGACAAATGAGGGGGCATCAGGCGGTTAAATAGGTGAGTTGGGGGGTGTTGGGGGCGCAGGGGGGGTTGGGGGACAGATAGAGGGGCTGGGGGGCATCAGGGGGGCTAATGAGGGGTATCGGGGGTAATGGGGGGTTGGGGGGCAGATGGGGGGCTGGAGAGCAAATGAGGGGGCATCAGGGGTACATAGTGGGGATGGGGGGTAATTGGGGGCATATAGAGGGTCTGGGGGCAAATGAGAGGGCACCAGGAGGTCGTTAGGGGGCAATGGGGGGCAGATAGGGGAGCTAGGGGTCTTCAGGTGGGCAGAATGGGGGGCTGGGGGGGCAGATGGGGGGGGTGGGAGGCAATTAGAGGGACAGATAGGGGAGTTGGGGGGCAAGGGGGGGATATGGGGGGCTGGAAGGGGGATATGGGGGTTAGGGAGCATTTGTCACCCCCCCCCCCCCACTCCCTGATGTGGAGTCCCCTTTGTCCCTGTGTCCCCAGGGCTACACGCGGCAGGGGCTGAAGATTGGCATCACGCAGCCACGGCGTGTGGCCGCCATGAGCGTGGCTGCCCGCGTGGCCGTGGAGATGGGCACCAAGCTGGGCAACGAGGTGACACGGGGGATGTGAGGGGTGTGGGACAACCTAAAGGGTGGCTCTGGTGACCTGAGGATGGCAGGGGACCTTGGGCACACAACAGTGTCCCAGAGGGACCTTAGGGGACACCTGTGGTGTGGCTTCTTCTGAGGAACCCTTGGGGAGCTGGCCTTGTCCTAAGGAAGCCAGGGGACGTGTCCCCACACTGGGGACTGCAAGGGACGCCAGGGACGTGTGCCCCTTGCAAGGGATCCAGGGGACATCTACCCATCTTGGGGACAGCAGGGGACCCTGGGGCCATGTCCTTGTCCCAGGGAGCCGTGAGGAACACTGGGGACACTAATGACATGTCCCGATCCTAGGGGAGCCCAAGGGGAGATGTACCCCTTGCGAGGACCGAAGGGGACCCAGGGGACATGTCCCTGTCCCATAGGACCCTGAGGACACAGAGAACCCCAGGGGACATGTCCCCATCCTATGAGACCCCAGGGAAGATGTTCCCACCCTGGGGACCATAGGGAATATGTCCTTGTCCTAGGGACCCCTGAGGAGCACAGGGGACCCTAATGACTTGTCCCCATCCTAGGGGACTGTGGGGGACCCTGGGGCCACATCCCCATCCCAGGACACCCCAGGGGAACTCTGGGCAAGCGAGGGGACTCCTGGGGACAATTAGTGACCCTGGGGACCACCAGGGTGGAGCTGGTGGACTCTGAGGGGATGCTGAGGGAGTTGAGGGCCACCGGGCCACAGCGGTGACATGTGTCTTGTCCCCAGGTAGGGTACAGCATCCGCTTTGAGGACTGCACGTCGGATCGGACTGTGCTCAAATACATGACGGATGGGATGCTGCTGCGGGAGTTTCTGACCGAACCCGACCTCGCGTCCTACAGGTGGCCTTGGGGACACTGGGGACACCAGGGGTGCTGGGGATGCCGGGGACATTGGGGTGTTGGGGCAGAGGGGAGGGATTGGGAATGTCAGGGATGGCGTACTCTGGGGGACCTTGGGGACGTTGCGGGGATAATGGGGACACCAGGGACATTGGGGATGCTGGGGACACTGGGGTGTTGGGGGAGGGTGGAGGGATTGGAGGTGTTGGGGACAGCATAGATGGGGACATTGGGGACACCTTGGGGACATTGGGGAGAACAGGGGTGCTGGGGACACCAAGGACATTGGGGACACTGTGGACATCAGGGCCATGGGGATGTTGGGGAAGAGCAGAGAGATTGGGGATGCTGGGGAATGGTGGGGACGTGGGGATGGGGACATTAAGGGGTGGGGGGAGGTTGATGTTGAGGGGACGCTGGAGGGGACCCCGGGGACATGGAGGGTGGGGAATATCTGGGGTTGGGGACTCTGAGGGAAACAGTTGGGGATGTTGTGGGGGTAGGGGGGTAGTTTGGGACAGTGGGGGCGACACTGGGGACACGGCAGGGGGCTGGTGGAGTGGCTGTGTGTCCCTCGCACTGTCCTTATTGTTAGTCTTACTGGTGCCCCATACCTGTCCCCATGCCTGTCCCTGTGTCCCTATACCTGTCTCCACGCCTGTCCCCGTGTCCCCATACCTCTCCCCACACCTGTTCCTATGCTCGTCCCCGTGTCCCCACGCCTGTCCCTGTGTCCCCGTACGCGTCGCTGCAGTGTGATCATGGTGGACGAGGCGCACGAGCGCACCCTGCACACTGACGTCCTCTTCGGGCTGATCAAGGACATCGCCCGGTTCCGGCCCCAGCTGAAGGTGCTGGTGGCCTCGGCCACCCTCGACACCCAGCGCTTCTCCGCCTTCTTCGACCAGGCCCCCGTCTTCCGCATCCCCGGCCGCCGCTTCCCTGTCGACATCTACTACACCAAGGTGACACAGGGACGCGGCAGACGTGGGGAGCAGGGGGATGTGGGGTGCTAGGGTGCACAGAGACAGGGGGAACATGGGGACGGGGGACACACGAGGGCAGCAGAGGGATGCAGTGGCGCTGGGGGACATGGGGACAGGGGAGACACAGGGTCAGCAAGGGGATGTAGGGGTGCTAGGGGACAGGGGGGACATGGGGGGAGCAGGGAGATGTGGGGTGCTGGGGGACGAGGGGACATAGGTGCAAGGGGACGTCTGGAGAGACAGGGGGACATGGGCAGAGCAGGGGGACAAGGGAACATGGGGGACGCAGGGGCAGCAAGGGGATGTAGGACCGCTGGGGGACATGGGGTGCTGGGGTACAAGGGGATACATGGGGACAGGGGGGGACATGGGGAGCAAGGGGATATAGGAGCACTAGGGGACATGGAGACAGCAAGGGGATGTAGGAGCACTCGGGGACAGGGGGGACATAGGAACAGTAGGGGGATGTGGGGCACTGGGGGATACCAGGCTGCTGGGGTCATGGGGACACTGGGGGGTGCCAAAGGACAAAGGGGGCACAAGGGACACGGGGATGGGGGAGGCGTGGGGGTGGCAGAGGACATGAGGCTCTGGGGGACACCAGGATGGACATCTGGGGACACCGGGAGGTGTTGGAGGACCTCGGGGGACATGAGAGATGACAGGGGACGGGGGGGACGCAGGAACAGTGAGGAGACATGGGGGTCTCAGGGGACGGGGGTACACTGGGGGACACTGGGCAACAGGGGGATGGCTGGGGACACTTGGGGACACCCGGTGCTGATGTTCTCCCGATGTCCCCTCCCCAGGCGCCCGAGGCCGATTACCTGGAGGCGTGTGTGGTGTCGGTGCTGCAGATCCACGTCACCCAGCCCCCGGGGGATATTCTCGTCTTCCTCACTGGCCAGGTGGGTGTCCCCATGTCACCCCATCCCCTCCCTGCCACCACCCCTGTCCCCCCTGGGCCCCCCCCTGTCCCCTGGGCACCCCTTGTGTCACCCAGCCTCCGGGGGACATCCTCGTCTTCCTCACTGGCCAGGTGGGTGTCTGCATGTCACCCCCCTGCCACCTCCCTGTGTCCCCTCCCTCTCTTTGTCCCCCTTATGTTGTTGGTGCCCCCAGTGTCACCCTGATGTTCCCTGCATGTCCCCATTCCCCGGTGTCACTTGATGTCCCCATTCCTGTGGCCATCCCCTGCCCCCTGGGTGTCCCTGTCCCACCAGGTGTCCCTATCCCCTTGATGTCCCTGATGTCCCCTGGGTGTCCCCATGGCCCCCTGGACATCCCTGTGTTCCCATGTCGTCCCGCCCCCATCTCCCTGTCCACTCCATTCCTCCCTGGTGTCCCCATGTCCCCCTGGCTGTCCCTGTGTCCCCCATGGTGTCCTCATCCCTCTGGGTGTTCACATCCCCAGGCATCCCTGTCCTCCTGTGTGTCCCCTTCCCCCCCAATGTCCGTGTGTCCCCTTCCCCCCCAATGTCCGTGTGTCCCCGAGTGTCCCCATCCCCTGGGATGTCCCCGTGTCCCCCAGGTGTCCCTGTCCCCTTGGATGTCCCCCTGGGTGTCCCCGTCACCCCCCTGGGAGTTCCCATCTCCCTGAGCATCCCCATCCTCCAGGATGTCCCTGTGTCCCACAGATGTCCCCATGTCCCTTGGGTGTCCCTGTGTCCCCCGGATGTCCCCATGTTCCCCTAGACATCCTGTGTCTCGCTTGGGTGTCCCCATCCTCCTGGGTGTCCACATCCCCAGGCATCCCCTTCCCCCAGGGTGTCCCCATCCCGCCTGGGTGTCCCCTTGTCCCCCTTGGCATCCACTTTTCCCCCTGGGTGTCCCTCTGTCCCCCTGGCTGTCCCCATCCTCCTGGGTATCCACATCCCCGTGGTGTGCCGGTGGCAGGAGGAGATCGAGGCCTGCGTGGAGCTGCTGCAGGAACGGTGCCGCCGCCTGGGGTCGCGCCTGGCAGAGCTGCTGGTGCTGCCCATCTACGCCAACCTCCCCTCCGACATGCAGGCCCGCATCTTCCAGCCCACCCCCCCCGGCGCACGCAAGGTGCGTGCCGGCCCTTTAAGGGGAGGGGGCGGGGCTTCCCGGGAGGGGCGGGGCCTCAGGGGGTGGGGCTGAATGGGGTGGGGTCTAAGGGGTAGGATTATGGTGGGGATTGAGGGGGTGGGGCTTATTAGGGTGGGGTTAAAATGGGTGGGGTTATGGTGGGGTCTAAAGGGGTGGGGCTTAATAGGGTGGGGCTAAAATGGGTGGGGTTTAAGGGGTGGGGCTTAGCGGGGTGGGGGTCGGGGTGGGCTCTAAGGAGTGGGGCTCAATCGGGTGGAGCCCAAGGGACGGGGTCCTGGGGTGGCTGGAGCCTGTGACGTCCCTCCTGCAGGTGGTGGTGGCCACCAACATCGCGGAGACGTCGGTGACGATCGATGGCATCGTCTACGTGCTGGACCCTGGGTTCTGCAAGCAGAAGAGCTACAGCGCCCGCACCGGCATGGAGTCCCTGGTGGTCACCCCCTGCTCCCGGGTACTGCGTCCCCTCCTTGTCCCCTCCCTCCCCCCCCATCACCCCCACGGTCCCCTAAGGTGGCTGTGTCCTCCCCGTGGTCCTTCTGTGGAGTCGGTGTGTCCCCATGTCCCCGAGGTCCTTGTGGGTAGTTGGGTTCTGGTGGCCTCGCATCCCCACACCCCTTGGTCGCTATGTCCCTGTGTCCCCACAGGTCTCCAGGTCCCCATGTCCCTTCTTTGGGTCCCCAGGTCCTCATGCCTCTGGGTCCCCATGGGCAGCCATGTCCCCAGGTCCCTCTGTCCCCACATTCCTTTGTCACCATGTCTCTGGGCTCCCATGTCACTGGGTCTTCATGTCCCCACATCCCTTGGTCCCCATGTCCGTTGGTCTCCATATCCCAAGGTCTCCACGTTCCCATGCCCCTGGGTCCTCATGTCCCCAGGTCCCCACATCTCTGTGTCCCTGTGTCCCCATGCCTCCAGGTCCCCATGGGCAGCCATGTCCCTTGTCCCCCTCGTGCCTCCGTGTTCCCATGTCCCCACGTCCCTTGGTCTCCAAGTCCCCATGTCCCCATATCTCTGGGTCCCTGTGTCCTTATGCCTCTGCGTCCCTGTGGGCAGCTGTGTCCCTTGTCCACCTCATGTCCCCATGCCCCTGGGTCCCCACATCATTTGCCACATCCCTTGGTCTCCACGTCCCCATGTCACTGGGTCCCCATGTCCCACATCTCTGGGTCCCTGTGTCCCTATGTCTCTGGGTCCCTGTGGGCAGTTGTGTCCGTTGTCCCCCTCATGCCCCCAGGTCCCCATGTCCATGTGTCCCCACATCCCTTGGTCTTCGTATCCCCAGATCTCCACATCCCCAGATCTCCACATCACTATGTTCCTTGGCCCCCACATTTCTGGGTTCCCGGGTCCCCATGTCTCTGACTCCCCATGGGCAGCTGTGTCCCTTGTCCCCCCGACCCCGTGGCCCCCTGAGTGACCAGTGACGGTGACCCACAGGCCTCAGCGAACCAGCGTGCTGGCCGGGCGGGCCGGGTGGCTCCCGGCAAGTGCTTTCGCCTCTACACAGCCTGGGCCTTCCAGCACGAACTGGAGGAGACCCCAGTGCCCGAGATCCAACGCGCTGACCTGGGCTCTCTTGTCCTGCTCCTCAAGAGCCTTGGTGAGATGGGGGGCTGGGGGGGAGGTTGGGGTCCATAGGGGCATCTTGGGGGGCATTGGGAGGTCTTAGAGGGCATCGTGGCATCTGAGAGACCATCAGAGCGTCTCAGGAGGCATCTCAGGGACCATCAGGGCATCTCAGGAGGCATCTCAGGGGGCATCGGGGCATCTCAGAGACTATTGGAGCATCTTGGGGTGCATTGGGGCATCTGAAGTGGCTTTAGGACATTTTAGAGGGCATTTGGGCATCTTAGGGGCCATCAGGGCATCTCAGGAGGCATCTTGGGGCATAGGGGCACCGTAGGGGACATCTGGGTATCTTGGGAACCATTAGGACATCTCAGGAGGCATCTCAAGGGACGTTTAGGGACAAGAGAAACCTCAAGGCATCTTAGCACAGTGCCACAGCTCAGGGCCTGGGAGACACTGGGGACCTTTGGGGCTGGGGACACCCTGGGGGACCAGGAGGGCTCTGGGGTGGCCCTGGGGTGACAGCAGGTGACGTCCTTGTCCCCAGGCATCAACGACCTGATCCACTTCGACTTCCTGGACCCGCCGCCCCACGAGACACTGGTGCTGGCGCTGGAGCAGCTCTACGCCCTGGGTGCCCTCAACCACCTGGGCGAGCTCACCACGGTACTGGGAGCACTGGGAAGGACTGGGAGGGACTAGGGTCATGGTGGTGGACCCTGCGGATGAGCTCACCACAGTACTGGGAGCACTGGGAGAAACTGGGATGGTGGTGGTGGACCCCGTAGGTGAGCTCACCATGGTATGGGGAGCACTGGGAGGGACTGGGAGCACTGGGAGGGACTGAGATGGTGGTGGTGGATCCTGTAGGTGAGCTCACCACGGTACTGGGAGCGCTGGGCAGGGTTACTGGGAGCACTGGACCCTGAGGCTGTCCCCTCCCTGTCCCCAGCTGGGCCGGCGCATGGCGGAGCTGCCGGTGGAGCCCATGTTGGCCAAGATGATCCTGGCCTCCGAGCAGTGAGTGTCACTGGTGTGTCCCCTGGTGTCCCTGGATGTCCCCAGGCTGTCCCCCGCTGTCCCTGGTGGAGTCCCTTGTATGTCCCTGAGTTGTCCCCAGGAGCCTTGGTGGTGTCCCCAGGCTTGTTCCTAGGTTGTCCCCTGGATGTCCTCATGTTGTCCCCTAGGTGTGCCCAGGTTGTCCCCTGGTGTCCTCGTGGTATCCCCTGGGCTGTCCCTGAGTTGTCCCCAGGCGTCCTGGTGGTATTCCCTGAGTGTCCCCTGGGTGTCCTTGGGTGTCTTTGTGGTGTCTCCAAGGTGGTCCCCCTGGTGTTCCCAGTGGTCCCTGGTTGTCCTTGTGGTGTCCCCTGGGTGTCCCTGTGATGTCCCCAGGTGTCCCTGGGTGTCCTCATGCCCCAGTGTGGTCCCTTCATCATCCCTGGCTTGTCCCTGGGTGTCCTGGTGGTGGCCGCCCATTGTCCCCAGGTGTCCCAGTGTTGTCGTGTGTGTGTGTCCCTACAATCCCTCCACCGAGCAGGTTGGGGGGGTGGTGACACCCCCTGTACACGGTGACAGGGTGACACGGTGACATCCCTGGCAGATACGGCTGCACGGAGGAGGTGCTGACGGTGGCGGCCATGCTGTCCGTCAACAACGCCATCTTCTACCGGCCCAAGGACAAGGTCCTTCATGCCGACAGCGCCCGCCTGGGCTTCCACGTCCCCGGGGGGGACCACCTTGTCCTGCTCAACGTCTACAACCAGGCATGGGGGGGACGACACAGGGACATGGAGGGGACACCAAGGAGGGATGTGGCAGGGGGATGGGATGTGCCTGGGAGAGGAGGGTTGGGGGTAGGGGTGTGTTTTGGGGGGGTATGTGGGGATTTGGGGGGGAAATATGGGGTGTGTGGGGGGGGGGGGTCCTAGGGGGTAAATATAGGGGGGGAGGGGTCTTGGGGGGGCAGTGGGTGTCTGCTGGGGGGGGGGGGGTTATGGGGTGTTTCAAGGGGTAAACCTGGGGTTGGGGGGCCCTGGGGGGGCAGGTTGGGGACACAGGGTGGGTGTCCAGGACCAGGCACTGACCGTGTCCCTGTCCCCCTCCCCCCCGTGTCCCTCTGATACTTCTGTGTCCCCACACTGTCCCTGTGTCCCACGTCCCCTTTTCTTTGTCCCCATCCCCTGTGTCCCCCATGTCCCCATGTCTCCCTGTGTCCCCATGGTCCCCGTGTCTTTCTATGTCCCCCCCGTGTCCCCCCCCCGTCCCCGTGTCGCCGGCAGTGGGTGAGCAGCGGGCACTCCCTGCAGTGGTGCTACGAGCACTTCGTGCAGGCGCGGTCCCTGCGCCGGGCGCGGGACGTGCGGGAGCAGCTGGAGGGGCTGATGGAGCGCGTGGAGGTGCCCCCCTCTTCCTGCGCCGGAGACTCCGTCCCAGTCCGCAAGGTCACCCCCAAATGCCCCCCCCAACAGGCACCCCAGTCCCCCCCGCGACCCCCCCAGTAATCACTAGGGACCCATTTTCCTCCTGGGACTCACTTAGGTGCCCCCGTTTCCCCCTCGGGACCCCTTATTTCCCCCTTGGGAGCCCCTGTTTCCCCTCGGGACCCTCCATTTCCCCTCCTGGGACCCCCAGGGACCCCCATTTCCCCTTCTTGGCCCCCCAAGTTTGCCCAAGGATCTGCAGGGTCCCCCAGTTCCGCTCCTGGCACCCCCCAGGTCCTGCAGGGACCCCCCAGTTCTCCCCCATAGGATCCCCAGGGATCCCCCCCATTTCTCCTGGGACTCCCCAGAAGCTTCTGGGACCTCCAAGATCCCCCCCAGGACATGCAGGGCCCCCCATTTTCCCCACCTAGGATCCCCAGGGCCCCCCATTTCCCCTCAGGAGCCTTTGGAACCCCCCAGTTCCCCCCAGGACCTGCAGGGACCCCCCAGTTCCCCCCAGGGCCTCCCATTTCCCCTCCTAACACCCCCCAGAATCCTCCACCACCCCTCCTTCGCCCCTTCCCAAACTCTACGGGCCCTCCATTTCCCCTCCTAACACCCCCCAGGATCTTCCCCCTGCTCCCAGACCCTCATGACCCCCAATTCCCTCCCCGCCTTTGCTGCCCCCCAGGCCATCACTGCCGGCTTCTTCTACCACACGGCACGGCTGACGCGGGGCGGGTATCGCACAGTGAAGCACCAGCAGACGGTTTTCATCCACCCCAACAGCTCCCTCTTCGAGGAGCAGCCACGCTGGGTGCTCTACCACGAGCTGGTCTTCACCACCAAGGAGTTCATGCGGCAGGTGGGGATGGGGGGGACACCATGGGGCAAGGGATGTGGCCGTGGGGATGTTGGGGTGGGGACAGAGACATCTCTGTGGGTATGAGGACGTGGGGACAGAGACATGGCCACGGGGATGTGGCTGCAGGGCTGGGGACACGGCCATGGGCATGGAGATGTCACCACGGGGACAGGGATGTGGCCATGGGGACACTGGGAGAGGGACATCTCCATGGGCATGAGGATATGGGAACAGGGACACAGTCATGGGGACAAAAGGACAGGGACAGGGCTGGGGACGCAGCCGGGGCATGGGGATGTCACCGCGGGGACAGGGATGTGGCTGTGGGGATGGGGACAGAGACATGGCCATGGGGACGCTGGGACAGGGATGTTGGGACAGGGACACAGCCACGGGGACAGGGCCATGGGGGCTGGGCTGGGGACAGTGGTGCAGGGACAGGGGGAACGCCATGGGGCAAGGGACGTGGCCAGGGATATTGGGGACAGGAGGGTGACAGGCACCACATAGCCATGTCCCTGTGGGGACCCGGGTCACAGGGACCCAGTAGCGCATCCCCATGGGAACCAGGATGACACTGACCTCACAGCCACGTCCCCATGGGGACCAGGGTGACAGAGAGCCCATGGCTGTGTCCCCATGGGGACCAAGGATGATGGGACAACACCACGGACACGTCGGCTGGGTCCTTGGACGATGACAGCGGCCCCCCGCCCAGCAGGACAGCCCCGTGTCCCCTCCACAGGCTTGGGGTGCAGTGGTGGTCCCCATGGCCCCCAAGTGTCCCCTTTGTCCCTAGGTGATCGAGATCGACAGCGGGTGGCTGCTGGAGGTGGCCCCCCATTACTACCAAGCCAAGGAGCTGGAGGACGCCAGCGCCCGCAAGATGCCCAAGAAGGTGGGCAAAAGCCGGGAGGAGCTCGGCTGAGACACCTTGGGGACACTTGGGGACATCCTCCCCCCACAATACAGCTGTTTTGGAAGACGAGTGGCTCCCTCCCCGTTTGGGGACACGGTTTGTCCCCTTCTGTCACTGCTGCAGCAGCTCCGTCCGTATGGTTTTATTCTGTACATTAAGTTAAGGGAGGGAGGGGACACGTGGGGACAGGGATTTGGGGGCTCAGGTGGCCCCCGAGGTGGCAGGAGGCTTCAAGGCGAGCTGTAAGGCCGGTCCCGGCTCGGCCAGTGCCACTGCCACCGCCGCTGCCACCAGCAGCTTCTTGTCCTCGGTCATGGCCGTGGGGGCTGGCATCAGCTGGGAGGGGTTGGGGACAATATTAGGGGGGGGGGCATTAAGGGACACTGTTGGGTCCCCCGGTGTCCCCTGGCCTTACCTTGTCCACGCGGTGGCAGCGGATGAGCCCCTGCGAGTTGAGGAAGAAGGTGGAGAAGGCGTCATAGGACCTGGGGGGAGGACAGAGTCAGGGGCGGGCGTGGGGACATGGGGGTGGCATCCCATCCCAGGGAGTGACAGGGACATGGGAACACAGAGCTGGCATCCCACCCCAGGGAGCGACAGGGCTGTGGGGACGTGGGGGAACATGGGGACACAGGGGTGGCATTTCCTCCCTAGGGAGTGATGGGGACAGGAGGGTGGCATCCCGCCCCAGGGAGCAACAGGGACGTGGGGGACACAGGGATCCAGGGCTGGCATTCCCTCCCCAGGGAGTGACGGGGACATGGGGACGCAGGGCTGGCATCCCACCCTGGGGCAGGACAAGGGCCTGGGGGACGTGGGGCTGGCATCCCACCCTGGGGAGTGACAGGGACAGGGGTACACAAGGGACGAGGGCATGGAGGGGACAGGGGGCTGCAGGACCACAGGGTGACCCAAGGGGGCTGCGGGGGGAGCGTCTGTGGAGCTGGAGCAGCAGCAGGTCACTGGGGGTGGGAGAAGGAACCTGGCGCCGGGGGGTGGCAGTGGAGGACAAGGGGGTGGCGGGGGCTGACCGCAGGAGCTGGCGCTTGTCGCGGCGGTAGAAGCGCAGGAGGCAGAGGTGCAGGGGGAGCCCGGTCAGGCGCCAGCGCGCCCGGATGCTCCAGTCCTCGGGGTGCCGCGTCAGGGCCAGCACCTCCAGCCGCAGGCTGGCAAAGTAGCCCCAGGCCACCGCCCGGCACAGGGCCACCGCCACCTGGTACATGGGCCGCCCGCTGCGGACACACACACACACACACCAAGGTTGGCACATGTCCCCTTTGTCCCCAAAGTGTCCCCCGGCCCCGCAGTGGCGGGGGGGGGTGACGACTCACCGGGTGTGGAGGTGGAGGAGGTGGTTGATGAACTCGACGTCGGGGGAGTAAAGGCCATAGTCGGGGATCTTCAGGAAGAAATTGGGGAGCTGGGGGTAGGGGGAAATGGGGGGGGTTGGGGGTCAGGGGTGTGTGTGTGTTTGTCCCCGTGGGGACGTGGAGGATCCCGCAGGGCTGGGGGGCACTGACAGGGCTCGGGGTTGGAGCTGGGGGAGTTTAAAGGGTTGCCCCCCGCCGTCCTGTCACCCTCATCCCCATCTTGTGCAACCCCCCCCACCTTGTCACCCTCCCCCCAACCTTGTCACCCCCCCCATATTATCATCCACGTCCCAATCTTGTCACACCCCTTGTTTTGTCACCCACCCCCATCTTGTCACACCTCCCCCGATCTTGTCACCCGCCCATCTTTGTTGTCCCCCGCACCTTATCAACCCCCCCTCTATCCTGTCACCCCCCCACCTTATCACCCTCTCCCCATGTTGTCACCTGCAAACTTGTCACCCTCCCACCTTGTCACACCCTCCCACCTTGTCACACCCCCTCCATCTTGTCACCCCCCCCCCAAACTTGTCACCCCCCCCAACCTCATCACCATGTGCCCCACAGTGCCACCCCATCCCCACCTATACATGACACACCCTATAGTGGGGGAGTAACAGACCCCTCCCCCAAAAGCCACCCCCCCTACCCACCCCCACCCCAAAGCCAGCCCCGATGTCACCTTATTGTCACCCTCTTGTCACCTCGTGCTGCAGCTTCTGGTGCATGACGGCCAAGTGCTCCTCCATGCTGGGGGGCGGGTGGCGGGGGGGCCCAGCGGGGGCCAGGAAGGGGGCCGGGGGTCGCAGGAGGAGGAGGAGGGAGGTGACAGGGCCATCGCGGACGGCAATGTCATCTTCCCGCTGCCCGTCCACTGTGGTGATGTCACCTGCCAGCCCCTCGGGGGGGGACAAGGCGCGAAGGCGAGGACCCCGGGCCGGGGGGGGCCGTGGCAGGGCTGGAGGGCACAGGAGAGGGGGCAGTGCCGAAATGTGGCCCCGGGTGGGCTCCAGGTCCTGTGGGGGGGGGGGGTAAAAGGTCCCCAAGGGGGTAGATGTGGGGCTGCCTCATAGCGGGGCGAAGGGGGGGGTATGGTGTGGGGAACTCTAGGGGGGCATTTTTGCTGTGGGGTGCCCTATGATCCCTGTGAGCCCACACAGATCCCTGTGTGGATCTGCCCTATGAGGAACCCAGCAGGTCCCCCCCAATAATGTAACTGCCCCACAGGAGGACGGTTCTGCCCCATAAAAGGATGTAACTGCCCCATAGGGGGTGATCTGCACCACAACACGATGGATTTGTCTCATGGGGGGGTGGATCTGCCCCATGGAGGAATGCGTGTGCCCCATAGAGGGTGACCTGCCCCACAGGGGGACGGCTCTGCCCCACGGAGTCCCCAGGGATGGCCCTGACCCAGCAGGATTCCCACCCCCCGCGATTTGCATAACCACGCCCCCTCGGGACAGCCGGGCCCGCCCACCTCATCCCTACTTAGCGATAACGATTTTCATAGCCACGCCCACCCGACAAGCAGGGCCCGCCCCCTCCACTTATGCCCGTGCGTATTTGCATAGCCCCGCCCACTGGGTCAGCAGCCACGCCCACACCAGTCTCTTCCGTGGCGTCTATTTGCATCCCCGCAGTGTATTTGCATATCCCCGCCCCTCCCCTCAGCGCGGGCCCGCCCCTTCCCCTCGCCCCTCACCTGAGGCCGCGCTCGGTAATGGCGGCGCGGCGGGTCCGGTCCGGCACCGTCGGGATCTGCCGGGGTCCAGGCCCGCAGTGTGGGGGCGGCGGGTCGGAGGCGGGCAGCGGCGGCCCGGCCGTGCCGGTACATGGCGCAGCCCCCCCGGCTTCGCCGACGGCCGCGCCTCGCCTCAAGCCGGCGACCTCACTACGCCTGCGCAGCGCCCGCCGGCCGGCGCTGGCTCCGCCCCTGCCGCGTCCCAGCGCGCATGTGCGGCGGGCAGGGCAGTGTCCTGCGCATGCGCGGCTGGAGCGGGAGCGGCCGGGGAAGGTGACCCGGAGGAAGCGCATGCGCGGTGGGCGGAGCCCGCGCCGGGCGGCACGCGCATGCGCAGCTGCTTCCCGCCAAGCCCATTGATTTAGCTTCGAGCCGTGCGCGCCAGGGGGGCGGAGCCAGCTCGGCGGCAGCCAATAGGAATGCGGATCTCCAGCTGGGGAGGCAGGGCTTCCCCCAAGCAGGGGTTGAGCGGCGGGGCTAATGGCACGGTGGGCGTGGCTTAAGGGAGGGGCGGGGCTATGAGGATATTGGCGCTGTGCAGCGCGGAGTGCGCAGAGCGGGAGGCGGGTCTCTGGGCTGCCCCGCCCCCAGCGATGACATCACCCCCGCCCTCCCACACCGACAGCACGCGGGACCCGGCGCTGAGAGTCACCGTTTTTATTGAAACGTAACCAAAAAAAGGGGGGGGAAGGGGAAGGGCATCCCCCCTCCCCCCAGGGCTGTGGGGCAGGGACAGGCACGTGTGGGGTAGAAACTGGAACCCTCTGGGAGGTATGGGGCAGGAAGGGGCCCTTGCCGGGAGCTATGGGGTGAGAACAGGCATCCATGGGGAGGCTGTGGGGCAGGGATGGGCACCCATGGGAGCTGTGGGGCAGGGGGAAGCCCCTATGGGGCAGGGATGGGCACCCACAGTTACTATGGGGTGGGGACAGGCACCCACAGAGATTATGGGGCAGGAAAGGGGCACCCGTGGGGCAGGGATGGGCACCCACGGGAGCTGTGGGGCAGGGACAGGCACCCATGGGAACTGTGAGGCAGGGGGAGACCCCTATGGGGCAGGGACAGGCACCCACAGGGGCTATGGGGCAGGAAGAGGACACCTGTGGGGCAGGGACAGGAACCCACAGGGGCTATGTGGCAGGAAGAGGGCACCCATGGGGCAGGAGGGCCCCCCCTGGGAGCTATGGGGCGAGGATGGGCACCCATGGGGCACGGACAGGCACCCACAGGGGCTATGGGGCAGGAAGGGGCCCTCTCTGGGAGCTATGGGGTGAGGACAGGCATTCATGGGGGAGCTGTGGGGCAGGGATGGGCACCCATAGGAGCTGTGCGGCAGGGGGAAGCCCCTGTGGGGCAGGGATGGGCACCCACAGTTACTATGGGATGGGGACAGGCACCCACAGAGACTATGGGGCAGGAAAGGGGCACCTGTGGGGCAGGGATGGGCACCCACAGGAGCTGTGGGGCAGGGGAAGGCACCCATGGGGCAGGGACGGGCACCCACTGGGGCTATGGGGAAGGGATGGGCACCCACAGGGACTGGTGGGGGGGGACTGGCACCCATATGAGCTACAGGGCAGGAACTGGCACCGCCTGGGAGCTGTGGGGCAGGAAGGGGGCACCAGTGGGACAGAGCCGGGCACCCCACATTCCTTCACCCCCACACCCAGCAGGCTACGAGCCCCCCACGGCCCTGCCGTGGGGAGAAGCTGCCGTGGGGCTCAACGACCGGTTCGCCCGAGAGAGCTGCGAGGGGGGAGGGGGCGAGAAAACAGAGTTGTGGGGTGATGGAGGGGAATGAAAAATAGGGCCAAAAATGGCAAAATTGGGGCAAAAAAAAAGGGGGAGGCGAACCTGGCGCGACGCTGTTGGGGGGCGTCTGTCCGTCTGTCCGTCGTCGGGGGCTCTGTTTGTCCATCCGTCGTCTCCCGCCGCGCCAAAAAGGGCCGGAGGCTGCCTCGAACCGGCGACCCCCCGGCTCGCCCAGGAGTCAAGTTGAATGGCCAAGGAGGCTCCGCCTCTTCTCGCAGAACTGCCAGGGGATTGGTTGAGGGTTAGAGAAGCCCCGCCCTCTTCGTGGTGAAAGGGGCGGAGCTTGCGGGGGCACCGTGCCTCAGTTCCCCCCCGCCCCCCCCTTTTTCCCACCATGCCCCCGACTTACAGTCACGTTCCGAGAGCGAGTAGGGCTTGATCTCCTCCTCGGGGCGCTTGGGGGGCGGCCGGCGGGGGGGAACTGCGGGGGGGGCACCTTTATTAGGGGTTGGGGGCGTCACCCCACACCCCTTTGTACCCCCTGAGGCCACCCCCTAATCCCCCCTGAAACTCACCCGGTCGGTTGGAGAAGAAACCCTCGAAGATAACGAAGTTGTTCACCTGGGGGGCAGGGGGGAAGGAGGAAGGCTGGGGGTGATGTGCCCCCCCCCCCCCCCCCGAGGCAGTTCCTGAAGCTTTACCCCTACTTGGGGTAAATATTTGGGGTGTTCTGCCTCCCCCCCAAGGGCTCTCTTTAGTCTCTAGCCCCGCCTTGGGGTAAATATATGGGGTGATTTGCCCTCCCCCGGGGTTTTCCCAAGGCTGTACCCCACTTTGGGGCAAATCTGTGGGGTGATTTGCCCCCCCCCCCCCCCCCGAGTACTTTCTAAGGCTCTTACCCCACCTTGGGACAAAAAAATCTGGGGTGATCTGGCCCCTGGGGCAGTTCCCGACGCTCTGCCCCTCAACAGGGAAAATACTGGGGGTGATTTGCCCCCCCCAGGGCACTTTTCTAAGGCTCTACTCTCCCATGGGGCAAAGATCTGGGGTAATTTCCACCCCCACCCCCCCCCCCCCCCGGAAACTTCCCAAGGCTCTATTCTCCCTTGGGGCAAATCCATGGGGTGATTTACC